>NW_003852397.1:28340531-28475361 GCF_000181295.1 Otolemur garnettii
ATGAAAGCTATGAACTAGTTTCATAGTAGGGCTTCCCCCTCCCCCTCTCTACCTTCCCCGTCTCCACCTTCCCCCTCCCCCTCTCCACCTTCCCCCTGTCTCCACCTTCCCCCTGTCTTCCACCTTTCCCCCTCTCCCTCTCCACCTTCCCCCTCTCCCTCTCCAACTTCCCCCTCTCTCCCTCTCCCTCTCTCCTTCTCTTCCTCTCTCCCTTTCCTCTCCCCTCCTCCTTGACTATTCCTTGAAATCCTCCATGTCTGTGCTGGGTAGGTGTTGGGGATATAGCAGTAAAACAGACATGATCCCACCTCTCACTGAATTCAAAGACCAACACTTCCTATCAGGGAAGGATTTGGCCATTAAGAAAAATGCTTTGTATCATTTATACTAATAACTGGAAAAAACGGGTTTCAGGTGTGTTTTTCCCCCTCTTTTCCTGTTGGGGTTGAAGGGGTTATCCACAGGTCAGAAAATTATTTCCCTCTTTAAACCTGCCTTATACTAATGCTGACATTTCTGGTGAAGTGTCAGAAAATTTTATGCCCAAGCAAAACTGGTAGAAAGCCAGAAATTGGCTGATTTTGCTTTGGGTGCAGATATTTTATTGGGGATGGAAAAAGTTGTTTTCCTTGATTTACAGCTCCTGCAAACATAAAGTGGGTTCTATATTTAGAAATGGTTTTTGAGCCTTTGAGGTTTAGCCAGGGTTCGGTGCTTGCACCTTTCCGATCCTGGCCTTGGTGGACTTGCTATGGCTAATGTTTTGCTGAGCCAGCTCTGATTTATGGAACTGGGGCTTTATGCTCCATATTGTTTTTCTATTTAGCTTTTGCTGGTCTTGTGCTCTGTGTGTACCTTCTAGAATGGTGAAGATTGGAGTAAAATAATTGTCATTGTAGTTGAAATGTTTTGTGGCATAATTTGTTTCTGAAGTTCCTTAGAAAAAACAACAGCAGCAAAATTAAGAGATCGTCCTAGGTAGGTCTCATAAGAGTTGATCCAGAATAAGAGATACTAAGTTGGGGAAGTTCATCTGTATTTTTTTTTTCCAGAATCTTTTCTTTTCTCTGTTCCTCCCGTCGTCTTGGCTTTTGGTTGGTACTACCATATGGATGAATATCAGCAAATAGTAAATCTCTCAAGATATGTTAGCTTTTCTGTAAATGTTGAGAAGGGGAAGGAATTTTTTTAAAAAATAGTTTCTCGGTATTATTATAAATCACTTTCTAGAAAAATAATATCTTATTTCCTTTATATGGCTTTTCTTATGAAATGTGAATTCTGTCACTTCATTACCCACAATACTAGCTAAAGTTGTAGGGAAACCTAACCATTCAATGACTGGGACTTTCTTCCATATTGGGTGAAGGTGGTTAGAATTTCCACACTGGGTAATGTCACATTTTTGGGAAGCTTACATTTCGGGGGAAACCTATTTAAAAATGAGTGACTACTATGTGTGTTTGTCTGAAGAAAATACATTGTTTTTATGTCTAACAAAGCCTTTGGAAATTTTTTTTTCTGTGGGGGATTCTGATGATTTTAATATGTATTTGCCACTCTTTTCGTTGTACTCTAAATTCAATAATGCTACATAGATGATAATTAGTGACCATATTAAACTAAATAAATATGAAAAATAGAAGATCATAGGAAGCCAGAAATTGGATGATGTTACTTTTGGGTACAACTATTTTATTGTAGGTGGAATTTCTTTTTAATTTTTTCAAACTTATAGCCCCTGCAAACATAAATTGGGTTCTGTAGAAGTATTTCTGTAGCAAAAGTTTAATTCTAGGAACTATAGAATAGGATTCAGAATGGAAATAAATTTCCCCATAAAGAGCCCTGTGGCTCCTTTTTCAGTCCAAGAACAGGGAAACATGTTTTAACTCCACTCTGCTGAGTGCAAACATACAGACATTCTCTTCTTTTATTTTTTAGATTGGTAACATTAATATAAGCACTTCTTGTATTAATATATACAGAGTCATATGTATAATAATTTGTACTTGACAATAATTTTTTTTTCAGTGAAAGGTGAAAAGTGTGTAACAGAGTGTTTTGAAGAAATGTACTATTTCTTGTGAGACTCCACCCATAATCTGGAAGAAACAATGGTTAACATTCGCAGCTCTTGGGACGTTTTAACTTGGGGTGGGGGAAGCATTTCATACAGAGAATTGCTTTGCAAATTTTTACATTAGGTCCTGGGAAAAATCTCTTTTGAGAGTTTTGAGAATGTAATCACCACCTTTTTCGGATGGGGAACAAGAAGTAACAGAATACTCTCTCACTGGTCCTTGGTGTTGGTCAACTGGAATATTTCTGTGGCTGAACAGATCTTGATGTGATGTGTGAGATGAAGTGTAAGAAGAGTGGTTTTAAATTTAACTTCAGAACCCTCTGCTATTTAATCATATGTCACTTTGATGGTTCCAAGGACAGCATGATATGTTCCTCATAGATAATAACCGTGGGGGAGAATGAGTTGGTTATAATAATGAATAACTGGAGAATCTTCTGATAACCTGCAATGAATGGGCCTTGGTGAGAAACACTCACTGGGTAATTGGCAGATAGGCGTCCTATCGCCTTGCTGAGTGTGGGTGCTTTTCCACCACCTAAATATGCAAAGCAGGGCTTTTTAGGGATTCCTGAGCAGATAAAGAAACTCTGGCCTTGGATTCCACATGAGTTGTCTCTACTAGACTTGCTCTAACTTTGTAATCCTATTTCACTATTGACACAAGTTATTTAAACTGTTACCTATTGTTGGAATATTAAATATAGAAAATTAAATGAACTCCTTTCTAAGAAACACCATCATCATTGCTGTAAAACTTGGGACGTGATACTTCCTTTCGTTAGGCCGATCTCTGTGTCTGTAAAATGGAGACAGTCATATTAAAACTTTTTCCACCTGTGCTTGTGGTTGGGATGCCCACCATGCATGGAGCACAGTCCTAGCACCTGCTAGATGTTCAGTGGGTGGCCGTGGTTGAGGTTGTCACAGTTGTGGTTGAGATGAAGGTTTTCATGGCAAGAGTGGCAGGTGAGCGTGGAGGGTGGTGCAAGGGAGAAGTGGGCTGCCTCCATTACTTTCCAGTTGTAAAAAATGGAATTGTTAGAGTTAAGACTTTAAACTTCTCTCCCCTACAGGACTGAAATATTTGGGGGGAAAGGTTGAAAACAACATCGTTCTCTTGAGTGCTTTTTACCTCAGAGATATGGATACGTGAACATAGAAAATCTAACATGCTTATCAAAAAGTAATCTTTATAAATGTGGAAACTAACTCCTTCAATACATACTTGTCTTACCTAAGGACTTATTTTAGACTTTATAGAATGAGATAGCTGGATTCAGCTTCTGTCTTTCTGTATTCACGTGTGAAACACCCTGACATTGAGTTTAAAGGATGGGTCAACTGTCCAAGTATGTTCCTTCATCTACTTCTCTTATTCACTAACTTATTCATTTTCATAGAATAGTAATTGTACAGCCTTCTCTGTAACAGGTAGGTGGTATAACTAGAACCACCCCCAGAAGGCACATTGTGGGAAACAGAAAGAGATGAACAGTATTTATATATTTATGAACAGTATTTATATATTTATAATATATCTATGCAAATGGTATAATGTCCTACACACCGTTTTGGACCTTGAACTTTGTTTTGGTAGCAAAATCTCCTTGAGATCTTTCCATATCCATACAGGAAACTTTCCATCCCTTTCACCCCCACATACTATCCCAGTGCACCTGTCTCTTCCTGATGGACTTTTAGCTTGTTTCAAGTTTTTTCCTCTCATGCTGACTGCTACAATTAATACTTTGAATAGACATAATTTCATGTGCATATGAATGTATCTATAGGATAAATTCCTAGATGTGGACTTCTGAGGACGATATGTTTCTGGTTTGTCTAGATTTCCTAGATTCTAAGTTTACATTGTCTTCTATAGAGATTAAACCATTTACATTCCTCTCGGCAATGTGTTAAGAGTGCCTATTTTCTATCTGCCAGGGCAGTGTGTGTTCCAAAGTTTTTTCTTTTTTTTTTTAAGTGACAAAATCTCACTCTATCACCCAATCTAGAATGCAGTGGGACTGTCATAGCTTATGCAGTCTCAGACTCCTGCGTTCAAGCAATCCTGCTGCTTCAGCCTCTCAAAGTACTGGAACTACATGCTTGGCAGATTTTAAAAACTTTTGTAGAGATGGGGTCTTGCGACGTTGCCCAGGTTGGTCTTGAACTCCTTTGAGCATCAAGCAGTTCTCCTGCATCCATCTCTCAGAGTGCTGGGATTATAGGTGTGAGCCACCATGCTTGGCCTACTCCAACATTTTTATTTTTGTTGATATGGAAGGTGAAAACTAGAATTTAATTGTAGTTTAGATGTTTGCTTGTATTTTATTAGAAGTAAAGATGGATGTGTTTAATTATCTTTATACTTTGTCATTTATTTTGGTTGGCCCTTTTCAATGTATTTGTAAGAGTACTTTACATATTAGAAAAATTATCCATTTGTCTTTGTTCTGGGTTTTCAAAGCTCCCTCCTGCCCATTTGTCACTTTTCTTTTGATTTTCCTGATGGTAATTTGTGTTATGCAGAAAGTTTTTTAAAATTATTTTTATATAGAGAAATGTATTCAGTTTTTTATGTTTCTAAATTTTGTGTCATGGGTAGAAACCTCCTCTACACTACAAGATTTTAAGAATAATTATGTGATTTCTTTTAGTATTTTTATTATTTGTTTATAGTTCCGGCTGCTCTTAGGAAATATTTAAAATTAGGTGGTTGATAAAAAATGGCAGCCTATTTCTCGCAGTCCTGGAGGATGGGAGGTCTGAGATAAGGCATCTGATGAGGGCCTGCTTTCTGGCCCATGGACAGAGCCTTCTCACCATGTCTCCCCAAGGTAGAAGGGACAGACAAACTCCCGTAGGCTTTCATAAGGGCACTAATCCCATTCCTAATCACCTCCCCAAGGCCCTGGCTCCTAATACCATCACTTTGGGGGCTAGGCTTTCAACCTGTGAATTTGGGGGTGGAACACAAACATTCTTTTGCTACTTTTATGGTCTTCTTTTTTTTGCATTTAAGTCTTTGAACCATCTGGAATTTATCTTAGCGTACGGTATGAAGTATGAATATAACTTAATTTTTTTCCTAGGTCAAATGAAGTTTAAATATCACTTTCTCCTTTTCCCCTCACTGGAGCTAGACAAGCCCGGATTAGGTTAGTCTGTTATAAGTAGCTTCCCCAGAACACGACGCACACTCCTAATTGCTTGTTCAATGTCTGTATTTCAGTCCAGATTGGAACTTCAATGTGGAAAGGACCTGTCTTATCCAATCAGCATCTACAAAATAATAGACACTCAATAAATAGTTATAGAATAAAGAAATAATGTGAGTTGTTAAGAAATGGAGTTATGAGGAGGTAGAGATGCAGTGATTAGAAGCTGTGGAAAAGGCGTGCAGAGTAGAGTGTGAGTCACTGAGGCAGCGAGAGGGGACCAAGCCACCAGGGTGGGGAAAGATGAACCTGCTCTTGCTGTATGGAACAATATGACAAACCTGTGTCTAAAGTCACCTCGGACAACTTTGTTTTTTGAGGCAGAGTCTCACTCTGTGACTCTTGGTAGAGTGCTGTTCTAGTTCACAGCAACCTCAACCTCTTGGGCTCAAGTGATCATCTTGCCTCAGCCTGCCAAGTAGCTGGGGCTTACAGGTGCCTGCCATAGTGCCCAGCTGTTTTTAGGGTTGGGGTCTCACTCTTACTCATGCTGGTCTCGATCTCCTGAGCTCAAGTGATACACCTGCCTTGGCCTCCCAGAGTGCTAGGTTTGCAGGTGTGAGCCACTGCACCCAGCCCTCCTGGATGACTTTTCCAAACCCCCTTCTGTGAGACTCAAGAGGAAGTCTTCTTTGGGGGAAGCCTAATTTCTCAGCTTTCCCTGGGTTCAGTAAGACCTACCTGCATACTTAAGATCCCTACCTAACTGTTGAAGGAGGTAGGACCAAGCATGGAAAATACGGCAGGAACTAGGAACAGAGAGATTTTGGCAAGGCTGTTTTTTGGCTGCTTTGGGTTAGCTAGGTGGCCCTGCCAACTAGGCGTATTGGAATGAAAATCTGAAACTTGGCAAAGAAGCATTACCCATGGTACAGGGTGGCAAATTCTACATGAATGTCATGGGCATTCAGAGGAGGGAGGAGTTGGGGAAATCTTATATGAATTTACATAATAGTGTTTGAACTGGACTAGAGAAATGGAAAAGATGTCTCCAGATATATGGGTCTAAGTGGAAAGTCCAAATAACATGACAGAAATGGGAAGACACGAGGCGTGTTCAGAAGGAATGAGGCAGGGGCATGGGACGGTGTAGCTTAGGCTCTGTAGTTAAGAGTGAAGAGGGGCACCAAAGATCAGCCAGGACAGGGGAAAGCCTTGATTGCTTAGCTATAAGATTTTGAACTTCCTGAACCTGGGAAGAGCATAGTCAGAGGAATAATTCTGTAGCATCTCTGTGCTGGAAGGGCAGGCATAGCCCAGGCTAGAACGCACAACTATGAATGAGAAACCACTTTAAGGGATATAGGAAAAATTAATGTCTTGCTGATTAATTCAGATAATTAAGTCAAAACTACAAAAAGCACCAGCTCATATCTGTATTCTCCTTTAGTTTCTAGAAGAGCAACGCCATGTTTCAGCAAGCAGGAAAGGAAAAATGAATATACAAAAAACCTAGCTACGACTCCAGATAAGAGCAGGAAGAAAATAAAGACATGGTGAAAGAGCATTTTGCCTAGTGGTCTGCTGTTGTTTGCTGCGGCTGTTGTAGAAGCAGAAACAAGAACAGACTTTCTTGAGTACTTACTTGGTGCGAGACATGTGACTAGGCATTCTGCGAGGTTACCTCATGTTCTCGTAACAGCAGCTCCAGGACAGTAGGTGCAATAATTCAGTCCCATTTTTGAGATGAGAAAACCAAGACTCAGAGAAGTTAAGCAACTTGCTCACTCTCACACAGCTATTAAGTATAATGGAACTAGAATTCAATCTCAGCCATTTTGACTCCAGAGCTAGAGGCTAAAATACTGCCTCCATGCCACAGTGAGGCTTTTTGAATTAGTATGAATTGATTTGGCCCAACCACTCTTGGGACCATAGGGACCACTCTTTACTATGCTTCTTTTAGGGTGGGAAGTTATTGCTATAATACAAAGGATTCCAAGCATTGGTGAAAACCTCTTATAATGGAAGTTGAGAAGGTGTTTGTGTTGGCAGTTCCAGCAGACTTTTGTTGAGCTGCTGGTCACAGTCTTTTCCCTCTGTTGAGCAGGAATGTGACATTCTTCCTTTTGAAGTGAGTTTGAGTGGGCCCCGTGAGTGGGCTCCACGGAGGCAGTGGCTTTGTAGGCAGGAGACAGTCATCAGCTCTGAATCATGGGTGGCAGCAATGGGGGAAGACCTTGGACCATCCATCCTCCTGCCTGCTTGAGATGGTTCCCTGCGGGGAATTCTGGGGAGGCAGCCAAGAAAAAAGATGTATTTTCAGGAGGGGTTTTCTGCTTCTTCCAGGAATCATTTTTGGGACCGTTCTTCATAGCCCCACACAGTGTGATTAGAGAATCCCAGCCGCATAAAAGCTGCAAAGAAACGAAGGTCTTAGTTGTGATATATGTTGGGTCTTTTTTTCCTTTTGGAAAACAGAACAGCTCTCGGAAGGAGAGGACTCCGGGAGAGTGGTGCCTGCATCTGCCTTGATCTTGTCTGATACAAGTGGGAGCGCTGGCAGGGCTTCACAGAGACAAAGGCTGAGGATTCAAACCATGCACTCGTCCCCTGTCCAGGCAGTAATCGTACTCTGGAATCATCCCTTCCTCATTGTTATGTCAGGTCAAAGGGCGGGTATCATTGCCGTCAAGATGTAGGGTCTTCCTCCTACAGAGCAGTTTTTTTTTTAACTTTGAAACTTTAAACTTTTAAGCTTTAATGACTGTCTGTGCGCTTGATGGAAAGGGTCTGTGTTGGCTTCTCCGTTCTCAGAGCTGCTGTGGAGAGTGACTAACAGCTTTCCTCAACTTCTCTACATTTTAAATGCTATTTGCAGGCTGTTTTTGTCATATTTAGCTAACTACAATTTGGTAAGTTTAAAAGCACACACAACCTTTCTACAGACCTTGTATTCTTTTAACATAATTTAGGGGAAAGATAACAACTCTGCGTGCGTTTCTCAGAAAGTTTTGCTGCTATTCATTAAGCACTTGCCATGGGCCATGCTCTCTGCTAAACACCGAGCGTGCAAAAGTTTTTCCAATCCTCACAACAATGATGAAAGAAGGGTGGTATTAATTTGCAATGGGAGTTGAGTAGACTGAGGCTTAGTGAAGGTATTGTTGATCTGCTTCAGCTCAGTCTGGATTTGCAATAACCCAGGTTATCCCAAGAGCAAGGGTTATATGGACACTGTGGATACTCCCTTGCATGCTGTAATAAAATCAAAATTTATCTTAACTTGATAATGAAAAGTTATTTTTATTGTGAAGGCATTGGAGAATAGGGTTATATTTTAGAGAGATGCTGGACTTACCACCCTTTCCTTCACACATCCCCCCACTACTGCACATAGTTGGCCCCTAGTGTTGGAACTGGCACAACATCGGGAAACTCCAAGTGGCTGTGGCTCTTCCTGGTCTGTACCCAGTCCTGTAGATTCCATTTTTCTCATTTCCTTTCCTCATTCTCAGTGAGACTGTCCCCACTGGTCATTTGGACTATTGCAGTAGCCTCCAGAGAGTCAGAGTCTGTCCCAATCTTCTACTCCAGGTAACGTCATTGATAAAACACTTCATACCTGCAAGACCTGCTGCCCGCTCTTCCCACGCTGGGCAGAATACACATTCTAAAGCCTGGCTTTATAAGCTCCTCACACTCTGGCCCTGCGTTGCCGTCAAATCTCATCTTAATCCCCAACGTATGCACAAAAACCACTCCGTCCCCTCGTTTTCCACCCAGTGTTTACCTTTACTGAATTTTTTCTTATTTCCTGCTCTGCGAGACGTTTCCCATCTTTCTACATGAGAACGTACCTTTCCTATTGTATAATTGCCCTACTGGTTACCTGAAAACCCCCTGTACATCCTTAAAGTCCTAGTTCACTTATCACCTTCTGATTCCTCTTAAAAGACAGCAGTCCGCGTGGTGTTCAGACAGTACTGAGGTGACGTTATGAAAAGCGTTTTGCTGTCATTTCTCAGCACCACCTTTCTCCCTTCCACTGCTGCTGAAGATGGCATCCTTCCAGCTTTGTGTCCTCAGTGCCTAGCCAATGGTTTAGTGCTCCATTAATAATTGTTGAATAGATGGAAGGACAGGTATGTTGATGAGAGACAGGGAAGCCAGATGGGAGCATTTCAGTGTCTGGACAGTGAAAACAAAAGCATGAGCTAAGGTGGCATCAATAAGAATCAAGAGGAAGTAGCTATTTTAATAGACATTTTAAAGTAAATTAGAATGACAGAGCAAGGTGAACCGTGGCACGTGGTGTGCTGGGAAGAGAGAGGACTTACTCCTCCCTCCTTGGCTCTCAATCTTGGACAAGTTTAATTGACACAGAGAGTGCAGAAGAAGGGTGATTTTGGCTCTGGAGAAAGAACGCTGAGATTTAAAATTTTGAATGTATGTGGAGAAATATGCGGGACATCCAGGCAGAATTTTTCGATAGACATTTGAAAATTTGAGGCATATACAGAGGCTCGCTCCCTTACCACCTGGAGAGTGATTCAGCTTCCTGCCGGGCCTTCTGTTTTCCAGTGGCAATGTCTGTCCCTGGCCCCCTTCTCCATGCTCTAGTCTGCATGTTCCTGACTTACAACCATGTCCCAGACATATTGTAAAATGTATAGCATTACCCATTGTATTTTTAAAGGTGTTGTGTGTCTGTGTTTGCCTTTTGCCTGAAAAATTTCTGGAAAGATTGATTAAAAAACCTTTTTCCAGTACGTTGGGGGAAGTGGAGGGGAATCTAACTCTTCTTTTTATAAAGTCTTCTACATTATTTAATTTTTTATTACTAACGTGTAATTTTTTTTATTAAGATCTATCCACATACCATAAAATTCATCCTGTTAATATGTATAATCCAGTGTTTGTTGGTCTTTTCTTAAGGATATGCAACCATCACCACTGTCTAATTCTAGAGTTAAAATTTTATCGTCCCAGAAGGAAACCCATGCCCATTTGCAGTCTCTCTCCACTCTTCTCTGCCCCCAGCCCTGGGAAATTAATAATCTACTTTCTGTCTGTAAAAGTTTGGGTATTTGGAACATTTCATACAATTGGGATCATATATTACGTGGTCTTTTGAGGCTGTCCTCTTTCACTTAGCGCAATGAGTTTGAGTTTCATCTATGTTGTAACACCTATCAGTGCTTCATTCCCTTTTGTTGGTTAATAATATTCCATTGTATAGGATAGACCACATCTTATTTATCTCATTAGTTGACTGACTTTTGGGCTCCTCTTACTCTTTGAATGTTATGAACAATGCTGCTATGAACAGGCTATTGTTTGAACACGTTTTCATTTCTTATGGGTGTAATCCCTTAGAGTAGAATTGCTGTGTCACATGGTAACTCCATGTTTAACTTGCAAAGAATTGCTGAAATTGTTTTGAAAGTGGCTATGCCATTTTACCTTCTCACCAGCAACACTTGGTTGTTCCAAATTCTCTAAATTCTAACACTTGTTATGGTTTGTCATCTGAATCAGAGCCATTCTAGTGAGTGTGAAGCGATCTCTCACTGTGGTTTTGATTTGTTTCCCTAATGACTGGTGATGGTGAACATCTTATCATGGTTGTATTGGCCATTTGCATATCTTATTTGGAGAAATGTTTATTCAAATCCTTTGCCCAGGTTTAACTGGGTTATTTTCTCTTTGCATTGTGTTATTTATATATTATGGATACTAGACCCTTACTAGATACATGATTCTATTTTTTTGTATGTTGGTAATTTTACATTTGTATTTGATAGATGCTATTAAAAATACCATCCTAACATGATAGTTAACATTTTTAATATATAGAACAAGAGATAGCTTAAAAAATTATGTGCTCCGAGAAAGCAAGTGGTTTGCACTATTGTAATTAAACATGTTGCCTACAAATAAATTACCAGTTGACAGCGTGAAACTGGCACTGCTCTTCTAAGGGTGTGATGAAGTAAGATTAAGAACAGTTTACCAAATGTTAAGAACTTGTAAAAAGTGTAATCTTGACCCTAAACATATGGACTCCTACAAACACACATATGGTCACACGTGGAAAAGATGCTTCTCTTTTGGTCATGTCTTAGCTCCCTTTGAAATGGACCCTCACTTCGAATATTTGCTTAGTTTTTATGTCTACTGATGTGACTGAACTTCAAAATTTGAGCCACTTCCAACCAAATAATTTGCCCATTTAAATGCTCAGGGTATGGCCTCATTTTATAGTGCCATAAAATGAAATTTAAAAAGCCTCTCCAGAGAGCTGTGATTACCATTTTTTTCTTTAGTTGTTAGCCAAGCTAATAAATATTCTTAGCAGTTCTGTCATCATATGTCATATAAAACCAGATCTAATGATCAAACCTAGGAGAGGATCCCAAGTACCACAGCCTTCCGTGCGGCTCTGGAGGAAGAAGTGATCCACCTGATAATTAGACCCTGGGGTTTTGGGAAGTAGGACTTAACACACACACCCGAGAGGAGTGGATGAAGGGGGCCTTGGAAAGGTTGGCTTACTGCAGATCAACTGGCTGCTCAGGGAAGGGAAGGAATAACTGCATGGCCCCGTGGTGCTGTGCATGCCCGGCCTCGCTGAAGAGACACTTGGCTGTGATGAGAGAGGGTCATAGAGGCCTCTGTGATGAGAGAGAGTCATCGTGGCCTCTCTCTTCCTAGATACACTCTGGTGATAGATATGTTCCTGCCTAGCACCTTGGCTTTCCAGCCTTGCAGCTTTCTTGGCTCCACAGAATACCATCTTGGGCTCAATAGCACATGGTCTTGCTTTGGAAAGGTCTCCATTAAGGCTTGGGACCTTTCTCAAATTTTTGACAGCCAGTAATTCATAAAGGAAAAATGAATTAACTCCATTTTAACATAGTTGTAAGGCAAGAGAGTTGTTTGGGAGTGATTGCTGCAGGCCGTTAAGACAGCTACTCAGCTTTCAGGCCTGGCAAAAGAAGGATAAAAGTAATGAGTTAACCTGCTAAGAATTTGGCCATTTTAATCATTTGAGTCTGGGTATACTTTGTTCCATTTAGGCCGAGTGGGGAAACAGTTATCTTGATAAGCAGGGATTTATCTCACCCCCACCTCTCAGTGGCTGCCTGGATTCTGAGTAGAATGGACCCCTTTATGTAAAAAAGGGAATGGGCATGCTTTGTATGAGTAAGAAAAAGAAAAAAAGCCATTGGTATTTTTTCAAAGTTCTTATCAGTAAAGAGCATTACTGAGAAATCCAATAGGGTAGTGATGACATTCAATTTTATTTGTACCAGGAATGCACAGATGGCTGGAGTTAGCAGCTATTCATTTTTAGCACATATCTCTCATTATTGTTGGTGGAAATTACACGGACCTATCAAAGGGGGAAAATAGAGGGGAGTCTGTCCTATCAAATAAACGTGTACTATTTTTGTGCAAAGGTCACATACTTTGAATAATTCCTTTCTGTAATTGTAACATCCCATAGTTAGTTTATTCTTCTTGCTGAATTTGTATTTTGTCGTGGCACTTTTAATGGCCTGAAGAAAAGCATTTCAGCAAACTGCACAGGTCTGAGACTTATAATTAGTCATCGCAGCTTGTGAGCTCTTCTGTGAATAGGTCAATCGAGATGTGTTTTTACAGAAAAGTTCCCCTTGATTAATTGCCTGGGAAATTTCTTTTAGTTCACAGAGATGTGTCTTGTAGAATATCCTAATCCCAATAGTTCAGTGAGAAACCTGTGTTTGGTTGTTATTATTGTATTTGAATCACCGTGTTTTCAGGTGTTTCCAGGACTTTTCCTTTAATCAGTTTTCTCCTAATAACAGGGTAGAAACTAAACACCAACAGCTAGGGAAGCTACGGTTCCTTGTTTAGTCAGAACATAAAAAAATAATAAAGGTCTCAAATGGAAAGAAAATAGTTAAAAATAGAAGCAGTACAGGACTTGAGTTCACTACAGCCCAGAGTTATTAAGAATGTGACACATTAATTTGAACAGTGTCCTTAGACCATTTTGGCTGCTATAACACAATACTAGCCTGGGTACTTTATAATGAACAGAAGTATATTTTTCACTATTTTGGAGACTGGGAAGTCCAAGATTAAGGAGCTGGCATCTGGCAGGGGCCTTCTTGCTGCATTATCCTATGGCAGAAGGTGGAAGAACAAGAGAGGGCAAGAGGGAGAGCAAGAGAGGACCAAACTTGTGTGTTTATAAGGAACACGCTCCCTCAATAACAGCATTCACGAGGACGGTGCCCCCGTGACCCAAACACTTCCTGTTAGGCCCCACCTCCTCACGTTGCTGCATAGGAGATCAGGTTTCTACCACATGGTCTTTGGGGGACATGTTTAAACCTTAGCAAGTAGAATGTTGCTTTCCTCCTGGGCTGGGCTTTGGATATGTTGATGACAGAGGAGCTTGCCTTTTCTTCAACTGAGAAAGGGGAAAATTTTTCTTGCTAATTTCTCCTTTGAAGGAAGAATTTTGATTTTATAAGGTACAACAAAGAAGAGTTTAGGATTTATATCAGCAAATGGACCTAATAGTAATCAAAATCACTGCAGAGGCTGAGAGGCTGAGAAATATGAGGTCACCCACTTTCTACAAATGAATTTCTTTTTTCTGCTGTGTCTTGAATCTTACCTGAGTATTTTTCATTTTCATCTAATTAGTATTGGTGTTTCTCTTACAAAAGTAAAAACATTAGAATATGCCTTGTTACCTGTTGAAAAATTAGTCTGTACGATATGACTTTAAATTATGTCTCATTTCTAAATTAAGCTGTAGCTACATTTAATAAAAAGTCACTTACACATTATCCTGTAGGACTTTAGCTATTCCCCAAACCTCAGCTATTCACTGGTAAATCATTTCCTTGGTTGTCATATGAGAAATGTTTGAGCAAGCTTACTCTTGTGTGTCTTCAAAGAGTCTCAGATGGTTTTTGGTCTACGTGGTGTCTGTTTATATAGTGGCCAGAGCCTATGTGTTAAGGCGAGATGCCTTCATAAGCACTCTTTAGGGGGTGTGTGTATGTGTGAAATAAAATAAATATAAAAGGAAACAAATTTAACATATGCATCTGTGCATGAAATAAACTTAAATATACACGTAAGCGTGTGTCCTCTGATGTGGGTCATGTTATCTACTGAGTTTTCTGTGGTGAGAAGGAGAGAAGGCACTTGAAACAGCCCTTGGTGGGTGGGAGTGACATAGTTTTAGAAAAACAATCTCATAGATAGGCAGTGAGTTTTTTCTTCTTAGTAGTAGGATTATATACTGCTTAACTGTGACAACTAGAAATTAGCAAGTGTGGTAAATGTGAGAATAGCAATGTCAGGTTAGGAAAGTGACCTGAGTTTTAGAGTCTTAACAGATTGAGGTGGCACCCAGCACTGCCTCTCTCTGGCTGGATGAGCTCTCTACACAAGCTCTTTACCTGTTCATCCTAATTTTTTTGATCTGTGCAGTATTTATGTCATTATATTGTCTTGAGAATTAAATGAGACGTGTATGTGATGTGAAGAATGCCCAGGTCAGAGAGTTGCTGGGGAAATGCTGCATTCTGTAGAATGTATGCTTATGAATGTGTGTTGAGGGTCCTGGTGGCTGCTCTGTGAATTTTAGATAGGACAGTATTCCTAAAAGGCAGGCCATCCTGCCCCTGGGAACTGCAAAAGTGTTGCCATCCTGGTGAAAACTAGGAAGGGCATGAAAAACTGAGTGCCCAGGATTTTTCTACATCATGATTCTAGTGTGAAGGATCGTGCCCCTTGAGTATTTGGCTTTGGTCAGGAACAGTGAAGCCTGAGATGGTTGATGTTCCTGGGGCCAGAGATCTGCTGATGGGCTCTCGAGACTTATTTAATCCTGTCCCTTTGTTTGTTTGTGTTTTTATTTTTTGGTAACAGTTATTAAGATACCCTAGAGGTAGTAATGTTGACATGAGCGCTGTTTGGAAACCATTGAATTAGGAAAAATATAACAGAAACAGGTGGCATTGCAGTGAAGAATGTGCTGGAAGTGAAGAATGATGCTGAGGCAGTTGTGTGAGGGAGTGGTTTGTCCTGTCCTCTCATTAATTGAGGGAAGTGGTTTATGCCCTCTTTGTCCATAATTCTGCCACTTTGTTATCCTTCATTGATTTTTGTTTCTTCCGCCACCCACCACTGATTCTGTTATACTCATTCACATCAGCTAAGAGAAGAGGTTTGAGTTACGAGAAGAGGAGTGGAAAGAATAGGCACTTATTTTTGCAGCGTGTTGTCATGGAGATAAATACTTGGGACAGTTTAAGGATGCATAAATTACCATATCCCCCACTGGCCCTAAGTTAAGCCTTTCAGATGCCTTGGGTTGCATTGATGAAAATGGTTTGGAAAGAGTTTGGCACAATGGAAAAATGAAGTCTGTTAGGTAGAGACTAAGGTACTTGCTCAGAACTGTTGGAAATTGGTAATAAAAAATTCATACCAATAAATTTTAAAATAACACTAAAAAATTGAAACAAATGTGTAGAGAGTTTGTTTAAAGAAAACACACACACACACAATTGGGACATTAGTTAATGTCCAAATTTGTGCTGTCCGGTAGGAGAGCCACTACCCACATGTGACTATTTAAATTAATTGTAACTAAATAATATTTGAAAATCCATCCCACAGCGGTACTAGCTGCATTTTAAATATTCAGCAGCCTCACGTGACTAGGGGCTACTGTATTGAACAGCATAGAAGTAGAAGATGCTCACAGTCACAGAAGGTTCTATGCCATAGTACAGATGAGAGGCAGAATTCTGACATGGCCCCGTGCTTTATACCCCCTGATTTTCATACCTTCATATAATCTTCTTCACTTGAGTATGGGCAGGACCTGTGATTTCCATTTAGTTGATGGAATATGGCAAAGTACTAGATGCCATTCCCTGGTACGTCACGTGGCAGAGGTGATGACTACCACTCCCATGGTCATGCTATATTGTCTAAGACTCCATGGTAGCAGAGTGGAGAGAGAGACTCTACTGTTTATCTTGAAGAATCAAACAGCCGCGCTGAGAACTGCCAAGGTAGAGGGCTGCCTGGCAAGGAACTCTGGGCGGCCTCTAAGACCCGAGAGCAGCCTTCAGCCCAAAAGCTGGGAACCTCAGTCATATAGCTGCAAGGAGAGGAATTCTGCCAACAACCTGAATGAGTTTGGAAGCACATTCTTCCCCAGTTAAGCCTACAGATGAGAAACGCAGTCTGGCTGACACCTTGATTTCAGCCTGGTGAGACCATGAACACAGGGACCAGCTAAGCTGGACTTTTGACCCACAGGAGCTGTGAGATAATAAACGAATGTTATTTTAGGCTGCTAAGTTTGTGGTAATTTGTTACGCAGCAATAGAAATCTAATTCATTACTGGTCTAAGGTGCTGGATGGTCTGATAAGCTGCTCAGATAGACCAGACCCTGAAGAGAGTATAACTTGCTTTATTGAGGCTAGTTCTTAACCTACCTTTTAGAGGAAAAAAAAAAAAGATTGTAACTTTCAAAAAGGAATGTCCAGGCTTGGCTAGTATGTTCCATCCACTTTTGTGGCAAAGGTCTTCTAATAATATATAATACTACTTTATTATTTGATATGGCATAATAGATAAGACTATGATCTTTGGCATCCTAGGAACAATAATTCAAATTTACATCCCTTCCTTATGAACTGTAAGATATTAGGCAAATTACTTAACCTCTCTAAGTCTATGTTTCTTCATCTGTAAAATGGGTATAAAATACTCTCCACGTGAGGGTGTTGTTTCTTTTAACTGAGTTTACATTTTTACTTTTTACTGAGTTTACATTTTTGCAATGCTAAGCTTAGCACTAGTCCATAATTCATAATTGGACATCTGAAAATAGAGAGTGTATTTGTTATTTAACAATATTTTAACATTGATTTTGATAGCAAATAACGTAAACTCTAACACCTTATTTCTGTACTCTAATTTAGAAAAACATCATGTAAGATTTTTATCTTCTTACACCTCCATTTTATTTTATGTCTGGACTGCTACAGCCCAATTCCAGATTGGATGCAATAAAAATAGGTCTTGCGTGCACAAAGTGCCCCTCGCGCTCATAGGCTGCTTTGGCTGTATATTGTCTGGGCAAATCGCCCCCAACCTCTGGCCAGACTGTGGAATGTTGGTTTCCTCCAACATTAGCCCCCTGGGGGTCAATTTTCACAGTTTCCATATGTTTTTATATTACCCCAAACTGTAAATACAGCTGACACCCTACCAAATTGGCCCTAATGTGCCTGTGTCTAGCAGCAGAGTCGCAGGCTTTTAGAAAGATACAATACTCCCTGGAATTGTGGCAATTATACGAATGTTTTGTTTTTAAAGAGTTCAGATTCCATTTTTTTTGATTTGAAAAGAAGTAAATGATGTGCAAAGAGAAGATATGAGGTGTCAACAGGGTAGGAGTTTTAATCTTGTGTCTTGCCCTGTCCTAGGCTTGCTGCCATGGTCCGGAAGTTCTGTCCTCACGTCTGTTCCTCATATCTGAGTGCTCCTTACCCTTTGTCCTTCTCTTACTTTCCCTTTCGTTACACTTCCCTTCCACTTTCATCTTCACTCATCTCCCAACTCCTTGTGTCCAATTCAATCATTTGGAAAGGAAGAAGAACCATGCTCATGCTACAGTGAAGTTCCAGGATGTGAAATACAATGAATGTTTCTGCTTTGAAGGGAGATTCATCCATTCAAACTAACAATTTGTTCAAAAGGTGGTCCTACTGAGGTTAACGGGTTCAGAGCATAAAAATCAAGAGGGAAATTGCACAGCGCCCTTGTTGGTTTTGCATTTTGCTCAGCGCTGGGTCCTCACTTCAGTGAGTAACCCATGCTGCCACTGGGCATTAAGACTGTTAAGCTCTCACCTTCTGTTCTGAAGTTCCCCTAGTGGAAACCTAACATTCTCAAATAATGACTTCATCTGTATCTAGTTCTCTCCTAGCCAACCAAACTGTTGCCCAGGGGTATTCTATGAAGTTGGGAGTGATGTTTCTTGAAGTGGCTGGACTATAGAACAGAGATTTCCATTTCTGAGATTTTTCCATTTCTGATCCAAACAATTTTCTTGGCTGCTCAGAAGAAGAGCAAGTAGGACAGTGGTGGGAAAGAACTCTGCAATAATCTCCACAGCTGATTGGCACAGGTCTGAGGTTAAGGGATCGGACATAGTCTCTGGAGCCAGCCTGATTGAGAATCCTGGTGGTAACATGCATTATCTCTGTAGCTTTGGACCTTTTCTTTGTCTATAAAAGGAATAAGCAAATAGGACCTAACAAGTAGGGCTTTTGTGAGAATTAAGCAAATTAACATGGGTAAAGAGCTTAGAGCACATCATGTGATTTCAGAGTATGTGGTGTGAGCATTTGCTACAACATGGTTATTGGCACAACATGGTTATTAGACCAGGGTTTAGGACACTTGGCTCACAGGCCAAATCTGGCCCAGCTGCCTGTTCTTGTAAATAAAGTTTTATTGGAACACAGTCATGGCCATTTGTGTACATATTGTCTGTGGCTGGATTTGCTCAACCATGACAAAGTAGAGGTAAAATTGAGTGATTTTGACAGAGGTTGTAGTGCCTGAAAAGTCTAAGATACCCTTTATAAAAAATAGTTTGCTGAAAACTGTTCCAGACTTTAGAAAGCCTTTCTCAGCTCTGTAAATGGGAATAGGCCAAGAACTTTGTAGTTGTTTTTAACCATTTACTGAATACAAATCAAATTAGGAAAGAGATACTGAGGCATGCCTGCAGGCACCTGCACGTATGTGTGTATGTGTGTGTGTGGCTTCAGTCTCTTCGATTTTCAGTTTAATTGTGAAAATTAGCTTTATAACAATGAGAACAGTATGTTTTTATTGTACTAGTACCAGGTAATAATACTTAGTTGATATTTGTCATTATTCTAGGATTTGTGTGTGTGTTTATTTGACTGAATACCATTTCACTGATAATAAGCTGATAATCATTTTATGAGATTTAATTCTTTTCTTTATAGAAAGTACCTTTTTAAAAATAAATGTAAGAGAAAAATCTTAATTCATGTGAATCCTTAGATACACATTCCTAAATGATTTTAAGAGTTCCCATAAAGAACGTGGCAAAGAAAAGAGAACCTGTTTCATCTTGAGACCATGAGGGGCACAGTTTTAAGAGTTACATTCAAGGTGGCAGAAATCTATTGGTGACAACAGCCTGGGTATTGTGCTAGACCCTTTGCGTAGAGAAGACAAGAAGACAGGTATGGTCACTCTACAGAAGATGCCTATAGCAGAGCAAGGAAGATAGGAAAGGATCAGAAGTATGAGGGCTTTGTGGCCATGATGTGGGAGTCTATAAAGGAAGGACCCAACTTTACAGACTGAGAAGGCTTCCAGAAGATATCACTGAGGCGAGAGGATAAATATAAGTTCTCTTTACTGGGCTGGGGTAAGGGTGAGGTAAAGAGTTTCTAGAAGAGGGAAATGCTTATGTAGAGGCCCTGAGTTCAGAAGGGCTTGCCATGTGAAAATGAAAGACTAGTATGGATGGGATAGGAGGATGAGTTTGACTCAGGGAGATAGAAGTTAGATTTGTAGCAGTCATGGAGGGAAGGAAGCATGGATGTTCTTACAGTTAGTAGGAATCCACTGACCAGTTTCGCATGGATGATAGAATCTATCTACGCACTTTCCTCTGCCCTACAGAGATAGACTAGATGGACCAGTTGGAGCTGGCATCCTCATGCAGGTTGTGATGATGGTAGTGAGCCAGAAAAAATGTGGTTGAGAGTCATAACACCCTAGGGAGGGACTCTGTCCTGGCAGTAATGCCTGTCTGGTGGTGGAATGGTCCATAAGCAATTCAAAATGTAAATAAACGTAGGATCAGAAATTGTGCTGAGTGCCAGGTGGCAGGTACACAGGGTATGGGCAGAGAGATTTTCAGTAAGGGGAAAAGGCATCCTTGCATTTGGTGCTCAGAAAAGGCCCTCTGAGGAAGCAGTTCTTTAGCTGGGACCTGAAGTTATAAAGGGCAATTATGGGAGGAATGGTGGCTGTGGAGAGGAGCCCCAGACAGAATAGTCTGTGCCTATGCCCTTGGTGTGCTCTAGGGGCTGAAAGACTGGGTTCTGGATTCTGGGCCTCAAGGTGAAGACAGGACAGAATGATACTGTCTGGCCAAGTCTACACATCTGGATTTTTCTCTTCAGGACACAGGGAACTGTTGGAGGATTGTAGGTTAAGAAGGGCATGATCTGACTTGTTTTGAAAGACTTTCTCTTGCTGCTGAGTGGATGATGGATTAAAAAGGAAGCAAGAGTAGAACTAAGGAGATCAGGGAGGAGAAGAGAGCACTGTAGCCCAGGCAGGGAGCTGTTGTAGTAGCAGGGAGGTGGAGAAGAGGGGTCTGCCACTCTCGGTTCCCTTGTCTGCACTGCTACACTGTTGGCTCTGGGAAGGGCATCAAGGCACCAGAGGATATATGGAACCATAGGGTACTGGGTAGGCTCAAATGGCACAGGAACCCTGATTTGGGCCTTTCTGGAAGTGAGTCTGCTACCGACTTTGACCAGGTGGGCTGAGAAGCCTGAGCATGTAGATGGTCTATAGTGAGAGGGATGTGGGGTGTGATGACACATTTCATGCTTGTCAGTGAGAAAAATGACCATCCCAGGGCCACCATTCTCAGACCTGCATGATCCTGAGCTCTCTGGGTCACCAGACCTAGATGGGAGGCCAAGTGATAAGAGTTTTATTTGGTAAATAGTATATCAGAGCCAGATTTGTTAATCCCATGACCCTTGCAACTGTGTATGGGCTGCTTGCTAGGAAGACCATCTTATTATTAGATGCCCAGGGATTGAACGTTGAATCCTGAGGAAGTCCAGAAACAGGCTTTGACTTTTCCCTCTGGGTTTTCTCATATCCATGCTGCCAAGTCCATTTGGAAGGGAAAAGGGGCATTAGCAGTCACCCCAGCTTTCTCTGCTTCCCATCCCTAGTGGTTTCCTGTATAGGTTCTTACTGTCTTGTAGCTTCAACTCTCGGTTTCTGGGTTCATGCAGTCAATATTTGGGGGAAAGGGTTCTTTAGGGTCGGAATGAGGAGAACATTTGAATGAAGTCAGTCCTTCAGAACTTCCACTCAGAGTGAAATATCCACAAGGAAAGTCAACTTTTCTGTTGGTAATTGTGACCTTGTGCAGTGCCATCCAGGATTGCTGGCAGGGTCTTCCTGGCTTGGGTAGGAAGGTCAAAGTTGAAGGTAGGGGGAGTGGGTATATGCCTGGGGGGAAGGTTTGGGGAGGGGAATCAGGCTGACATTTATAAAGCATTCACTGTGTGCCAGGGACTGTTTTAAGAGGATTAGGTTTATTAAATCATTTAATGCCCCTCTTCCCAGTAAGATAACTTGGACAGGGTCACACAGACTTGGTAAAGATGCCATGGCAATGAGAAGGTAGCTGATATAGCCAATAATTCTTGGTCCTAAGCATCTTTCTGTATTGGCCCTCTGCCCCCTTGGTCTCAAAATGATTGAATCATTTTGCTAGGCTGAAGGAGGAATTACCTGATAGGAGGGTTTTGCTAGTGGGGCCTGAAACTATGAGGTATATGCACGGTATTGCACAAGGCTAAAACATTCTTTGCCTCCGGGAAGTTTCACTTCTCCAGTTTTCAAATCTAGACAGTCCTTCTCTTTAACACCTTCTGTCCTTAGCTATGTCATTAGGTTCTGGATATATCCTGCTGGCTTTCTAAGTGGTAAATGGTGTATTTTAAAGATGTGTTGTCATTACATGCTTTGAGCAAAGGTGGCCTTGTCTCTGGTTTCTTGTGTAGCCCCAAGCACCACAGAGGAGGCAGAAGACAGGATGGCAGTTGCCTCCTGGGAGCAAGTACTGTCAGTGGAGAGGGCAGGAGGAATAAAGACAGGAGAGGAGCCAAGTCTGAAAGCTTGGGGAGTGGGCATGGGCTCCCCATGGAAGGGTTTTCACAAAGACATAGGCAGCAGGCCATCATCAAAGCTAGTGGCCAAACAGCTGAGCTTTTCTTGAGAGGCTGACACAGATGCTGAGTGCTAGTGATCTGGTTCATTTTGGAGCAAAGTCCTCTTATGGCCATCCAGCTCTGAGCTCTTTGCTGGAAGGAAAATTGGGTTCAAGTACCCAAAACAGGCTAGATCCTTTCTCTTCCAGGAAGGGATATCATGCTCCTGACATTGAACATACTTATACTGGCTATAAAAATATTTTTTAGAATATTTATGGTAGCTCGCTGAAATTTATAGCTTTGTTGGAAGTACTGAATGGTATTTACAAGCTTCAAAAATGGAATCATCTCAGTGGTTAAAAGTAAAACTTCTGGTATTATCAGAAATTCAGCTTGCGATTTGCATTGTCAGCTTCCACTGTGTGTGGGGGGGAGGGGGGCCCATCTACTTGGGCGGTCATCTCAGGAGCCCAGCTGACCTCCCCGTGCTTGTCATGACCTTCCAGCAATGCTTCCATTAGGGTAACCTTCTAGAAAGGTAACTCACCTTAATATTAAAGAAAGCACAAGCCAAAGCTAAATGTGAGACAAGAAACATTTAACAATGCATTCCGAAGTCCGTTGTTTGAGTATTTGGAAGACCCGCGGTTCTGGTGTAGGAAAGGAGTCACTGCCCACAGGAGTGTGCACAATACTGCTCAAGACATCCTTACATTCTTATTGTGAGCTAAGAGTGAGACCGAGAGGGAGCATGCTGCCGTCTGTTCTAAGCATTTTACCAGTGCTAACTCTGGCTCATCAACCCTTCACTGTAACCTTGTGACTTACATTCTGTTATTCTCCCATTTTACATGTGAAGAAGCTGAGGCACAGAGAGAGAGATTGAGAAACTTTCCCCTGGTCATGCAGTTAAAAATGGCAGACTTTTGGCAGGAGCCCAGGCAGTCTGGCTGCAAAGTTTACTCTGTGAGCCACTGTGCTGCAGCTGCTCTTAGAAGATGCATATGGCCCCAGAAACAGGCTTGCACGGGATTGTGCCATCTCATACGCACACTCACAGTTGAACATGAGTCTGCTTGTTTCTGAGATAAAGAGAAGCATGTGTCCACAAAAAGTCTGACATGAGAATGTTCATTGCAGCTTTATTCTTTTTTTCCCCCCCCTCTGGCCGAGGCTGGGTTTGAACCTGCCACCTCCAGCATATGGGGTCAGCACCCTACTCCTTTGAGCCACAGGCACCACCCCATTGCAGTTTTATTCTTAATAGTTAAAAAGAAAATGAAATAGCCCAAATGTCCATTAATAATAGAATAACTAATCAAACCACAGTTATATTCATATAATGGAATACTACTCAGCCATAAGAAGGGATGAATTGATGTACACAACAATATGCATGAACCCTAACCCCTTAATGCTGAGTGAACAAAATCAGACACAAAAGGATATATATTGTGTGATTCCATGTGTATGAAGTTCAAGAACAGGCAAAACAAAACCTTGTAGATAAAAGTTCGAATGGTAGTTACTTTGGGCAGAGGAAGGGACATGGTGCTAGGCGATGGCATTGTATTTTGATTGGTCACAAATCATTGACTTAGCTCTTATGTGTGCTTTTTCTGTATGTATTTATACCCTATCTACACAAACACAAAAAGCTACAGTAACAATTGAAGTTTCCCTTCTTCTCTAATCCCAATCTTTATTGGTAACCATTGTTTATAGACTTGTTTGGGGTATGTGCACTTGGATGGATACTGCCAAATTGATTTCCAAAAATTCTTTTGTCAATTATACTTCTGTGGCCACATATCAGAGATCTGGCTCCCTGCATCCTCTCAATAATGAATATTATCAATCTTTTATTCAAGTTTTTGAGAGTAGATGATTACAACAAAAGCATTTTGGTTTTCTCTCTCTCTCTCTCTCTCTTTTTTAATAAATGTACACATGCCCTTGGAGGAACATGCGTCTCTTGTCCTGTCCTCCTGTCTATGTAATCTAGGAGTCTCAAAGGCTGACATATTATCACTAGCAAGTTAGGGCATGCGTTCTAATTTTAATTTGACAGACTATTCTGGTGAAAATATTAGGATTCTGTTCTGACGCTCCATCTTTAATATGGTTGCCATTATTGACCTTGACACTTGCTGGGAATTTCTAATTGAATCTACATTCTTTAATGATGGCTGAATTTTGAAAAATGACATGACTTACTTTCCAAAACTGTTGTAAACTGGTCAATTTAAGTAGAACATTGAAAACTGACCTTACTATTGTATCTTCCAAATAACTATTTCCTTGTAATTGTTTGTATATTTTAAAGTCCACATCTTGGATATCTTTAATACTATTTTCTTAGAGAAAGAATTCACTCCAAAGAAACTTCTTTCTTGAACATGGATCAGGTCAGTCTCTGGCAGAGCCTTGAAACTGCTCAAGTTGCCGAGTGGGTGGGTGTTTGGAAAAGAGTGATACTTTCTTCTGGGGCAGGATAGCAAGAAGATGGTGTGATCTGGACCTCCAAGGGCCCTATCACCAGATTTTGGAGGCAGTTGGCAGCTATGCTGACTCATTCGGTCCTGACTTCTGCAGGTGGGGGAAGATGAAGAGACTGAACGGTCACTTACAGATTTTCTTATTGGAAATGCTAACATTGTTACTAGCAAAAATCACTGTGGTCATTTTTCCACTGGGCATCTATGGGGGCATTTTTCCTTCTCCAAGGGATCTAGTGTTTTTAAATTTCGTGACTTCTCTCCCAGCTTCCCTCATAAATTACCATTTTACAATGTGCTTCAGATTAGCCTAAGCTGCCCTGAGGGCTACCAGAGAGGGATTATCTAGTAGCTCAGGCACTGCTCACCCATCCCCATCCCACTTGGCCTCTTTCCTACCTCTGCAGAATATTTCTTGTTTTCCTTTTTTCAGTAAAGTCTAGACTTCCAGAGTCTACTGTGATGACTTTTGACTTTTCCTTTTTCTTTCAAGTAAGCTTTTTATTAGAAGAAAGGCTTTGACTGCTAGAAACATCTTTGAAAACCATGGCAGTACTACAGGGGAGTGTGCACACTTCATCTGTACCTATTTATGATCTCATGTACAAAGACAACGAGATGGGTCTCATCACCTTGCTCTGAGCTGATGTAATTCTAAGCAGTGCCACTCACAACCCATTCCTATGTTTCAACCACCAATGTCAAAGAAGGGAGTGTGTGAAGGAAGGGTTGGAGAATGCTGGAGATAGACTTCCATCACAGCGTCAGAACTTCAGTTCCCCGTTTTTCTTAGACACTCATGCTTAACTGGGTTTGGAGACATGGGTTTGGAATTTATTTTTTCTTTTGGATTGAGAAAAACATTGCAATATCCTTGAAAGTAAGGTCTGCACGTTTAGGCTGTTCTGAGAACTCTGTGGGAGTTCTTTCAGTATGCAAATGATGTTTGTAAGAATAATCTATTTTATTTATCACTGGTACTTGGTGGTGATGGGGGGTAATGTTCAGCAGTTGGCCTTACTTAATGGTATGCTTTCAAGTTATAAAAAGTATTTCTTTATAAAAGTGTCCTCTAATTAAACAATCACACTATTCATACTGACCTTTCCTTCACATCCTGTTACTGGGCACTGGCCTCATCTCCTAAGAAATTGCAAAATGTGCTTACCCCAGGTTAGTACAAGCTTTGGAAATACTATATACTCATTGAATTAGAAAGCAAGAGGTTGTTTTTAACATCTTTACGCTAATCAAAAAATTTTCTAAAAGGAGATTAGCATGTAGGCTTGACCTGGTTCCTTCATACGTGTATGTTTCTGTAGCTGGTAAAAATGGGGACTTATCAGATAAAATTCATGCAATCCAAATAATGATAAGGAAATGGTTATTCTGTTTTACCTATATCCTACGGATAAGGGCCGCCAAGTATGTTTAAGTCACTGCTTCAATTGGTATTGTAAGTATGCATAAGAAGTCAAAATGTTCAGAATATTTTGTTTTGTTTTGTTTTTTAGAGGTAGTATCTCATTATTTGTCCAGGCTTGACTCAAACTCCTGGGCTCAAGTGATCCTCCTGGCCCAGCCTCCTGAGTAGCTGGGACAACAGGAGTGGAATATTTTTATTAGCAGGATTCCTAATTTCATTTGACTAAATAAACAAGCCTCTTGAACATTATTGTCCTGGTGTGGGAGAGAAGGGGAGCACCTGATTTTATGAGGACTAGAAATGAGAGTTTCTGTGGGGAGCATCTTTCATTTGATTTTTATCATTTCAATTTGACATGTTTGCTGTGTATCATCTAGTTCTTAACTTGTTTATATTTTAAAAAGAGCAATGATTCTCAATATGCCTGTTTTGGGAACCAGGGCTCAGTAATGGCTGATGTAGAAATGCTGGGGATAGGGGGCAAAGGGATTAGAAGGGACCCCACATGATTCTGTCCCTCTGCCATCCTCCTTTGGTCACTGGCCCTGGCCCTCTGCACTGCCCTCCCACCTCCTCCTGTGTTGGATTAGATTTATCACAGCTGCCGTGGACATGGCTGCCTAAATCTGTGGAATGTTTTGCTAAACGCTGCTGGTAAAGTAGTCCACATTCAGTTTGTAACTCCTGTTTTTTTTTTTTTTTAACCCGTTCTTCATCCTTAGTCTTTTACCCGCTTGATCACTTTATGATTTTGCACTTTGACATTCTATAGATTCATTAAGAACTTTTACTCCAAGCCCCAGAGCTTTGTTTAACATTATGATTAGCCAAACTATTATTCTGTTTGAGCTAAGTGATGACAATGTATTTGATTGGAGCCTTGTAATTGTTGTTTTAAAATCAAAGTAATGGATTATGATCTCAGAATAAGAACGTGATCCAAAAGAATAATAATAATTAGAACAGCAACCACTTAGAAGAAAATAAACACCCCACCATGGACCACAGGCCCTGCTGGGCCCCACCCACCTGTGCAGTCCCATCATCTCCTCTATTCCATCCCCCACCCTGGGCTGGTCTCCCTGCAGCTGTCCAGCTCCTTTTAACACCTCAGTGGTGACATGTGTTATTTCCTCTCCTTGGGGAGCTCCTCCACTGGTTTCTCTTGGTTGGCTTCTTCTATTCTCAACCACAGTCTCGCCATCTTGGGAAGGCCTTCCTTGGTCACATCTCCTTCCGCCCCCCCATTCGTCCATCTGTGTGCATCATCGTCTTTCACGGCATGTTGTTTGTTTCCTGCAGCATTAGTGAACCTAAGTTGGGTCTCCTTGGTGCTTGTCTATCTTGCCCACTGGACTTAAAGCTCCATGAGGGTAAAGACTAAACCTGTCTCATCTACCATTGCAGCCCTGGTCCACCTGGCATTAAATGGGTGCTCAGTCATATTTGTAGTTGAATGAATGGAATTTTCTGTTTCAGCTGTTTCCTGAGCTCATCCAGATATTCTATGCTTAGTACTTCCAGAGTCTACTGTGATGAGATATGGTCTTCCAGTGGTTGAATTTAACCAACTTGTGCTGACTTTTCTCAGGCATATGAAGGATCAGAATAAGAAGGTGGCCAACCTCAAGCACAATCAACAGTTGGAAAAGAAGAAGAATGCTCAGTTACTGGAAGAAGTCCGCAGGCGGGAAGATAGCATGGCTGACAACTCACAGCATCTGCAGGTGAGCCCAGGCTTTTCCTTAGTCTATAAATAATTGGAGATGGATTGTCTCAGAAATGTAGCCATTGGTGCAGGAAAACATGCACAGAAATTGTCGGCTTACCTGAGTCTAGTGCTAATTATATACTCCCAGGGAACGCCATAGGTCTTTCTGAGTGTGGATTGTCATTTTGAAAATGATGCCTGAGGAAAGCTGATTACAAGTGGAGTCTAGAAATGCTGCACAGACTCCCTGGGCTCCTGGATCTCATTTTCAAAGGTAAGGGCTACATTGATGGAGTTGGCAAGAAGCTTAACACATAGAAATGTCTTCTTTTTTAATTTATACGTAGCTTGTTTGGGGGTTGGAAGAACGGGAATGTGTGTGTGTATTATCACAGAAGGTATTTGGAAAAGGATGCATCTCAGACAGTTTACAAAACTGGTTTTGTTTTGTTTGAGACTCTGAGGCTCTGAGACAGATCATTATTCTGTCTTTATGAACAGAGCTATCTCTCCACTGATATCTCTATCTACCAGCCGACTAAAAACACCAGTTTTTCCTCATTAACTATCCTTATTTTTGGTCAAGGAGCTCTCCCCATGTGCTCAATAAAGCATTCAGGCTAAAACAGGGCATTTGCTTTCAAGTTCCTTTATTTATTCCAGTGTGCCTTTAGACAGAGCAGTTCAAGTTGGCTGGAGTTCATGTGAAATTTTGCTTATTAATTAGTGTCTTTCTCCAGTTATATATTAGGTTTCCTCCTTGGAGATAGAAGAAGCTAGATAATTCCAATATGTACTCATACTTCATCTTTTTAATTGGCCAAAAGAGAAATAAATAATTATTCCAGAGTAGGAAATATAAGAAAATACTTTTTGTGTAGAACATGGCACAGGGGACTTAGCTGATACTAGTTTTTTTTTTTTCTCTCTGTGTTCTGGATCTGCCTTCTGGTACCACTCAAGCTCTTTCTACACTGATGCTTGACCTAGAGTATTGACTGAGTAGCACAATACTAGGATCAGGTTCTGTACGAAGTTCTAGGCCCACCTTAGCGTGGACTGGTAACTTATTTGAGTCCATATCTTCCTCAGTGCTATTGGCAAATCACCTCCCAGAGTTCTGGGTCTGAAGTTTTCCCATTCATCATAGGTGATGTTAGCTTGAAGCCTAACGACTGAGATAATAAGAAGTAAAATTTGCACAACATTTTACTGTCTTACCAGACATATGTTCTCATTTATTTCTTACAAGAATGTTGGTAGTTTTACTTGTGGTAAAACTAGGGCCTCAGGAAAGTTGTGAAGTGATACCCTCATAGAGGGCGGAGATAGACCTGACTCCAGGTCTTTCTACCTTGGAGAAACTCTTTCAGAGGAACAGTAACAGAGGTGGGGCTCATTTATTGAATGTTTCACTGTGCTGGGTACTGTCAAACGTATTTTTCTTTGTTGTTGTGGAGATGGAGTCTCATTACATTGCCCAGCTGATCTTAAACTCCTGGGCTCAAGCAATGCTCCTGCCTCAGTCTCCGGAGTAGCTGGGACTACAAGCATGTACCACCATGCCTAGCTGATGCTACATACTTCACAGCAGCTCTTATTTCCTTTATCTCTTAGTCAGCTGGGTTAGTTAGGACATTTAAGTGCAAAGGACAGCAGCACAACTTAATTGGAATAAGAAAAACAGAAATCAGTTAGCTAAATTTACTGAATACGCCTGGGGTGGAGTTCAGGTCTGAGTGGATTCAGACATTCCAGCGATGGTGGCATCGGGAATCTACTGCCACCCTTCTGCAGGGTCACGTTGCTCTTTGTTGCCTTGATTCTCAGGAAGCATATCCATGAGGGAGGGCCACCAGCAAACAGACCATGTCCTAAGAGTACAGTCACCCCAGGGGGTGAGGAATGGCTCTTATTTGGGAGTTCTAGCAAAAGTTCAAGGATAAATGTATACATTGGCCAGGCTAGAGTTAGGTTATATGATTATCTGGAACATAGAAGAAAGAGGCTGGCCTTACCCAAATCCAAAGGGCTATGAGAGAGGACAGGTAACTTTCCACAGGAATGAAATGAGTTCTGTTACTGGGAGGGGTTCTGGGAAAATAAAACTCTAGACATCCACTACAACCCTTATATGGGGTCTATTAACTATTATTATCCCATTTAATAGATGAGCAAAAAGGAGGCTCTGAGAAATAGAATAGCTTGCCCAGTGGTTTTATATTTATTTATTTGTTTATTTTTTTGTTATTTGGGATTCATTGAGAGTACAAAGAGTTAGGTTACACTGATTTCATTTGTTAGGTAAAGTCCCCCTTAAAATTGTGTTCCATCGCAAGAGATGAGCCACACACTGTGACCAGCCATCTTCCTCCCCTCTCCCCAGTTTCTTATTCTCCCATGTTCCCCTTATATTAGCTCATCCACTGCCTTCATACTAGAATTGAGTATATTGGATTCTTGATTCTCCATTCTTGCGATGCTTTACTAAGAAGAACGTATTCCAACTTAGTCCAGGTTAATACAAAAGATGTAAAGTCCCCATCTTTTTTAGGGGCTGAAGAGTATTCCATGGTGTACATATACTACGGCTTATTAATCCATCTGGGTTGGTGGGCATTTAGGCTGTTTCCACATTTTGGCAATCGTAAATTGAGCTGAGATAAACAGTCTAGTGCAAGTGGCCTTATGGTAAAAGGATTTTTTCCCTTCTGGGTAGATGCACAGTAATGGGATTGCAGGATCAAATGGGAGGTCTAGCTTGAGTTCTTTGAGGGTTCTCCATACTTCCTTCCAAAAAGGTTCTATTAGTTTGCAGTCCCACCAATAGTGTAAAAGTCTTCCCTTCTCTCCACATCTAAGCCAGCATCTGCAGCTTTGAGACTTTGTGATGTGGGCTATTCTCACTGGGATTAGGTGATACCTCAGGCTGGTTTTGATTTACATTTTTCTGATGATTAGGGATGATGAGCATTTTTTCATGTTTGTTAGCCATTCATCTGTCTTCCTTAGAGACACTTCTATTAATGTCTTTTGCCCAGTGATATATAGGATTGTTGGCTCTTTTCTGTTGATTAATTTGAGATGTTGAGAGTTCTGAAGAATCGGGAAGACAAGAAAACTGTGGGTGGCAGAGAGTCTCTGTAGATCAGGCGGCATGACTTTGACATCACAGAGACATAGCAGTAGTGAAGGCTCTCCAGGCAAAAGAACTGCCAGAAATACCAGAGAGGTTGGAAAGAGCCAGGTACAGCCAGGGTACAAAACATAAGCACCAGTTGATTATAGTAGCATTTTTCAGTGAGATAAGTATTGTTATCTATCTTTAAGCGACAACAGAGCTTGAATCCCTGGGTTTTATTCCAAGCTTCAAAACTCCCTGAATGCCCATGGGAAGATTACTTAACCTCTTTGAGCCTCAGTTTTCTCATCTGTAAAAGAGGAATATTAATTGCGTCTACTCCAGAGTTGTTATGAGGGTTAAAGAGTCAATTCATTCAAAGAATTGGAATTGTTCTTTGCATGGACCATGCTCAAAATAAGTGTTAATGATTAACTGTTGTTATAATAATAAGGGAAAGGTAAAAGAAACATTTTTAAAAGGAGTTGTTTATTATATGCACAGAAATTTATATGGTTCTACTCTGATATACATTGAACATTAACATTTTAGCCTTTATATAGTAACTTCTAAAGACACATGTAGTTATGGAAATTAATGTCTTGTTTTGGCCCATAACCTTTTGTATAGCAATATTTTCATGAGGGCCTTGATAACTAACTACCTCACAGGCCTATTCATAAAAGATAGCATGGTCTGGAATTGCTTAGTTGCATTCTTGACCACCCCAAATAAAGGACAGTATTTGAAATGCAATAAAAGGTAATCACGATTAATTTTGATGAAAATGTCTCTGGTTAAGGTTAATAGAGAATGAGCCTCCCACTTTCCTGGATTGTTAAGCAGATGTACGCAGATGTATATAGCCCATATACTGTCTTCTGCAAACAGAGCTTTCTGGAGGCACTTGATTCTTTTAATGTTGCTGTTGTTTTAAACATTTCCTGGTAGTCTGTTAAACTCTATAAGTGTCAGTCAGTTAGGGCTTGTTTTGGTTGGTTGGTTGGCAGTTGTGGGTTTGACACCTGCTAAATTTGATTTATTCTACACGAGTGTTTGGCAATGATTAGATATTCTGGCTTTATGATTTTAATCAACCAGTTAGCTATTACTTCCAGAGAAAGATCAGATGGAGTATTGCCTGCAACAATAATAGCTGTTGGATCAGCCTTCAAAGGAGAACTTGAAGAGAGTCAACTAATTGGTATGAAAATCAAAGATGAAGTTGAATGCAGATAGAGTAGCCATGGTTCAAAGCAAGATGAAAAGAGCAATAGGTAAAACCTGGGCCACTTCCGTCAAACCTAGATACACAGTCATGGTATAAAACGTTTCATAAATCAGACCTTCTTGAGTCTGTATTTTCCTGACAGCAATTGAAAACTCAAGTGTTTTCAGGTTCTAGACCAGTGGTTCTCAACCTTCCTAATGCCACAGCCCTTTAATATAATTCCTGTAGGTCGCGACCCATAGGCTGAGAACTGCTGGTCTAGACTATTAAGAAACAAGTTTCTATGTAAGAAAAATGGTGATGTTTGTTTCTTTCTGCTTTTTATTTTTATTTTTGGTACAAGTATATTAGTTAGCAATTACCATAGTAATGCTGTGTAACAACAAGTCACCCCCAAACTCAGCTCATCTTGCACTGACACTGTGAGTTTTACCCTCTTTCATTTTCCAAAGAAAAGCACCTGGCTGAGATCAGAAATGTACGCTTTGTTCACGAAGAGAACATTGTCAAGGGGCAGATAGAAGGAGAGGTAAGGAATTGAGACCAGTCACTCCATCTGTCAAAAGAGACAAAGCTTGGGAAATATTTTTCTATTATCACAAAAATAACAGCATAAGCATAATGAAAAGTTTCAGCTGTGGTTCATTGAGAGTGGGGTGGGAGCTGAAGGGAACTCAGGAGGCCCTGCCTCACCTAAGGGGATAGTGACCACTTAAGCTCCCATTGAACATTGCTATAAAGGTGGCCCTAGGGTTGTGGGGCTCAGTGATTATCTAAGATAAGTCATAAAATATGAATTTTTGTGTGAAATCTATGGGTTTTAGAAAGTTGGTTCAATTTTCTAAACACTCTATGGATCTCACATGAATTGACCATTAGTCTGAACCCTCTGTTGCAGAGCCTGACACTCTTACTCTTTGTTGCAGTATAAACAAAGTGAGTAAGAATGTAAAAAAAAAAAAAAAAAAAAAAAAAAAGAATGTACCCTGTTTTACTCAGGTTGACCCATCAAAAGGAGGTGGCAGTCTAGTATTTGTCCTGAGTCCTTTTTTGGTGTAAAAATACCTTGAATTGTTGTTTCTCGGAGGAAATTATCTACTCTCTATAGGAATAGGGAGGGTTTTTGATTGAACTTCTTATTTTATTTTATTTTATTTTTTGTAGAGACAGAGTCTCACTTTATTGCCCCTGGTAGTATGCTGTGGCATCACACAGCTCACAGCAACCTCCAACTCTTTTTTTTTTTTTTATTGAATGGTAACTGTGTACATTGATGCACTTTGGGGGTACAGTGTGGTGTTTTCACACACAATCCAAGACACTTCCATCAAACTGGTTAACATAGCCTTCATGTAACTTTCTTAGTTATTGTGTTAAAACATTCATATTCTATTCATAGAAAGATTCACTTGTACCCTTGTAAGATGAACCACGGAAGTGAACCCTCGAATCCCTCTCCCTCCACCTTCTCCCCCCTTCCTCCCCCCCCCATATCCTTAGGTTGTTATTAGGTTATAGCTTTCATATAAAAAGGTTTAAATTAATCTCATAATAGGGGTGTGTACATTGGATACTTTTTCTTCCATTCCTGTGATACTTTGCTAAGAAGAACATTTTCCAGCTCCATTCATGTGCAACCTCCAACTCTTGGGTTTAGGCAATTCTCTTGCCTCAGCCTCCCAAGTAGCTGGGACTCTGGCACCTGCCACAATACCCAGTTATTTTTTTGTTGCAGTTTAGCTGAGCTGGGTTTGAACCCTCCAGCCTCATTATATGGGGCTGGCACTCTACCCACCGAGCCAGAGGTGCTGCCTTGATTTAACTTCTTAAATAATTTTTTTTAACATTAGCAAGGGAAACAGGAAGGGAAGAATATAAAGTTATGGAGATGAAACTGGCCACTGTTTAAATACTGGCCAGGGCCTTGATGACTAGCTCAGGGCCTTGATAGAGTAAGGCAGAGACTCTTTCTTACCCTTATCCTTTTTCATCTGTCAATGGGAATTATAATTTCCACCTCCCTGAGTGGGTAAATAAAATAAGGTTTGTGAAAGAGCCTAGCATAGTACCTGACCTACATAGACTTCAGTTACTAGAGTTTTCTCCTAGAGAGATTGATAATGAGCTTTTAATCATAGAAGACAGTGCCCTTTGGGACTGTCGCTCGACATATCCTTTGCAACTATTTTACAATGATGAGTAATACAGATATAGAACACACACCAGCAAATGAAAGTTTCCAGTAAAGCATTAAAAAGCATTTTGGGCAATAAGGAGGAAAATGAAAACATTTTTCAAGTTAATGTTGAATTGCGTGTGAAAGGTGCATGTGAAAGACGGTGATTTTCTTGTTAATTCTGTAGAGCTTTTCCCCAGGACACAGATTATAGAGCATGATATTTATGTCTGGCCTGGGGGCTTTGGGCTTCTGTGTGTCCCATTAGAGCCCACGTGGAGATTTCCAACAAGGTGTGTTTCCGGAGATTCACACTAGCCGTCATTACCAGAATGGGATGCATTTTTTGTTCAACCTCTAGCTATTTCTTGCTGAGTAAATATACCAATTTGAAACCCCAGTGGATATCTTTGTAGATTTTGGCTGCATTTTTCCATGTAGTTTATTGAGTTAATGAACTAACATTCTAAGAAATGCACAAGCCAATATTTTATACTCCTTTTCTGTTGTATGTCTGCAGAATTCTCTTCAATTTATTGCCTGAAAACTAAAGTCTGTTCTTGTGTGCTTCCGTTTCCAAATTATAGGTTCCCAGGGAACTGTAAAGTTTCTTCTCTGCCCGTGGTTAAACCCAAGTGCGATCAGTTTAAAAAGCAAATGAATGTTCCCATTTATTCTTGTCCTTTTAGTAGAGTTCTTTAAAAAAGAAGCTAGAAAGACAATTTTATTTTTCAATTTGTGCAACCTTGTCCATCCATATCTTTTTCCCAAGGGGACCTTCCTTTACTTTGCTCCTCCAATTAGAGTTGGAATCAGCTAACAGAGGAAGTGTAACAAACAACATAAACCTCAAAAATGCATAGCTTTCAGCAAAACTTATAGTTCATTATGAAGTTCCCAAGGCTGGCTGAGTCGTTTCTTTGCAAAGGGATGAATATATCTTAAGCAGCAATTTTTAGGCCTCATATCTGTATGTTCATCTCTCCCAGTCACTGAGTTAAGTTCAGTTCTTTTTCAATTCCCTGAGCTTAAAACTGCTACTCTAACTGTGATCTATGTTCGTGTGTTATGGTACACTTACCTAAGTACTGCCATTAGAAGAAACCTGACCAGCAGAGTTAAGAGATTTATCATTGTCAAAACACGTTTACTTAGTTCCTAGTTTTTCATGCCTGTTGGTAGGTATGGCGTAGAGTGATTTAGGGAGGCTCTATTTCAGCCATCATTTTCAACATATGGAAAGACGAGAAAGGTCTACTACAGGTTTAAAGGAAAATCCACATTTGTTCAAATTTTCATTAGATTTTAACATTATGTTTTTTTTTTTTTAAACACAGTGAGGTGTTTTATTTCTTTGTAGTTTTCTACCCTGAAGGGTTAGAGATTGGGAAGTTAGATTAAATTATGAATAAATCCCATCACATGGTTGATATGTGGACTGAGCTTCACCCACCTCTTCCAGGCCGTGTTCATGGTATCAGATGAAGAGAAATAGTCACGTAAAAAAAAAAAAAAAAAAAAAAACCATCTGAAAAGGACATAGAACACTGACCAGCAGGACTGAGGGTCAGCACAGAAGTGCTTTCTTTCCTCGGGGATTTATTTTGACATTTGTTTTTCTTTTACACTGTGATCTCCCATGAGCCAAAAATGACTTTTGTTGTAGCAGGTCCCTATAGACAATCTTGGAAAATCTTATTTGACAACCAGTTTTCAGTAGCTTTAAGTTGAAGTTGTTACTCTTTGTAGTAACTTATAGACTGTCAGGCGTGACAAGGCATGCTGTGTGATGTATTTGGGAACTAACCATGTGTTAGAAATATTCCAAAAAGCCAAGCGAAATCCTGTAAATAAAACTGTTGTAGGTGGAGTTTTTCTCCTTTCCTTCCAATAAAGTAAGACTTGTTTTTCCAAATGTGCAGTAACTTGCATATTTCTTCTGAGAAACGTCTTCTGCTTTTTCCTGTGGATTTGTGACATAATCCTCCACTACATCCAGCCCCTCTGTACAAACACGATATATTTCTATAGAAAAGAGAGGTTTACCCTTAATCAAGTGTTGCCTAATCTACCTACTAAATTACCCCCAGGAGACAGAGTGGGGTTCATTATTCTTTTCTGAAGGGTTTTCAGGTTTCACTCCATTAGTGGCTCTTCGACAGTCTTTCGCAAAGTGAATGTTTATTTGCCAAAGGCTGAAGATCCTGCAGAATGAAACACAACATATTTGGCAAATGAAATCATTGTTATTATGGGGGTTGTGTCTGAAATGACAAGGCTTGGAAGGGTGGCTGGAAGAAGGAATCTTGCTAGAATAATATAGTTATCTCTTCTTTTTGAGGGGGGTTAGTAAGGAAGATTAGACTATTTTTTAGATGTTATCCTATTTTGTGCCTTTCGATCCCTGAAATATAAATTCATAAGGAAAGGCCGTGTCCATCCTTCTTGTGCTCCATTGAAAACTAGAAACAGACACAGATTCTTTCCTAAAGGACAGGGTATGCTCAGCTTTAGGGAGAGAGAAGGAAAGCTGGCTTTGAAGAGTCAGGCTTGCCTCTGTTTATCCCTAACTCCAGCCTCTAGACATATTTTGAGATGAGGCTGGAGCTGTAAACTGAAGACACCATTCTTGTATGTTTATTTAAACCCCTGCTGATGGCTTGGTGTCTGTGCTCAGTGGTTAGGGTGCCAGCCATATACACCGGGGCTGGTGAGTTTGAACCCGGCCTAGGCCTGCTAAACAATAATGACAACTACAACAACAAAAATAGCCAGGCATTGTGGTGAGCACTTGTAGTCCCAGCTACTTGGGAGGCTGGAGCCCAAGAGTTTGAGGTTGCTGTGAGATATAATACACTCTACCCAGTGTGACAGAGTGAGATTCTGTCTCGAAAAACAAAACAAAACAAACAAACAAAAAAACCTGCTGATGATCAGTTTTGTCAACAAATAAGACAGCAGCCGACCTAAACCAGAGTCCTGGGTGCCTTATAAAGTGCTATCAGAGAGATCTGCAGGCTGTCTCTCCTGTTGACCTTGAGGTGGGACACATTTGTCTATCATCAGCTTGTAGATGAGGAAACTGAGACTCAGAAACTGTACTCAGCTGTTCAGTACCTCCTCTACAATCATAGGTCTCCTTAAAGGCCAGGTTTTGAGGAGAAACTGCAGTTTAGCAGTTCTTCCAGGGAATAACAGACTAAGGCCCCACTTTTGTACACCAAAGAAAATACTTCCTCAGAAGGCAAAGATTCTGAACCATAAATCATGCTTTAAAAGCCATTGAGAAATCGGGCCTTTGCGCCTTGTGCTTGGGAGCATCTACGTATTTTTCAATCCATTATCTAGTGCAATTATCAAAGTGGATACAATGAAGGTGTTACTAAAGAACCCACACTTTGAAGGCAAGGGGACTGAAAAAAGAAAACAAATTTGGACAGCACACTTTATTACTTTTTCAAGGTGGAATTTACATAATAACTCATACACATGAGACACACATAATCCCTAGGTGGCAATCCTGTTCAACAGGCATCCAAAGAGCCAGTCCAGTTAAACCAGCTCTCCTCGGTCAGGGTAATTACTTTAGGTTTACCCAGCGATATCACTTCCAGAGGTTAGTCAAGGGGGCACCTGCAAATCACATTGTGTGTCACCCTGACATCAATAACTTCTTTCTAATAGATGCTGGTATTTCAGCACATTGCTGCCCAAGGCAGAGACTTGGGCATGGTTAATTTTTTAAAATGTTGACTTTGACTTATGGCTTGTCCAAAGCATTGCTAAGCCTCATATTCAAGCAGTCCAGGTTAAGGAAATGACAATCAATGACATAGGCAATGATTTAGATGGAAATCTTGCAAAAGGAAAATACAACTATAAAATCTATTCCTATTCACTTAATAGTCTCTCCTGTAATACACGTTTGGGAAGTTGGTAACTTGAAATTTATGACACTTTTAATTTCTTCTCTGCTATTACAGTTTCCCTCTACATCTTATTTATGTTGCCTGGAAAAAAAATCCTGTGAGTTTAAGCCATCATAAGTTTTTCTTACTAGAAAGGAACTTAGACTATATTTAATATAAGCTTCTTGTTTTGCTGCTGAGGGGCGCAGGGCCCAGCAGAGGCAAATGGCCTGTCCGTGATGCTGGAGGGAATTACTGGCAGAGGGAAGACCAGATCCTAGGCCTTTAAAATGCTTGTTCAGGCCCATTTGTGCTGCCCTGTGGCTCCATGAAGTATGTCTGCCTTCAGTAAAATCTGAATGGTTAAAATCCTCAATCCCAAAGGTCAGGCCTGTGTGGTTCAGCATTGGATAATAGATTAAACATCTAAGATGACATCAAATTACCCCTCAAAATAAACTAAGATTTTTGCATTTCCTCTCAAAATAAACTAAGGATATTTCATCATCTCCCATGTCTCTCTCACATATGTCAAACTAGAGTCACTAAAGAAATGGTAAATTGCCAGTGGAGAAAATTGCTATGAGAATAGACTAAAGAATGTAGGACTCTTTTATTTTTTGGACATGATCTAATTACATTTTATTTTATTATTTTCTTATTGTTTCAGGTTAATTGAGGTACAACAAATTAGGTTACATTGTTTACATTTGTTGAGTAAAGCCCCTCTTATAATTGTGTCCCACCCCCAAGAGGTGTATACACCCTAACCTTGTACCCATTACGTTGGAGACACCCATCCCCTACCCTTCTCTCCCCTCCCCACTCCCTCATTCCTCTACCCCAGCCCCACCAGGACTCTTTAGATGATAAATAAAAATTGGTTTAAGTTATGCCACTTTTCTTTATTCATAAAGGTATGTCACCCATAAAGAAATTCAGAAAGTCTCTTGTTATGGAAAACAAGGGTGGAATGCTTAGAACATTCAACCCAAAGAGTGATGGCTGCCACTTTTATTGAGTAATAAAGTAGGACAAAGACAATTTCTTGGTTGAGTTCCCTGGGAAATGGAGACTCTAAGATTAACACATAGGAGTTTTATTGGAGATGTTCTCAGAAAGGGAAAGAAGCAGGGTTGGGCACAGGGAAAAGTCAAACTGTAATGTATTTGCAGCAAAGGCCTCAGCGGTCCCTTCTAGAGCTAGGATAGCCATTTGGAGAGAGTTGGCTCTGATTTAGGTGAGAGGGCTAGACCTTGTGCCCTTTCATCAACAAGTGAGTGGAGGTGGACAACCCCTGGGGAAGGGTGTAATCTTGGATAAGGCAGCTCTCAGGGAAGGCGCATCCCTGGCAGCTATGATGATGCCATGGCTCTCTACCCAGGGCAACAGAGTGACATTCTGTCTCAAAACAAAGAAACAAAAACTAAAAGCAACCCTCCAAGAGGACTAGTTGGAGGGGCTGCTGCTGAAACTGAGGGGGCCCCTTGGGAGCAGGGATGTGCCCTAGGGGACGTGTGGAGAGTGGGATGGTCAGGCTCCTGGGCCCATCCTGGTAACACAACGCCTGGCTTTAAATAGGTTGTTCTAAGAACCCTGTTTTTTTCTGTCTGGGGTACAGTCTTTTGAGAAGACTTTCGTAGTATGCACTAACAGATTATGTTTTCTTTTCTTTAGAGCAGTGGGTTATAATAATATATCCACCAAGGGTTACTTTTTTGGTATAAGATAGATTAGAACTGTGACAGTCTGGACAGAAGATACACAGTGCAGGAACTTCTCAGGATCAAGCCACCTGGGTTACAGACTTATTTCTCAAGGTCAGTGGCTACGTGCCTTTTAAATATAATTATTTGTGAAGTAGGCTATTATTTTAATAAGCCACTATGTCAATAGGGGCTATTTTTTCCCTCAGCTATTCGGGTCATGGTGAACTGTGGGAAAATAGAAAAGAGACTAATTTGACAAAAACTGGGTTGATACCATCTAAGTTCACATTTCCTAAAATTTGTTTATCAAAGTGGTAGTTCTATGGGATACTTTAAGAGAAAAGGGTTTCATTTGTCAAATCCCTGTGGAAAACAACAAATACTCTATCTTTCACTTCAAATGGACCATGGATGTTAGCATATTAAAGGCTCTGAGAAGTCCTGCAATCCAGAGAAATGTTTACTGTTCCTTTGGCCAAAGTTTCTCTGAATCATTCAGGGAAAGAAGTCTTTTTTTTCCTCCCTAGAGCACCTATAATTAAAATTGCAAAGAATTAGTATTTTATGGAACTGAATTCGGCAGTTCATTGTGCTGATAACTGAGATATGCAGTTCTTTCATTCCAGTTGGAGTTGGACAAACTCTGCGGTGACACTTTATTAGGCATAGTATTGTCTTTGCTGAATTAGAATTGCCTGGATTGTCCCTGCCACCTGATTAAAGAACAGCTCTGGTTGAATGACCAAGAAAATTCTTCTTCTCATAAACCTTTAAAAAATTGTACTTCCTCAGTATTAGTTTATATGGAATAAACTTGAAAAATGTTCATGACAGGGACAGTAAGGTTTTCTTCTATCATTCCTTGACCCTGGAATCCATATTGACTTCTAATGATAAGCTCAATTATACTATGGTCCAAATCCAAGTTCGATGAAGAATGTTTGGGAGGAAGATGCGGAAATTAGTCCAGCTTTAAAATGTAAAATTGAATTTTTTAAGGTACCCATTGTTCATTCTCACTTGGATACAATTTTTCCTTCTTTCTGCAGAGGCAGTTCGTTGGCAGAGTGGAATACAGTGCTTTAGGTTATGTTATGCTGTCAAAGTCAATTATACGGCTTAAAAATGAAGCACAGAGCTTCCCTGTGTCATTACCAGCAGACTTATTTTTATTTTGTTTGTACGTTTTTGGCTGTGAAAGGATCCTTATGAGAAATTAGAAAACCACAAATTTGAAAATGTTAACAGTTAAACAATACAACCTTGAATGTATGTCTCCTACATGCTTGAGGTTGATCATAAGCGGGCCTGTAATTTCTGAATGAACTGCACCTCTCTTAACCTGGCTTAACGATGGCTTCACTCTTTTACTCATCTTACAAGGTTATTTTCCCCCTTACTCTACACGGGGGTTAAGGTCATACTTGACTGTGACTTGGTTCACCAGAATAAAGTTGCACTTCACAAGAATTACCATAGGTACTTTAGAATCCAGTGTTTGATACCAGGGTAGTCGTTAAAACTGGATTGATTTTTAGAGGGTGTGAAGTCAGGGAGACATATGGCACGTGTCAGGGAGGATGCTTTTTTCTGTAATGTCATTAATTCTCAAAAAGCTTACTTTTTCTCGATATAAAAATAGAGCATATCTCTATATTTTAAATGCTTACCAAATGAGAGTCTTACTTACCTGTTCATTCATTCCACAGCTATCTTGTCAGAATCTGTGCTAACTTTTGGGTTGCCTCTGAGACCTGGGTCTTGCTTCCTGCTCATCTAATGAACAAGCAGAACTGGGAAGACATAATCATGATACAAGATGTACTAGGTGATGGGAGAATAAAACCCAAAGGAATTTTTGGATAGGTTGAGCTAAGGAATAGTACAAGTTCAAAAGATGAATGTTCTAAGCATAGGCCACCTGAATTTTCCCACCCAAGTCATGGCCCATAGTTTTGTTGTGGTTTCCTACAAAGGCTTCTTGGGAAGAAAGGGCTGGACCCCTGTCTCTGGTTCTGATGATCACTTCCTGCCATCATTTCTAACTCAGTAAATAACATTGTATGTACCCAAATATAAGCTACCCTGGATATAAAGCCATCTGCTGATATTTCTCAAAGAGAAATTTCAAGACTTTTTTTTTCTAGTTTGAATATATGTAAAAACTCATAGGAATATGGATAAAATAGTTAAGATGTCTACCTATATATTTATATTATCAATTTAATTACACTTAAAATCACTCATGCAACAGATGCTTCTCCCCACTCTTGTATTGCATGGAACAATGGCATTTGAATGCTTCACAAACATCCTCTGCCTACCGCTTCGTGTCCCTCGGAGGTGCTTTGCCATCATCTGGTGCAGTCTTCCCTGCACCTTATCTTCACCTCACACTGAAGATACGATCACAGTACTTTGGGAACTCATGTGTGACCCGCTCTCTAGAGTAGTGTTTTTCAACCTTTTCTATCTCAGGGCACACTTTAACATGCAGTTAAACTTCCATGGCACATTGAAATTACGTAGATCAAAAAAAAGAGTAAAAAAAGAAAGAAAGCACTTACTGTGCTTTGAACTTCTTTAGAAAATAATTAAGGAGCTTTAAAAATTTTTGCAGCACACCTAAGATCCTCTCACTGCCCACTAGTGTGCCGTGGCACAGCAGTTGAAAATCACTGCTCTAGTGTCTTGTACAAAGCCACAGACATACATTCCCATAGCATTAGCAGGGCTCATCTTATGATTTTAAAGTAGGTATTAATATATTACTTTTCTAAGGTTTGTTTTTGCCAGACTGGTGAAGGTCCTGGGCTCCTGTGTTGACTTTTGAAGCTGTCGCTTACAAGCTGTGTGTTGTGCCATGAGGTTGTTAAGTTTCAGGTGATAAAGTTCCTGCTTCTTTCATGTTGTGTGTTGATTTAGAAAAGAGTGTCTGGCACAGGGTAAGTGTTGGCTGTGCTGCAAGGATGCTGGTGAGGAGGTTGGAGATGCCGTGACAGTGACACTTCTGAGGGCTCAGCAAGGTCATTGCTGTAGCCTACAGCACCCCATGTAGTCGGCCCCAACTCTCTTTGGGACCCTTTGTCCTCTCACTATCCCCCTCACTGACTTCTCCAGCATGCTAGTCTCTAAGCCTGTCACACACTTGATTGTAGAACATGCTAGAAAGTTTTTCTTCTGGTATGTGTGTGACGTACTCTTTCATGTCACCCAGGCCTCAGCTCACATGTCATTTCCTCAGAGAGGCTTTCTCTGAACGCTCTTTCCAATCACTGGTTCTTGTTATTCTTTATGGTCCCACCTTACTTTATCTTTCTTTCCCATGTCACACCTTAAAGCCATAACATAGTTATTCGTGTGCTTGTTTATTAGCTGTCTTTCCTATAAGCACAAGCCTACTTTGTTCACCATCCCTCCTCCTAGAATGGAAGACTGTCTTATGTATCCAGAACAAGGTTGGCCATGGTAGGCATTCAATAAATATGCTGTGAATATGTGAATAAATGAAATATTTTAAGTCAGCACAATTGCAAATGAGCTGCCATAGCAGCTCTGTGGATCAGTAGTGGCTTCCTAGTGTGCCATAGAGAAGGACCAAGGCTGTGGGTGGGGAGGGAGGGGAAGAGTGCTAATACTAGGACTGGTCTGCCCTGTGTGTGGCAGGGTGGTTGGGGGTCAGGAGAGGGCAGGGCCATGTCTTCTGATTGAGACTCAACAGCGACCTCTTTGCAATTTGTGAAGACCTGTGTCTTATTCAACCGTATCTTTGCAGTGCCCTTAGGTAATAAGAATAATAAATTATTAATTGTTCATAAATGTTAGATAAATAAGTGGCCAAATAATCAGATAGGCTAACTATGAACAAAGGATACATCATCTAGGTGTTGTCATGAAGTTTGTTTGAACAGAGGTTTCCTGCAAGGGGCATCCTCACTGGCACATGAAGATGTGCAGCTTTGAGATAGATGCACGCTGGTCGTTTCCCTTTCTCTTGTGTGCTGTAACAGGCACTGTCCTATTGGAGTGGCTGGCAGGAGAGCAGGGAGGGGCAGGTGGAACAAGAGGTCCAGAGGAAATCTAGTTCCCACCCCTCCCTCGGAGCAATTGCTTGTATAGAAAGCACCTTGCACGCACATGTTTAGGATTCATGGTCCCCAGCCTGGAAAAATCTGGAGAAAGGTGGCAACAAAAAGGTGGTTGGTCCTTAAAGCAAGTTTTCCTTCTAATTTTAGTTCTCCACTGAAGCCAGATTTTCCCTGAATGTTTAGGACTTTGGTACCTATTATGTGAGCAAAGAATTTTCTCACTAGCCAAGAGTTTATCCATTGTCTAATTGACAGATGGATGGAATCATTGGGTCATTCAATGAATGAGCAGTGAGCACTGCTGTGTGCTTGGCAGTGGCCAGGAAATGCTGAGCCTGTGTAAGCTCTAGGTCCATGTCACTGCCACCACGTTCAACAGGCTAGTTTTTGGTCTGACATGTCCAAATGAATGTTTTCTTTCTCACTAATCCCCCCTGTGCCGCTCCTGTTCATTTCCTATCATGGGAAAGCCACGTGGGAGATCTCACTCTTTTGTAATCACAACCTGTTGTTCCCTAAAACTAGTGCTTCCTAGTTTGGCCACTAGCCTTGTTCCCCAGATAGTGTTCTAAGAAACATGTGGCCATCAAGTTATTCTACTAGAGTGATATTTTGTCACAAAAGTATGCCTGACTCTGGAGATGTTTCCAAAGGTGAGTTTCCCAAAATGTGGAGTAAATGTAACAAGCCTCTAAGGTGACTACTTAGAATGAGGATGGTGTGCATGGAGATGGGAACATTCTGGCATGTTTTTAAGCTTAATTTTTTTCCCATGCCACATGATTTTAATTTGAAATGAAGCATGCTAGTTTTTAAGCATCATATAAATAATACACTGATTGGGGTTCCAACTTTTCAAACGACTCCTTCTATACTGCAAAAATTTCAAAGTAATTTATAGCTACACAAAAGCCTTATGTTGCCAAAATTATGTCAACATTATGAGTGATGTTGATTCTTTGGAGGCCTAAATTATCCAGAAATTCCCTGGGTTCTTCCCAATTTTCCTTCTTTGTCTAGATTTTTTTTGTTCTTTTCTCATTTCTTTTCATTTTTTTTCTCACCCCCCCCCCCATTTTAGAGGGGAGACGGTATATCAGTGGTCATTCCATTAATTTCTTTTTTTCTTTATAAGTCTTCCATTCCCATTCATAATGCCTCAAAAGTTGAAGTGCTTTTATAAAAAATTTTGGTTATATTGAATTATTGTTGACTATTTTGTGGGTTGGTAGATTCTTTGGGATATTTCCTTTTTTATTATTACTACTTTTTTATTGTTTGGGATTCATTGAGGGTACAAAGAATTAGGTGATACTGATTGCATTTGTTAGATAAAATCCCTCTTATAATTGTGTCCCACCAATAAGAGGTGTGCCATGCACTATGACCCCCATCCCCCCCCACCCTTTCCCCACTGGCTCATTTCCCTATGCCTCCCCTTATATTAGCTCATCTCCTACCTTCATATTAGAATAGAGTACATTGGATTCTTGATTCTCCATTCTTGGGATGCTTTACTATGACGAATGTATTCTAACTCCATCTAGGTTAATACAAAAGATGTCATGTCTCCATCTTTTTTAGTGGCTGAATAGTATTCCATGGTATACATATACCACAGCTTGTTAATCCTTCCCTGGGTTGGTGGCCATTTGGGTTATTTCCACATTTTGACAGTTATAAATTGATCTGTGATAAGCAGTCTAGTGCAAGTGTCCTTATGATAAAAGTGTTTTTTTTTTTCCCCCCTTTCTGGGTAAATGCCTAGTAATGGGATTGCAGGATTAAATGGGAGATTTAATTTGAGTTTTTTGAGGATTCTCCATACTTCCTTCCAAAAAGGTTATATTCGTTTGCAGTCTCATGGCCAGTGTAAAAATATTCCCTTATCTCTACATCAATGCCAGCATCTGCAGCTTTGAGAATTTGTAATGTGGGCCATTCTCCCTGGGGTTAGGTGATATATCAGGATAGTTTTGATTTGCATTTTTCTGATGATTAGGGATGATGAACATTTTTTCATATGTTTGTTAGCCATTCATCTGTCTTCCTCAGAGAAGGTTCTATTCATGTCTCCTGCCCAGTGATATATGGGATTATTGGGTCATTTTTTGTTGATTGACTTAAGTTCTCCATAGATTCTAGTTATCAAGCTTTTCTCCAATTCCTAATATGCAAATATCTTTTCCCATTCTGAGGGTTGTCTGTTTGCTTTGGTTGTTGTTTCCTTAGCTGTACAGAAACTTTTCAGTATAATTAAATTCCATTTGTTTATTTTTGTTGCTATTGCAATTGCTATGGAAGTCTTCTTCATAAAATCTTTCTCCAGTACAATATCTTCAAGTGTTTTCCCCATACTTTCTTTGGGGACTTTTATTGGTTCATGCCTTAGGTTTAAATCTTGTATCCATCTTGAATCAATTTTTGTAAGGAGTGAGAGGTGCAGGTCCAGTTTCAGTCTTTTACATGTGGTTATCCAGTTCTTCCAGCACCATTTATTGAATACGGATTCCTTTTCCCAGTGCATATGTTCTTGTTGAATTTATCAAAGATCGGGTGACTATAAGATGTTAGTTTCATCTCATGGTTTTCTATTCAATTCCAAATGTCAATGTGTCTATTTTTGTGCCAATACCATGCTGTTTTGTAGTATAGCCTGAAGTCCGGTTCTGGTAGGGTGATACCCCTGGCTTTGTTTTTATTACTAAGAATTGCCTTGGCTATATGGGGTTTCTTCTGGTTCCATACAAAACAAATAATTATTTTTTCCAAATATTGAACTTATGATGATGGTATTTTCATGGGGATTGTCTTGAATCTGCTATTACTTTGGGTAGTGTAGACATTTTCACAATGTTGATTATTTCCAGCCATGAGCATGGTATGTTCTTCTATTTGTTAATATCTTCTACTATTTCTTTTCTTAGGGTTTTGTAATTTTCTTTGTAGAGGTCCTTCACCTCTTTTGCTATGTATGTTCCTAGGTATTTCATTGGTTTTTGGAAGCTACTGTGAAGGAAATTTTGTTTTTGATTAGCTTCTCATCTTGGCTATTATTGGTGTATACAAAGGCTACTAATTTGTGGACATTGATTTTATATCTTGAGACATTGCTATATGTTTTGATTACTTCCAGGAGTTTTGTGGTTGAGTCTTTGGGGTTCTCTAAGTATAAGAGCATATCTTTGGCAAAGAGGGAGAGTTTGACCTCCTCTGCCCCCATTTGGATGCCCTTTATTCCCTTCTCTTGCCTGATTGTATTGGCTAGAACTTCTAGCACTATGTTGAATAATAGTGGTGATAGAAGACTACCTTGTCTGGTTGCAGTTCTGAGTCAAAAAGCTTTCGGTTTTACTCCATTCAGTATAATATTAGCTGTGGATTTGTTGTAGATAGCCTTGATGAGATTAAAAAATGTGCCACCTATGCCTAAATTCTTAAGTGTTCTAATTAGAAAAGGTTGATGAAGTTGATCAAATGCTTTTTCTGCATCTATTGAGAGGACAATATAGTCTTTGTTTTTGCTTCTGTTGATATAGTGAATTATGTTTATGGACTTGTAGATGTTAAACCAGCCTTGCATCCCTGGATGAAACTTACTTGATTATGATCAATTAATTTTTTATTTTTTTTAGTGTGTAGCTGTAATCTATTGGCTAGGATTTTACTGAAAATTTTTGCATCTATATTCATTGGTGAAATTGGTCTGAAATTCTCCTTTTTAGTTGGGTCTTTTCCTGGTTTTGGTATCAGGGTGATGTTTGCTTTGTAGAATGTGCTGGGGAAGATTCCTTCCTTCTTAATTTTTTGGAATATTTTCTGCAGTATGGGTATAAGCTTGTCTTTGAATGTTTGATAGAATTCTGGTGTGAAGCCATCTGGACCAGGGCTTTTTGTTTGGTGTTGTTGGGAGATTTTCATTGTCTCTTTGAATCTCAGTTCTTGGTCTGTTCCAGAGATCTATTTCTTCTTGATTAAGTCTAGGGAGAGGATGTGATTCCAGGTATTAATCCATTTCCTCCACATTGTTAAATTTGTGGACATAGAGTTTCTTATAGTACTCAGAGATGATTTCTTGTTCTTTCCTCTTTATCATTTCTAATTGAGATTATTAAAGAGTTTACTTTTCTATTTCTAGGTAATCTGGCAAAAGGTTTACTGATTTTATTATTTTTTTTAAAAACAAAGTTTTTGTTTTATTAATTTTCTGAATGATTCTTTTGTTTTCAATTTCATTTATCTGTAATTTAAGTTTGGTGATTTTTTTTCTTCTGCTGGGTTTAGTATTAGATTGTTCTTCTTTTTCCACTTCCATAAGATAGTTTGTTGATGTGCTCTCTTTCTGTTTTTTGAATGTAGGCATCTAATGCAATAAATTTCCCATTTAAGACTGCTATTGCTGTACCACACAGGTTATGGTAACTTGTTTCATTATTGTTTTGTTTGAGAAATTTAACAATTTCCTCTTTTATCTTTTCCTGAACTCAACTATCATTCAGCTTAAGGTTGTTTAATTTCCAAGTCTTTGTGTGTAAACGTTTTTGTTGGAGTTGAGTTCCACCTTTATTGCCTTGTGGTCTGAGAAGATACAAGGTATAATTTCTATTCTTTTAATTTTGCTGGGGTTTGATTTGTATCCTAGGATATGATCAATTTTGGAGTACATACCATGGGCTGATGAGAAAAATGTATATTCCTTAGCTTTGAGATTGTGTATTCTGTATATGTCTATTAATCCCATTTGTTCTAGGGTCACATTTAAGTCTTTTGTATCTTTATTTAGTTTCTGCTTAGAGTATCTGTCTATTTCTGTCAGAGGGGTGTTAAAGTCTCCGCCTATTATGGTGTTATGGCGGATCATATTGCTCAGACCCATCAAGGTCTGTTTCATAAATCTGGGAACATTTAAGTTGGGTGCATAAATATTTAAGGTTGAAATGTCTTCTTGTATTGTTCCTTTGACCAGTATAAAGTGTCCATCTTTGTCCTAACTGTAGTTGCTTTAAATCTGTTTGTATCTGAAAATAAGATTGCAACCCCTCCTTTCTTCTGATTTCCATTTGTTTGAAATGCTGTTTTCTTTCCTTTAAGCCTAAGTCTTGTCTTGTCACTCAAAGCTAGGTGTGTCTCCTGAAGACAGCATATGGATGGCTTGTGCTTTTTTTATCCAATCAGCCTGCCTGTTCCTCTTCAGTGGTGAATTCAATCCATTGACATTTATTGAGAGAATTGATAAGTGTGGTAGAGAGCTATTCATCTTATTTTGTGAAAGTCTGTTGTGCAGTTTTATCTTTTGGGCCATTGTGGAAGCTATGTTTTGACTTTTAGCTTCTGGGTATTTACTTTGATGGTGGTCCAGGTGGTGGTCAGTGTTAAGAATAAGTCTAAGTATTTCCTGTAGAGCTGGTCTTGTTGGGGCAAATTTCCTCAGTGCTTGTATATCTACAAAATATTTGATTTCTTTATCAATTTTGAACCTTACTTTAGTGGGATACAGAATTCTGGGCTGGAAATTATTTTGTTTAGGGATGTTGAAGGTAGATGACCATACTTTTCTGGTTTGGAAGGTTTCAGTCGAAAACTCTGCTGTCATCCCAATGTCTCTGCCCCTGTAATGGTTGGTGCTTACTCCTGGTTGCTCATAGAATTTTTTCCTTCATCTTGACTTTGGACAGGTTCATTACAATGTGTTTTGGAAAGGCCCTGTTGGAGTTGAGATAACCCAAGGTTTGATATCCATCTGAAAGTTGGGTGCTAGGGTCTTTAGTAAAACTTGGGAAGTTTTCACTTATGATTGTCTCCAGTAGGGCTTCCATTCCTTTGGGATAATCTTCTTCAGGAATCCCTGTTATTCATATGTTAGAATGCTTCAAGGAGTCTCATGGTTCTCTAAGTACCTGTTCTGCTTTCTCTCTCTTCTTTTCTGCCTCTTTAACTACCTGAGTAAACTAGAAAACTTTTTCCTCTAGCTCTAAGGTTACATCTTCTCCATGGCCTAACCTATTTTTGATACTTTCTATTGCATTTTTGTATTTCCTGATTGTCTCTTTCATTTCCTTAAGCTCTTCTATAACCTTTCTATATTCTACATATCTCTCATGCAACTTTTGATTCTGTTTTTCCATTTTCTCTCCCTTTCCTTTTATTGTCTTTATCATCCATATTTTAAATTCCCTTTCTGTCAAGTTCATTAATTCTTTACAGGTAGAGTCTTCTGCAATGGCTGCCTCATGTCCCTTGGGGGAGTTCTTCTGTTTTGGTTTTTCATATTGCCTAAATTTTTTCTGTTGGTCCTCCTCATGTGTTCTTTCTTCTTGTTCACCTACTTGTCCTTTTTACTTCTCACTGCTTCTTTTGTTTCAAACAGAAGTCTTGCTCTTGATGACAGTATGTTGCAATATGGCTGGGACACCAGGTGGTGCTGTGGTTTTTTTTAGGAGACAGAGAGCACAGACATCTATCTCTGTGGTCCTTATTCCAAACTTAATTGCCTTTGGTGATCGCCTGATTATTTCCTCAGCATTCAGACCCTGCCAGTTTGGGATCTTAAAGCTCACAAGAATCCTTTAGGGACAGGTCTCACAGTACCCTCTGACTCCAGTTCCTGTGGGTGTGGGAGTCCCTCAGCCTGTCCCAGGAGTAGAGTTCTGATCCTGGAAGATGGAATTAAGATAGCTGTACGTTAGGCCCTTGTTAAGACCTTCTTATGACCTTCGCAAAATGGCAGCACCCTGGCTGCTGAGACCTTATCAGTATGGCTACCACATCAGCCACTGAACCTGTGGCAAATCCACTCCAAATGGCATTCAAATCTGGTTGCTGTACACTGTTTGAGTTCACCCATTCTTCCAAGCTTTCCACTCAATGTGCAGCTTCTCCCTACAACCAAAAGCTTTGGAAAGGCTTCCTCCCATCCCAGACCTCTGTGGGTGGCCACCTGATCCCAGCTGGTTGCAATCACTTACCTAATTCATCAGATTTCCACCCCTCTGCTATGTCCAGCTCACCACCTACTCCCTATGCTCTCTGAGCTATGACTCTGGGTAAGGTCTCCACACCAGGTATGGCTGGGTTCTCTCTTTTTTCCCAGTCATTCTAGGAGAGCTCAGATGAACAATCCTTCTTGTCTGCCACCTTGCTCCATCCACCTTTTTTTCTTTAATCAAAAATTACACATGCCTAGAATCTGTTTCTCCTTCTGCTTCTTCATAGCCTTGTGATAATGAGGTTTCTGAATTTTGGTGTCCTTAGTTTTCTTATCTTTAAAATGGTCATAAGAAGACTAGCTACCTTATCATTGTTTATGAATCAGTGGTCTCTCAATGTAAAATCATGACCATATGAATGGGAGTGTGCTCTGAAAATGTCATATAGTTGTTGTCATTGTTATCATTGTTGTATTTGCATTAACCAAATATTCAGTCATTTTCTGATATGCTTTGTAGGGTCCCTTGCTAACTGTAGGTTTTCAGTTAAAGTCTTGATTCTGGGGGTTATACTTTACTTACGGTTTGCATGCTTGTTCTGACAGTTTAGCATTGATTGGGAGAAAAATCTCAGATTTATGTCTTTGTATACTTTTTCCCAGCATTGTAAATTTTTAAAACTTTTCTTAATGTTTGGCAGCAAGCCGTAACCTCATTGAGCACACATGCACATATGGTATATATGTATGTGTATAGATAATAGACACACATATGCATATCCATTTTCAAATAGTTTTATTTTCTTGCCTTAAAACATCGTGTCCTCCTAATTTTTTCTTGCTGGGGTTAGATGTCTGAATTTTCCACCTCTAAATTAAACACCAGAAGAATTTGACGCACAGGCACCAAAGTGGTGGCCTTTAAAAAGCCACTGACTTCACTCAGACAGATACTTGAGACAGAAAGCCCTTTCTTCTTTGTGTCAGGCTTCACCAGTTTGGGTGAAGTGAACTATGTGTAAGTTGAGCTAAATATGGCCTTGCATACCCAGGTGCTGGAGGTGGGCAAGGGGTTCCTGTAAATTGAGAGGCTGGATACAGTCTTCAGGCTGGAGGCCACAGGAGTGAGGTGACTGAGGAGGAAAGGGCCCTGCTCCTGTGGCCAAGCAGTTTGCCTGCAGTTAGTGTGGGCCACAGAAGGCTCTCCAAATGCACTTTGACAGCTACTTGGTTATTTGATTGATGCTACAGAGAGAAGCAGGATCCTGATGAGTATTTATAAAGTCCTGCATGTATAGTTTGCAGGGGCAGCCACCAAACCAAACTAAACACAGATTTTAGCTATGAAATAAATTTTGAAACACTTTGTATACTTCCCTGTCATACTAAGTGCATTCAGCTATTGTTATTCTTTCTTCTCGTGGCTAAAGGATTTTGTTTGCTCTCTTTATTGTTGCTTAAAGTTTGCAGTTAACCAAAATTATGTGCAGCTGTTTTGATGAGCAATGAATATTCTTTTCCCTGGTTTCATCTTTGCAAGGAGGATAGGCTTTCTCTCTTCCCAGCCTGGAGGTTGGCATTTGAGAATTAGCACTCTTACTTTCTTTATTCTTCAAAACAATTAACAAGAGTATCTTTGCTGGCCAGACCCATGTATTAATTGCTTGCTTTTTTCATGGTTCCTGGTAAAAAGATATGTTTATCTAAAGATAGATTGCCTCATGCCAGCTGGGTAGCAATTGAAAAGAATTCTAGGATGGCTCGTTCCGCCACTGACGGTCATTACCACTTGCAAAAGATTTTACTATAGTTGTAAGTAGGAACGAAAAACCCTGTTGGACTGTGGCTTCTCTGAGTGCTGAATATATTGGCTATGCATTTTAAGTGGTAGGGAAAAGACAAATTGTGGGATGAGGAGTGTGTAATATTTAAGACCTGAAGGAAGAGCCAGAGCCAACCATACTGATAGTTGGGGGAAAGAGAATTGAAGATGGAGGAAACAGCATGTACAAAGATCCTGAGGTGTGAACAAGCTTGGCTGATCAGAAAAATAACAGTATGAACTGTATAGAATTACTAAGAAAGTAGTATCTCTCTCTTAGGTTTTTGTAAGGATTAAATTTGATGAAGTATATTAAATAGAAGGTATCCATAATGCTAATGTTCTATTTTAAGTTGCACAGAAACTTTACGGCAATTTAAACTCACCCTGTACTGAGCCCCAGGCATACATAATATCTGACATTACAGATATCATAATAATAACATCATTATTGTCTTCATCTACTTTAAAGTTTTTCTCTGCATATAGATGTTCTTAAAAATACTTTAACAGATGCAAAAGGAAAGAGGCCTTATATTTTTAGTGACTACTCAGGCCTTTTTGCTCCTGTAAGTTATCCATCATCCAAAGTTTTTCTCTGGCTTAGCTTTCCTCAGACATATTCTGTGTCTTCAAGCAGATCTGCTTTGATTCATGAATAGAGACAAGGAAATGGAAGTTGGATATGAAATATTTATTGCAGTGATGAGAACTTACAGAAACAGGGAAGAGACTTGTTATAAATTCTCTATTTATAGAACTAATTTTACACAAATCCAGTTGATCATTATTCCCTACTTAAATTGTAGAATCCAAGGGGATGGGAGTTTAAAATAAAAGCCACATTTTAAATTAAATATAATACAAATATAGAAAATAGCTAAAAGCCCATGTATAGCCAATGGTTTTATAATGTGAACACCTTTGAACCACCACTCCTGTAAAGACCTAGAACTATGAGCCAGGAGGCCTCTGAGAGCTCCTGCTTAAATCAACCCATTTCCTCTCCCCGAGGGTAACCATTCATTCTCATGAGGTCTTTGGTACTCTTTACCTTACTTTCTTTTATATGTTTTATTATGCACACGAGTATCCCTACATATTAGAGCTTGGCTTTGTCCGTTTTTTTGTTTGTCTGTTTTCAAACAAGTGTTGAAATTTTTACATTGAGAGGACCAGAATGAAATGAAAGTGGCCATGTAGGGAACATCCAAATCAACAGAAAAAATAATTACTCAAAACTTGAATTTGACCAGGGCTATTGGCAAGCGGGAGATTCTCAGAACAATTGAGGAGGGCTAGGAGGTGCCTGGGTGGGGTGTGGCTGCCTGAGAGCTTCTTTAGGAGAATCCCTTTGCCATGGGAGATTCAGAGACTTATTCCAGCCCGTTGGCAGTTCTCAGCAGAGAATTGAAGGGTGCACTTTCTGTTTATGTTAGAAAGGCTCCTCCTTTGAAAGAGCCATGGCTGCCTCCCCAGGGTGTGCGGCTCAGGGGAGAAAGCTTAGCTATCAGTAGATAGGAAAAAATGAGAGAAAGGGTGGGTGCCTCCATCAGCTGGCTGAGGAAGAGGGGCTCTGTGTGAGAGGGGGTGGAGACCACTGGAGAGATTGACTCCTCATGGCAGGAACAAAGGGATAGTGGGCCTTCGTGGGATGGATCATTCACAGGAAAGAAAATGGGTGGGTCACTGCTGCTGGCCTTTTAGACTTCCCCACTCTGTGCCATTTGTAAAAACCATGCTCAGTGCCTTTATAGTTATTAACATAAAATCTAAGACAAAGCTAAATGGGGTTTTTGTTTCCTTTTGCAATAACCAGGCAACTCTGGGCAACAGTTTGAGAATATGGCCCTTCAGGGCCTGGTAGGAGAGTAGCTAATTACTGGGAAAGTTTCTAATGAGGAAAGTCCTCAAATGATCTGATAGCAAAAGAAAGAATAGACAGGGATCCCACTTGGAACTGAGTTGCCTTCCTTTCTTAAGGACGATTTTAGTTCTGTCATTGGGGAGATGATTTTTAATGTTTATGTACTATCTACATAAACATTTATTAAAAAAAAAAAAGATTCCTTGGGGCGGCACCTGTGGCTCAAAAGGGTAGGGTGCTGGCCCCATATGCCAGAGGTGGCAGGTTTAAACCCAGCCCCAGCCAAAATAAAAAGATTCCTTGAAGGCAGTTGCTTAAATATTTATAGAGATTCTTCTGAGTGCCAGGCACTGTACTAGGCATAGTGTATATAGAAGCCAACAAGATGGCATGACCCCAGGCTCACAGAATTGCCTTCCTGTCATGGAGACTGACATGAAACAAGAAATTCGTGATGAACTTATTGTGTGCTATGGAGCACTCCCGAGGGATTGCTTTGCTGGAGGACCTGGCCAGAAGGGTCATGATGTTCTAGTCTAACCTCCTCACTCCTCAAATTTGGAGACAGAGGTGATAAAGTGATGCCTTATTCCAGGGAATGTAGTTTGCCCCAGACAGAGCCAGGATTCAAACCTGAATCTTACTTACGTTCCACTGTTCTGTAGTCACTGGGACACAGGTGTGTTTCACAATGTGAAACTGGAAGTTCAGGAGCCGGGTAGTGAATGTAATCTAGTCCACTCCCTGATAAGTGCTATAAAATCTTCATGTGCCCTCCACTTTGGAGGGCTTTTGCTCTTCTTGTTTTTATAAAATATTCTATTGGGGCAGTAGTTGCTATGCAGAAGCCAGCATCTAAGTTCTTAGTTTGAATTTAGGTATAGCTTGGATTCAGTGAATTCTCCCCAGGAAACAGATGTTGCTGATCCTGGGACCTTTCACTGCTTTTTCTTGTCCTAGAAAGACAGGTGACTTCTCAGATGTTCAGCAATTGCTTGTAATTTTTCCATAATAATTTGGCATTTATTTAATGATGTGTAGACTGTTAAGACAACTTGAAAATATTTGGAAACTTATAGAAATAAACCTAAAAAGTAAATGGGTGCCCATTCACTCAAATCCTTTTTTCTAGGTGGGTAATTTGAAATATGTACTTACTAAAATTTTCTCTTTTGTTTAAAAAGACTGTATTAATGAAATACTATGGGACAGAAAGTGTTCATCTGAAGCATAGCATGATTGTAAAACACACAGACACACATGTGATACACATTTCATAGCTTTGTATATTTTACAGGCAAAACATTGAAACATGGTAGAAATAGTAGTGCATACAGTGAAACTGGTTTAAATAGTGGCGTAGTATGGCTGTTTGTCTCTGCTGGCCTTTTATTTATATGTGTGTAATTATGATTTCCAGTACTTGTTACCAGCCTATTTCCAAATTTGGCTTCATCTTTACATTTTTCCTTCTTGAAACTTCTGTATCTCCTATTTGCCTGGTGAGTGGTTCTCTTTGTAGTTAGAAAGATCATGTGTGGGTGTAGCATGGTCTGGCCTCCCAGGGACACTGCCTAGGCATTTTCCCTGCTGTCCAGGACATAGATCTGGCAGTCACCTTTAGTTCATCCCTGTCTTTAACAGCCTCCTCCTCTCACATCTCATTGCTCACCAGGTCCCCTGCTGATTTTAGTCTCTATAAAGATTTCTCAAATCTATGTTCTCCTCCCTCTGTACCCTGCCTTGCTCTGATCTTCGTCTTTTCTTTTCTTTTCTTTTTTTTTTGAGACGGAGCCTCAAGCTATCCCCCTGGGTAGAGTGCCATGGCATCACGCTCACAGCAACCTCCAACTCCTGGGCTCAAGCGAGTCTCCTGCCTCAGCCTCCCAAGTAGCTGGGACCACAGGCGCCCGCCACAACGCCTGGCCATTTTTTGGTTGCAGTCATCATTGTTGTTTGGCGGGCCTGGGCTGGGGATTCGAACCCGCCACCTTAGGTGTATGTGGCTGGCGCCTTAGCCGCTTGAGCCACAGGCGCCGAGCCAATCTTCGTCTTTTCTTGCTTGGATATTGTAATGGCTTTTTGACTGACCCCTTTGCCTCAAGCCGTGATGCTGTTCTAAGTCACTCTCTATAGTTCCTCATCACTGGCTTACCTAAGACCTTCACATCCCTGCCATTGCATGCAGGATACAGTCTGAGCTCTTACTAGGACATTCAAGGCCTTCCACTGGTCTTGCCCCAGCTTAATTCTCAGCCTCATTTTGTACCAGAGACTGCTTCTAGCTAGTTGTAGGATATGGTAACACTGAACAGACGCACATACTCTCCTTTTTCTCTCCTCTGGCTCCAGCCTGTTCCATTCTCACTTTGCTATATTTAATTGTGGGTGAGCAGAATTTATTGGAAGTGGCAATGAATGAAATAACCTTTGACCCCGCTTTGCACCAAACTCCAGAGTAATCTGTGTATACGGCTGTCTATACTACCCTTAGCGAGGTAATACATCTCATAACAAAAATGGCCCCTAGTCACATCAAGTTCACACACGAAATCCAGGAGCATATCCACAAAGGCTTTCCTCTAGATGAATTTGGAAGCCGTAGTATAAAAGCATCTGGCTTTTGTGGGTGGGTGGAAATTGGAGAGTAACTATTCTCAGGCTTCTACTGAGAGAAGTACCGTAGTTCTTTTTCTTGTGGGGGGAGGGACTTTTAGTCCTCAACTTGACATTCCACCTCCCGCCTTACGCGCCCTAAATCCCAGCCCTTACATGTGATTTCTGCACTCCTAGATCCTTTCTCTTCGCCTCCCTCTCCTTCCTACTTGACACTCTACCTTGTATGCTGCTTGTCCTTCATTCAGTTATATCTGGGTCCACATGGGTTTGGTGGGGAGGGGAGGAGATACTCATGTGGGTGGTAAATGGTGGCCTACAGGGAAAGTCTGAATCCAACCTGCTACCTGGTTTTGTGCATAGCTTTATTGCAATGTGGCCATGCCCATTCATTTATGTGTTGTCTATAGCTATTTTCTTAGTACCGAGTTGAGTTGCAATAGAGATCCTATGACCCACAAAAGCTAAAATATTTACTCTCTAGCCCTTTACAGAAAAAGTTTGCCAACCCCTACTCTGTAGGACAGTGATGCCTTTCATAATGACAGATTTAATTCTATAAGCATGTCTCCTCTTTATTATTATGCTTATAAGAACTTCTGTCTGTGGTTATTTGTGTTGTATGACCCAAGGTGCTTTTCTATAGCATGCGTCAGAATTCAGCATAGCCAAAGTCATGAATAGAAAGTAGAGCAAACCTGCCCCTCACATCTGTAATCTGGTGTTTGCAGCTTTGTCATAACCGGTTTTTAATATGTAAAATTTCAGTTTGAGTAAAAGTAAATAGATTGCCACTGAGATCACTATGGCAAACAGATTTCATTTTGGCAGACAGCTCTGAACCCTATGTTGGGAAGGATTATGAAGTCCCCAGGGACTCAAAACAAAGCAATGCTGTAGTTGATTAGTGATGTCTGTCAGAGCCTGTGCAATGGAGGAAATGAGATCCATTTGTCTTAAGCTAGAAACATCTTCTTAAAGCAGTAGAAAGTTTAAAGACCTGAATGCCTGTGGTTCTGTCCATTACAACATAGCCTCTGATCTGCCGGTCACTAAAAGGAGAACCTCCATAGCCCAGAATCATCACATTTACAGCCTATCATGGAGCTGCAATTGAAGAGACAGAGTATTCATTTATGAAAGTAATAGTTGATTGAAGATAATTCTGTGTTTGCAATTATATCCTCTGAGTCAACTTTTTATTATAGTAATATGCACACATATATATACACACAGAATTTGCCATTTTAAAGTGTGCAGTTCAGTGGCATTAAGTACATTTACACTGTTGTACAGCTATCATTATCATTTTCTGAAACTGAAGTTCAATATCTATTAATCAACATATTACTATTTCCCTCACCCACCAGTCCTGGAAACCACTGCTCTATTTTCTGTATCTGTGAACTTAACTAAATTCCTCAAGTGAATAAAATCATACATCATTTGTCTTTGTGTGTGTGTGGTTTATTTCACTTAGCACAATGTCTTCAGGTTTCATCCATGTTGTAGCATCTGTCAGAATTCCATTCCTTTTTAAGGATGAATACTATTCCAGTGTATGTATATACCACACTTTGTTTATTTGTTCATCTGTAGATAGACACCTAGATATGATGAATAATGCTGCCATGAACACTGGGATACAAATATCTGCTCAAGTCCCTGCTTTTATTCTTTGGTCATATACCCAGAAGTGGAATTGCTGGAGCATATCTTAATTTTATGCTCATTTTTTTGAAGAGCTGCTGTGCTGTTTTCCACAGCAGCTGCACTGTTCTACGTTTTCACCAGCAATATGCAAGTGCTCCGATTCCTCCACATCCTCACCAATAATTAGATGATAGCCAGCCCAGTGGGTGTAAAGTGGCATCTCATTGTGGTTTTATTTGCATTTCCCTAATGTCTAGTAATGTTGAACATCTTTTCATGTGTTTATTGTATATCTTCTTTTGAGAAGTGTGTATTCCAGTTGAATCAATGGTGTATAGTTCATTCACACTGCTGGTTTCTGTAGAGAGCAAGAGACAGAGTTTCCACTGGGAATTTCCCTACATGGATCCTGAAAGATCTTGAAAACTGTCGCATGGGAGCTCCCTAGGATTGTACTTACAAGCCAGGAACATCTAAGAGGAAGGAAATTCTAAGTGGAATGGGGATGTTTCAAAGCATCTATAGAAATGAAGATGAAGAAAGGAGGGAGAACTGCCAGACTTTTTTCAATTTGTATCTTCTCTCTTCCCAAGAGTGAGAGAAAGGGGAAGGGGAAGAGAGACAGAGCCAAAGGGTGTTGCTTCTGCTTGACTTGGGTTTAAAATAGGTCCCTCACAAGGCCCCAAAGCCTCAAAACCCACAAGTGACATTTTTAGTACAATTTCTTTTTTTCGGTATGGAGGCCTTTGATTATCTCACCATAATTACTATTTTTATGATGTGTTTTTTTTCCCCCTGGTGGCCATATTTTAGTGAAGCAAAGTTTGAGTTGGTTTTGTTAGAAACGTCACACTGGGAGCATTGAATTTACCTTCCGGTAATAAGAATAGTTTAAATGAAGTTTTAATGTACTTAAAGTAACTGATTTCAAACTTTATGGGGTCAGAAACATTTTAGGACAGCTGATAGAAAATTCTAGACCACCTATTTAATTTGAAGACTAAGTGACTGAAGGGGGTATGTTTGGGAAGACTTCTGAATGAATAGATTTCTCTTTCTGAGCCAACATGTTGGGCAAGACAGTACCTCTGGGTTGATATTGTATAATTGTTAGAATTTAGCAAGAGCAAGGAGATAGAGAAAGATGTGTGTCTGTCTCATTTACTAAAACTTTGCTTAAATGAAGGAAATAGTTATAGTAAAAATAGAGATTATCTGAAAGAAACAATCAACAGTAAATTTGTTTTATGGATGTCTCATCAAATACCTTTTTGATGTTCCCTATTGTACATAATTCCTATCCAACACGATTTTAAAGTTATAAGGTTTAGTCTTCTCTCTATATGGACTGCAAACATATTTAATCTCTTATTAATGAAAAAGAAAACTAGCAGAAACATTAGTGGTATGCTAGTTCTTTTTTATTTATTTTCCAGCTTTGCTGCTAGTGATCTTAGATGCCATTGCATTGTGTTCATTGTCTCAGCACCTCATTTAAAAACAAAACAAAACTTTCACATTTGGTTGTTCGGTTTGCGATGACAGAATTTTGGATCTGCCATGTTGCAAATTTCCAACTGAGAAGCAGTCTCCAAACCTTGCCTCATAGGACTGTCCAGGACTGGTATGTGTGGGAATGTAGCCTTCAGGGAAATGAATACGGATTTTAGGAAGAATTACGGGAAAAGTCTCAGAACTGAATTGGACCCTGCCCCCTTTCCCCAAATACCAACACCATCATAGAGGTGGTCATGTTTATGAACATTTAAGGTGTTGTTAACTATTTTAGATACAATTTTATTGTTATGTGTTTTATTCGCCAGAGTAAGGAAGTTCTCAGATTTATGTCAGTGGGCAATTAAGGTTCACATTAATTCAACTGAAGCCTCTAATGCCATCAGTTGAAGGAAATATGAATGAGGTAGTTAATGGTTAATTGCCTCATTGCACGAACACATTCACCGTTGGCTTTAACTTTAGTATACCAGCAGCAAATTGTGAGAGTAGTTTGGGATGTGCTCCGAGATCTCTGCATTCCCAGCAGAGCTTCGTGGGTAAAGTTCAGCCTCTGCTGTCGGTCCTCTAGGTTTGAAGCCCAGCTTCATCACTTCCCGAGCTGTGTGACCTTGGGCACGTCACTCATCTCTCTGCCTCCTTGTGCTTCATTTGTCAAATGGGGATTACCTCATAGAGATGTTAGGAGAATTAAATGAACTAATACAAGATGCATATTGGAAAAGGGGTTAATACTGAGTGCACAATAAATGCTAGTGCTATTATTGTTATTGTTGTCATTTTTATTAAATTCCCCTCTTCCTGTCCAGTTTTGCAGAAGCATGAGTTCTTTTATTTCGAATACAATTTTACATTCAAGTGTTACTTCAAAGTTATGTTAGAAGCAGGCAATGAGGCACTAAAGGGTTAAAGTGGAACCTAGGTTGATGTTTACCATCATCAAAATAGAATTAAGTTAATTAGATATAGGTTAACGTCTACATAGTGTTACATGTTAAATGTGGTGACTGTGCCATCCAAGAAGAGATGGTGTCCTTTTACATGAAGCCCATCCCTGAGACAACTGTTGAGTTTTGGACAGTTAGCAAACCCCCTTCTCATTTTATATGTGTGCGTGTACGTATGTGAACATGCACGTGTGTGCGCCCGAATATATCCATTTAATCAGCATTTGCTGACTGTTGATGAAATGCTTATTACTTCATTTCCATTTAAAAACAATTATGAGGCCAGGCATGGTGGCTCGTACCTGTAATCCTAGCACTATGGGAGGCCAAGGTGGGTGGATTGCCCTGAGCTCAGAGGTGCCGGACCAACCTGAGCCACAGTGAGACCCTGTCTCTATAAAAAAAAGCTGGGCATTGTGGTGGGCGCCCATAGGCCCCCCCTACTTAGAGGCTGAGGCAAGAGAATCTCTTAAGCCCTAGAGTTGGAGGTTGCTGTGAGCTATGATGCCATGGCACTCTACCGAGGGCCACAAAGTGAGACTCTGTCTCAATAAAAAAAAAAGAAAAGAAAAAAAAGAAAAGAAAAATACAACAATTATGAAATATTTCAAACATACTGGAAAATGCAGAGAACAATATAATGAAAACCAATTACCCGACACTCATACTAAATACATTTACTCAGTAAATAAAAGTAAATTAATATATTTTTCATCTTTGCTTGACATTTTTTTAAAAAGATAAAGGTAAAGAGATATTTTACTCCACCTTAATTCTTATATTCCATTTTCTCCAAAGAGAATCTTATCCTGAAGTCACTGTCATGCTTATTTTTATACTTATTTGACATAGGTATATATTCCTAACCTATTTTTATGATTTTATTAGATATTTATTAATTCATAGATAACATATACTATTTATTTTGTAGGTTCTTAAATGTAATAGGTGGCTTCTTGTTATCTTTACGTATTAGACTATTTAATCATTATCCAGGATCTTCCCTCTTCCTAGGACACATCAAAGAACCTTTCCTTCAAACCTGGGGTCTTTGCAATTACAGTTTCCTTTGCCTAAAAGGCCTGACATCCCCATGGCTAGTTTCCTGTCTCCTCATGTCTTTATTTAACGTGATTCTGCTTAGAGCCTTCCTAAGTTACTCCCTTTAAAATGGCAAGTCTAAGTCTAATCCTTCATCTCCTTTCTCTGCTTTATTCTCCAGCACTTTTTACCCTCCAGTTTACTAAACATTTTATATATTTTCTTCCTTATTGGCTGTGTCCTATCACAGAATACAAGCTTATTAAAGACAAAGTTGTGGGGTCATGGGTTTTTTGGTCTCTTAAAAAAATGCTTCATTTCAGGCACATACATACATAGTGCTCAGCAAACATTCACTGATTGAATAAACATGTATCACTGGATAATTCATTTCATTTCTTAATAGTACGTTGTTGAAGTTTATCCGGGTTGATGCCTGTAACTCTGTTTTATTTTCACTTGGCATTCTATTGGTTATCTACATCACACTGTATCTACTTTTTATAAAGGTTGACATACATGTATTAGTATTTTCATATTTTTGCTTTTATAAAGTGTTGTCATAGACATTCATAAGCATTTTTATTTAAGCAAATGTGTGAATTTATCTTTAATATATACTCGGAGGTGAAATTCCACATTCGTATCAGTTATCTATTGCTGCATAACAAACACTCCAAACTTACTGGTTTAATATGATGCAATGTGTGATTATGTGGGTGGGCATGATGGTTCTGCTACTAGCCATATTCATTTGATCTGGCTACAATCAGATGATGGCCAGAATGAGTGCAATGTCACTTCAATTGCAGGTCAGGCTGTTGGGGCTGCCTGTATACAAGGGCATCTCAGATGCCTATGTGGCTTTTCATCCTCTGATAAAGTAGCCCAGTCTCCTCACAGCATGGCATTTTTATGACAGTGTTCCAAGACGAAGCTGCGAGACGTTTTAAGGCCTAGACTCTGAAATGCACGTAGCATTACTTTTACCACATTCTCTTGGTCAAAGCAAGTCCCAAGATTGAAGGATAAGAGAAGCTAAAATATATCATGACCATGGTTTTCTAATCTACCACATTGGGTCACAGATTGTTCACATCTTCAACTTTACTACATGTTGCTGAATTTCTCTATAAAGTAGTTTTACCAGTTTATTCCCTGCCTCTCACCAACTGCTTGTTAAGAAGGAGTAACATTGGAACAATAGTGAGGTAACATAGATGTGCATAGACCACACCTCTCCCCCAGCCTATCTTTTCATTTGGTAGTAGAGCCCGAGCTAGTGTCTGCTATGTATTCAGTGAAACCTGATGCCTCTTCCTCTGGGTCACACAGACACATTACAGTTCCCAGGTGCCATTGCAGCTGGAAGTGGCCATATGACTAAGTTTTGGTCAATAGAAGCATGTTTTCCATTTTCAGACCTGGCATATAAACAACTTTGGTATCATCTACCCTCTTGTCCAGGTCTCATGTCTAGACACAGAAGATTTGCAGGGACTCTGAGGCCCAGACTAACAGCTGGTGGAGCCTCACCTGACTCCTGCTCTTGATTGCAACTTGAGCTAGAAATACACTTAGAATAAGCCACTGAGATTTGAGTTTATCTGTTAGAGCTGAAAGCATTTTCTTAAGCAGAGCAACCCTCAATGACAGTGTCTTTATTTGTCATCTTTAGGTCTTGATGAGAGTTAATCATCTAGCTTGATCTCCAAAGATAAAACTGGTATCCACACACCATTTTTAAAAATTTCCTTTCTTTTCCTAAATTTTGGATTAATAAAAGGGTACCTCTGATTAGGTTACATTGTTTGCATTTCTTAAGTAAAGTCTGAGTTATATTTGAGTACTTCACCCAGGAGATGTGCTCTATACGAAGGGTCCTCAAAGTTTTTAAACAGGGAGCCAGTTCACTGTCCCTCAGACTATTGGAGGGCCAGACTGTAGGCCCTGGGACGGTTGCTAAGCAGGACAGGCAGTGGCAGCAAAAACACCCCGAGGGCCAGATAAGTGTCCCAGGAGGGCCACATGTGGCCTGCGGGCCGCAGTTCGAGTACACCTGCTCTGTACCCCTACATTGTACCTGTTAGGTAGGAGCTTCCTGAGCGCCTCTCCTCCTTTCCCACTCCTCTGTGCTTCTTGAATTTAATTATGCTTTTCTCTCATATGGGCCTATACTTGTTCATCTACTAGTTTCAAATTAGTATTGAGTGCATGGGGTGCTGCTTTTCCGTTCTTGTGATATTTTACTAAGAAGAATGTATTTCAACTCCATCCAGGCTAATACAAAAGATGTAAAGTCACCATCTTTTTAGTGGCTGAATAGTATTCCATGGTATACATGTGTCATAGTCTATTAATACATCCACACGTCTGTTGTAAAAATATGTAGTAGCTTTCTGGAGGCAGAATTTACATACCATCCTATTCACCTATTTAAAGATGATTTTTAGTATATTCACAGAATTGTGTAACCATTACTATGACCAACTTTAGACTCTTTTCAATACTCTCAAAGGAAACCCTGTACTCACAAGCAATGACTCCACCTCCCTCTTGCCTTTCTCTCATCCCCAGCTTCTAGTAACCACTGATCCATTTTCTGTGTCTATGGATCTGCCTTTGCTGGACATTTCATATGAATGGAATCATATAGTATATAGTCCTTCAAACTGGCTTCTTTTACTCAGAATAATATTTTCAAGGCTCATCCACATTTAGCATGTATCAATGATTCATTGTTTTTTTTTAACTAGATTTCATTGTGTGGCTATGTGAAAAGATCACATTTTATTTATTTGTTCACTGGTTGATGACATTTGTGTTGTTCCATTTTTCCATCTTTTTGGCTGCCATGAGTAATGTTGCAATGAATATTCATGCATGGCTTCTTTTCCACCTGCAATTTTTTATCTTTCAAAAATCCTGATAGAAAGTGTACACATATAGGGCATACAAACAGATTTAATAGAAGCAAGTTGATATGAAAAAGCAAACTATTTCAAAACATTGGCATTGTGGAAGAAAATACACATTGGGGCATCTTTATGATAGAATTTGGGGAACTGGTAAATTACTGGAATCCCCTTCATTCTACAGATAATGCCCTAATCTTACTATGTGTCACCTCAAATTTATCTTTTTACTATGTATATAGAATACTTTTAGTAGGCAAACTGATTGTACATACCTTGTAATTTTTCCCAATAGTGCAAAAAAATCTTGGTGCTTTGGATTAATTGAACTTTTTCCTTATTTATTTAGCATGCATTTATTGAGTGCCTACCCTCTTCTAGATATTGTTCCAGGTATTCACAGTGTGACTGCGAGCAAGGATAAGTGACTCTGCCCTCAGTCACAAGAAATACACCGTTTTTTAATAAACAAGAAAATTGGAGATTGTAATATATACTATGAAGGAAATAAGCCAGGCCATATTAGATACAGGGTGGCTTGGAGAGGTGGGAAGACTACTTTTAAAGCTGAATGATAGGCAGGAGCCAACCTGCATAGCACTGGGATGAGAGAACTCTCAGGGCAGGAGCAGCACGTACAAGCTACATGCAAGCTGCCTGGGCTGCGAACAAACTCAGTGCGTTTGAGGAGCGGAGAATATACCAGTAGGCAAGGCCCTTATGGAGCGAGGGAGAGTGGGAGGTATAATTGGTAGAACTTTTAATGATACTAAGCTAGCTCACCTGTAATTATGAATAAAGAAGCATTTTTACCTCTTTGCATATTCTAGAATCTGTGTGATGTGGCACCAAGTGGCGTCTTAAAGATAATTTTTGGCCAATGTTCTGGAATCACATTCTGGATCCCTGGTGGTATAAAAAAATCACCTGTTACAAGCACCAGTCTAAAAGTCTGTCAGCAAGGCAATAAACGTTTGGAAACCCTAGAGTAAATCTTTCTCGAAACCTGGATTTTTGTGTAAAATGAGCCCAAAGTCCATTGGCATGCCAGGCATTTTATGGGAATAAATTGGGTGCTTTGTGAAGTACACTCATTCGTCCAGGCCACTGGGACTGAAATGTTCTTACCACGCCGTTGCCGCAGTGAGCTGAATGGGTCTGCGGCAGCGGGAGGATTTAGCACTCGGCTCAGATCACCTGGCTTGACCTCACGGTGCAGTTCACGCTCTGGGACTTTGAGTGAGCAGCTGTGCGTGGGTCGGGATGCCCTTATACAAACACCCTGGATGTGTATGTCCTATTTAGAAGACATTTCTTATTAGGAAGGAATTTTTGTGATATTTTGTTTGTCTTACAAATGTCATGATTTTAAATATTGAAAGAACTTTTGGAATTACCTGTGATGCCTTTTTAGGAACTTACTCAGCATTCTCTCTCTTGATAATATAGCGAAGAATTAGGAAGTGAATATTAGACCTCTGGACAGTCTCCTCAAAATTAAAAGTCACCAAGAACTTTACTGGAGCCTGTTATCTTTCTGCATTCACATATTCTCAGTTAGTGTGGTTGTCTTGTTTCCAGCCCCTCAGTCAGACGGAAGGTAGGAAAGACATTACTTGTCAGTAGGTATTGACGTTAGCCAGGATATGAGGGATCTTCTTGTACATCCCTGTTAGCTCACATATTGTGTCTTACTCATTAATCCAAACCAATTCAACCCACTCTTCTCACAATCAAAATTATACTTGGTAAGTAGCAGAGTTTCATCGAAGGCCTAAAATATTAAAAACACAGCCGCTGAGTTCCTGAAACCAAGGCATGTTATACATGAGTCTGAATAGTTCTTGGTTTCTTTGAGTTTGATTTTTATATTCTATCCCCACAATAGCCTTTTGTGTGCTGCACTCAGACTTTTTCTTTTAAAATCAGCGAAAAGGATCCCTCATGTCTATCTTATGGGAATGTCTTTTGTAAGGCAGCAGCATTGAAATCTTTATTGGTAAAGCGATGATTGTGTAATTATATGAGCATTTAAAATTTATTTATTTATTTATTCGAGACAGAGCCTCACTCTATCACCTTGGGTAGAGTGTTGTGGCATCATAACTCATAGCAACCTCAAACTCTTGGAGTCAAGTGATCCTCTTACCTCAGCCTCCTGACTAGCTAAGACTAGCGGTGCCCACCAAATGCCCAGCTAATTTTTTAATTTTTAGTAGAGTCAGCATCTTGCTCTTGATCAACCTGGTCTTGAACTCCTGAGCTCAAGCAGTCCACCCACTTCAGCCTCCTAGAGTGCTAGGATTATAGGTATGGGCTGCTGTGCCTGGGCTATTTTATTTTTATTTTAGAAAGAGTTAAAAAAAACTGATAAAGAGCCTAGAGTTGATATACTTTGTATACTTGAGACTAATACAAAAATTGCCCATCCTTAGACTTAATCAGGGGCACTATGGATGAGAGCTTTTCAACTATGAGCTGCATTAGATTGAAAAGCATGTATGAATCATGGGACAACTTCATATGTTTTATAAAAGCCTGAATCTGAAAGGCCAGATGCAATTTGACATTTTTAAAAAATTTGGTTCTATCTTAATTGATTTTCATATGCATTTTCAAAAATGAATCATGGGCCTAATTAGAGGACTGCAGGTATATTAGGAGGAAGCATGTACAGAGGAAGCCTGCATCTGGGTCCTTTCCTTCCATCTTTCTAGGGTGGGTATCTAGTTTTGTAGGGTAAAGTTCAAGAGATCCTCAAAATCAACAGGTAGCTGCTCTTCTTTTACATGTCTACACACCTCCTGGTTGCAAATGGTGCAATGCATGCATTAGTCATTTTTCCTGGCCTGCGGTAAAGCTTAGGCAACAACTCACTTATATCCCAGGGGTTCGTGAGCTTTTCAGGCCTGTGTCTACAGGGAGGAAGACCAGTAAGGTATGGCTTTCCAGAAGTGGTAAGAATAGAGTCATGTATATATCAACAGAAGGAGAATTTGTGTAGGGGCGAGTCCCATGTTAGAAAGAAAAGCTAGCAGTATTCTCAAATGATACAGGTGACCTCTGAAGTAAGCAGGTTCATAGCCTCTGAGTTCTCTGAGCTTCTATTTTATTCTTAGCCAATAGGGAGTATTAAGAGTATCTTAGTATTTAAAGAGAAGGGACCTGGTCTCCAACCCCCAGTCAGCCAGCTTTAACATTAGAGCAAGTGAGATTAACACAGAGGAGATTCCAGAGCCCAATCTCTGGTGGAGGGAAACTAGCCCATAAAAAACAAAAAGTGTCAGTTCACTTGTTGCCTGATTTCTCCACGTACCTCCAGATGTTTCCCCATGCACATTTTCTACCACACAGTTAATAACTTCGTGAACATAGTATTAACTGAACTTTTTTTAATGTATCACTTTTTTTTTTTTTTAGACACATGAGGGTCTAATCTCCTTGCTTCTCATCCACTAGGTTTAATTGCCTGCCTTATCTTTATATTTAACAAAAAGGTAACTCTTCTTTGGTAAAAGCAAAAGCATTTTATTGGTTTCAGGAAAAGGGAAGGGAATTGAAAAGGCCTGATTCAATCAAAGGAGGATTCTTTGGAATCGCTACCTTCAAGTGAGATATTCCTAGAAAAATGAGGGAGCAGTTGTTTTGATTTTGAAAATCCAGAATGGCCTTTTACTGATATAGTGGTAGCTAGGAACATTTAAGACCTGGATACTGAAGCTTGCCAATCATTGAGTTCTCATGTAGATGACCACGTGTGGGAAACCTAGATGGGGGCATGAGTAAGAGGGGTGAGTCGGCTGAGTTTCATGTATGGTAGTGTCAAGTTAGAGAGTTTTGTGTTCCCATTGTCTTTCTAGAGCAGTGGTTTTCAGCCCTCCTAATGCCATGGCCCTTTAATACAGTTTCTGTAGGTCGTGAACCACAGGTTGGGAACCATTATTCTAGAGGAAGACCGCTCCCATAGATCAGAATTCTGCATTGGAAAAAGTAACCTTCCAATTGGCCCTCTTCTTTTCCTTAGAATATTTTTTTCTCTTATAAAAGTAATTTTTAAGCATAATGTCAGTGAAAACATAAGTTACAGAAAATACAGAAAAACAAAAGAAGAAAATGAAAGAACCTCCTCAGTCTGGGTTTGTATACTTTTCTAAGCAACTGGTTTGTTGGGGAGTATTCTAAAGCTTAAAGCTATATATATCCTTTGACCCAGCAAATGCCAGGAATTTGTCTTATATAATGACTGGACTATTAACAGAGAAACTGTTTTGATATATATTTTATACTCATTTATGTTATTTGAAAATTTGGAAATTAACCTTAAGGTTCATCAAGATGGGATTGTTGGAGATAACCCTGTGGCCGTGAAAGAATGAAGCAGATCAATATTTATTGATAGGGAAACATCATGTTATTTTGCTAAATTAAAAGGAAAGTCAGAAGGCAGTATGTGTAGCATGATGGACTTTTAAAATGATGGGCAGAGATGGAAAAAAGTTTAGACGACTATCAAAATGGTCATCAGGGGTTCTGGGGTTATGTTTTTGTCTTCCTTTCTCTTTCATCCTTTTCTGTGTTTTCAAATTAAAGATATGCAAACCTACATTATTTTATAATTGGGATCCAAGTGTCAATAAAGTTTCAGTAGAACCACACAAAGTGCTGTAACAAACTGGTCAACATAAGGAAGTAGGCCTATTGTCCTGACAGGTACATGTGGTACATGTCCGGTCTATGAACGTAAGGTCAACTTAAGGAGATGGTCGGTGTAGGGAGGTGGTCAGCTATGGAGGGTCTGCTGGATTTTGAGTTTGGATAATGAGAAATAGAAAAATATGTCATGATTCATAATCAAGAATAACCATTTTCAGTTCCCTAATTCTTTTCTAATGGCCTTCTCTGCTATGTATAGGAATATATGTATGTGTAAACATAATTTTGTCTTTAATGTAGAGTGATAGATATGACATGAAGAGGGTTGAATTCTCATATCTAGAGAAATACACACCATTGCACACACGCACATCCACCCACACAGTGGGGTGATAATAAAGATAAGACATTTCGCTATTCTTCCGTTTAAATGTTTTTTTCCTTTTTTCTTTATTCCTGGACTATTTCAGTGTCCTAATGTCATCAAATGATTAATACTATGTTCACTATGTCAAAATAATGTTGATTTAATAACATTTTGGTGACTTTCATGGTCATCATTATCTTTCTAGCATTGGCATTCATTGCTAGATAACATTGCAGGGCTGAAATACCAGGTCTGGGATCCCGCGTCTGAGATTCCTTCTCTCTCTCCTCACTTTTCACTGCACACCACATACTGTGCTAGCCTGGGTCTAGTTTAAGCCAGTTTATGCCAATACTTTAAAAATGATTTCTGACTAGTCCTGAACACCACCACTAAAGAACCTTATACAACCTTCCAGATTAATTGATTCCTTCCGGTAGATCATTCCAGCATGTGGGGGTCCATTGGACCCCATTGCTTCGGATATCTCTGTGTGTCCTTAAGCCTGTACCCTCACTGGTAGAAGGGCCATTCTTCCTCCTGTCTGTGGCCTATGCAGAGCACCCACAATCAAATTGCTCCTTTGGCCTTTCAAGGGGAACAAGGAGACCATTGACCTGAAATACCTGAAAATTTGGTTATATCTCCATGAATGTGGCATTATGACTTATGGTATTTTCTAGAGACGTTTGGGCTCTAGTGCCAATTTTATTTTGCAGAGGTGTTAGCAAAGAAATTCACCTCATTGAAGAAAAGGAATTTTGGTATTTTACCCCCCCCACACATACACATGCAGGAACTTGAAATTTCATTCATGCTCTGTGAAATTGAAGAAATTGGATATTTGGGAATGGAAACTGGTGGTCCTCCAAGCAATATGGGATCTAAAAGTGTTAAATCCTTTCATAAATAAACCTTGATTCAGACTGGAATGTCTTGGCTTGATCTTAAAGGTGATATTTATAGGAGACATATAGCCGTTGACTGGCCTTAAAGATAATTATCTGCGCATTCCAGTCTTGGTCTGCCATCAGCAGGGCCTGGCTTGCGATGAAGTCAGTGCTCTTTCCTTTATAAGAATATTACATTCAGACAGGCCTCTGACCCCAGGACGTTTATGAAACTCATTCTGTTCGTGGACTTTGACAGCAAAAGAAATTTCTCAATAGTGGCAAATGTTGTCTTTCAAACCTAGATTTCCATGCTGTATGTGTCTCGGTAGTTAGGGTTATTTCCAATTAGGCCATGTTCTGCCATCTTTGGGCTAGTGATTTTTTTTTTTTAATTGTAAAATTTGGGGATTTTTAAACCTGTTAAATGACATCACTTGGGTATGTGCAAGTGAGTTTTTAGATGAAGTTGTGAAATGAAGTCTATTTACCTGGGTAATTTTCTTGGGATAGAGAGAAGGGTAGAGAAAGGGAGGGAGATGGAGCAGAAAAGAGGGAGGGAATTGAGAGCAAGTTTCTTTCTAGACTGTGAGCACCATCAGTGCAGGTAATGAATTCTTCATACCTGGCATAATGCCACAATAAGTTTTGTTGAATTTATGAACAAGTTTCGGGAGAGCTGGAAACATGATAGATGTTCTACCTTCATTCCTTGCAGTAGATGTTAGAAAGTGAAGCATTAGACTCTGAAGCCTGACAGTCTGGGTTCAAATCCCTGCTCTGGCACTTACTGGCTGTGTGTCTGTGGGGAAGTTGCTTAACCTCTCTGTGTGTATATCTTATCATCTACAAAATGATAATGATAACTCAAAAGGGTATTGTGAGAAATAAGTGGGATTACAGATAATTATTTATATTCACAATACTTAGATTAATGCCTGGCACAGGGTAAATGCCATACAACTGTTAATTAGTTTAATACTTACTAGTTAATTAGTTTTAGGGTATTGTAGTTGGATCTTTTTTTTTTTTTTTTTTTTTTGTCATTTTTTTTTTTTTTTTTTTTGAGACAGCCTCAAGCTGTCCCCCTGGGTAGAGTGCCACAGAACCCTCCAACTCCTGGGCTCAAGCGAGTCTCCTGCCTCAGCCTCCCGAGTAGCTGGGACCACAGGTGCCCGCCACAATGCCTGGCTATATTTTTCAGTTACAGTCATCATTGTTGTTTGGTGGGCCCGGGCTGGATTCAAACCCGCCACTTTAGGTATATGTGGCTGTTGCCTTAGCCACTTGAGCCACAGGCGCCGAGCCTATAGTTGGATCTTATGAAAACCCCTAGAATATTTGGTTTATTTTCAGTTTCGAGCAGGAAAGAAGCAAATATTTTTGTCTGTGTATAGTCATATACATTAAAATTTTTAAAATAGAGTTTTACCTTTATGATTCAAACTAAATGTAGAGTAGTTAAAGAAAAAGCAATCAGAAAACATAGTATATGTGTATGTAAGGGAAAGAAGGCTTTCCATATTTTACAAAATTGCCCAAACATATGAAGCCTTCTAAATATAAATATTTTTCATGTATATCATTATAATTGGCTAAATTTGTCCCATAATATTTGGATGCAAAAACATAATATTTTATTTTGTCTAAGTCAAATGAAGTCTTAGCTCATAACTCCAACCCCTATATGCCATGCTTACTGGAAAATTAAATCTCAGATATTGTGAAGGTCCCTCTCTGTTCCTGATAGTTCTTATAAGAATGCTGAGGCTTGTTTGCCCTGAGTGCTTGACGGAAGACCCTGTTGCCTTGGTTCAGGGAGGTGGCTCTGGGATGTTCATACCCATCCAAGCACTCTCTCCCATGGGTAACTGAACCTTTGCCCTTAAATTTTGGTCCCTGGCTCCTTGTCGCCTGACTTTGGGGAGCTTCTGGGAATGGGATGCCTGTGTCTGATGCCTATGCCATTCACTACTCTTTCCACCAACCCAGGTAGAAACCCTATCTTTCCAGATCCAGCTACTCCCCACTTACTCCAACTCATTTCATCGAACATGAACCCAGGTTCTTGGAAACAAAGACCTTTTACCTCTCTTCTGTGTCAAGAGAAGTACAAAACTCCCCAGCACTCAAACTCTTAGCCACCCTCTGGACGAGGATGAGATCTTTCTTGATGTGCCCATGGCCAAGAAATGTTGGGAAAATTGATTGTGGCGTACCCCTGAGTGTTAGGCACAGGGCTGGGAGAGAGCTTACAGCTCACTCAGGCTGGGGGTGGTGGCTCATGCCTATAATCCTAGCACTTTGGGTGGCCAGCATGGGAGGACTGCTTGAGGACAGGAGTTCAAGACCAGTCTGAGCAACATAGTGAGACCCTGTCTCTACAAAAACAGAAAAATTAGCTGAGTATAGTGACATATGCCTGTACTCCCAGCTGCTCAGGAGACTGAAGCAGGAGGATGCTTGTGCCCAGGAGTTTGAGGTTACAGTGAGCTATCATGACACCACTGCACTCTGGCCCTGACAACAGAGTAAGACTGTCACTAAAACAAAAACAAAAAATTCACTAAATTCAGGAACTCATGTTATAGAAGGGAAGACTGAGGCCCAAAGAGGGAATGAGGGGAAGAGATTGACCAGGCCAGCTGGCTTTCCTTCTAATGTTTTGAACTTCTTCCTTGTCCAGGACAGCATTCCCAGACGTACCTGACAAGGCCGCCCACCTCTCCCTGGAAGGCTCCTCTCACTGCTCACTGTTTTCTGCTTCTGCCTCTCCTCCTGGTCTTTTTCTATCCCCTGGAACACTGTTATGCTTTCTGAATACTTCCTGGCTTTTTCTGCCTCCCTCCCACCATTCTTTCTTGATAAAATTCTGCCCATCTTCAAAATACCATGTTTCCCCGAAAATAAGACACTGTCTTATATTTATTTTTTCTCAAGAAAACACACTAGGGCTTACTTTCAGGGGATGTGTCCATGCCGAAATGCATGGCATGGCTATGCAGGGTATCATGCAGACACGCTGCATAGCCACGCCCATCACTAGGTCTTATTATCAGAGTAGGGATTATATTTAACAAATGCATGGAAATCCTGCTAGGGCTTATTTTTTGGGTAGGTCTTATTTTCAGGGCAACACGGTAAAAGATCAAAACTGATCAGTCTATGAATCCCATAGATACGTGTTGTTGAATTAAGGAAGGTGTTTTTCTCTTTAATCAAAGCACCATTTTCAAAATAAGATTTTACAGAAAATTTTAGGTATTTTTTCCTTCTTTTGATAAATCAGAGGATCTGGCCATGTAGAACCTAGTAGAAATTAGCTGCAGCAAGGGAGCATTTCCCTGTGTGGCCAGAATCACTCCTCAGTGGTAACTGCTTTGCCCCACCAGCACGTGAGCTTGTGACCCCTGTTTTAAGATGTGGCTAAAATGGTATCCCTTCAGGAAACCTCCTTGCCCCTTGTCTTGCCTTTCCAAGGGCAGCATCCCCTCCTTGTTTGTGCCTTTCATACTCTGCTTGTGCCTCTTCTACCGCAGAGATGGAATTCTGTACTCGGTGGTGGTGGTTGGCTTTAGTAAATCATACTTATCATTTTTCAAGTGCTTACTAAAGGCAAGGCAAAGAGCTGAGTGTTCCATGGACATTTTAATCTCTAGGCCCCACTGTGACCCTGAGGGAAGTATGTTGTTGTCTGGAATCCACACATGCAGGAGCCCAGAGACTGTAAGTGGCTTGCTTAAGGTCACACAGCTGGTAAGTGGCAGGGAAGGGATTTGAGTCTTTATCCATCCAACCTCACCACCTGTGTTTCCTCGTGTTTTGTACTGATGGATCTCTCCCATCACACTGAAAGCTATGGAATAGGCAGGAATGTTGTTCTCTTACTCCAGACAGGGAATGCTTGCAGAATACACACTACATCAGACCACCTCAGAGGTATAGGCCTCTGATCTATTTTCTCCAGTTAAACAATTAAGCAATGATGGTAATGGAGGTATTGCAATGTTTGGGGCCTTTCCTGTATGTCTGATACTATTGAAGACACTTTACCCTACAATCTGTTGGAATCTCCACAAGAGCCCTGCGCAGCAGGACACATTATTTCCATTTACAGTTAAGGAATCAGAGGCTCAGCAGGGCCAGGTACCTTGACCAAAGCCACATATGGACAATGGGCCAGGATCTAAACTGGGATTTTCTGAACTCTGAGTCCTGCACTTTTTCTCTATTTTCCACTGACGCTCTCATGTTTTTAAAACTACTTTTCTCATATAAAAGAAAGCAGAGTCCCCTTTTGTGTTTTTTCTCCAGCCCTTCAGGTAACATCACAGTTACTGCAGCCATTGGTTCTTCCATTCTCTAAGTCATCACTCTGTGCTAGATATTAGGTCGAGGCTACAAAGATGGCAAGTCAGTGTCTATCCTCAGGAAACCTGACCATCAACGAGGGCTGGGACCAAGAGTCTCTACCATCTCGACAGCCACCAGGGACAGGGCAGGACTCTCATGTCAGCAGTTGGGCTGCAGCGTCCTCACACTTGGCCTGATCACCCATCAGCTTGAACAGACATGAGCCAGGGAATCCTTCACATCAGTGGGTTTCCTTTCCTAGAGCATCCCCTGAACATAGGAGTGCTTGAGAATATGGGGAGTTTTCTGGGCTAAATTCATACTCGTGGATAAGTTCCCTACAAAATCGTGCCTACTCTGCCAGTTAGAAGCAGGTCGATGACATCTGTGTTCAAATGTCCTTTGGAAACTGGGCAACATTGTATGAACCAGTAGTCCTCAAGTTTGAACCTACATCAGAATCAATCAATCTGAAGGATTGTTAAAATACAGTTTGTTGGGCCACATCCCCAGAGCCTCTGATTCGGTAGCTCGAAGCCTTGAGGAGAGAGACACTGAGAATGTGCATTTTAGAATCTTCCTACGGGATGCTGCTGGTGGTTGGGGAACTCTTCATACACTGTCCCCAACACATACTCCTTGGGACCCACTGGTATAATCTTCAGGAATTATTTTTTTGCTAATTCCAGTTATGAGTCAGATGAATGTTTATTAAGTGTCAGCAATACCCCAGGCCTCAAGGTAGGCATTATAAATACAGACTGAGTAAGTATATGGAGCAACGAGCCGAGTGAGGTTAATGAGAAGATACATATAAAGAAATTCCTAAATAGTTTAAATTGCGTCACATGGCATGGAGGAAATAAACTTGGAGCTGAGCTAAAGTATACTGGGGACAGGTAGGAAGTGGGCTGCTGCTTTATCTAAGGGGACTCAGAGGGCCTTTTGGAGGGGATGACATTTGTGCCAAGACCTGACAGTCGTGAGGATGCCCTATTTGAGGAGTTGGGGAGGAGGGGGGTGGAAACAAGGCACGGTAAAGAAAGAACAAGTTCTGCAAGGACCAGGGTGACACGGGATGTGGATGAGTAGGCAGGTGGGGCTCAACAGGGCCCTTGTTGCCAAGGGAAGGAATTGGTGTTTTACTTGCAAATCAATAGAAACTGGACTGCATCTTTTTAAATTATGTTTTGATTTTGGAGGTCAGTGTTTATGGATGTGAAGATGCCTTATTCTGTTTAGTTGTGGAGTTTGGGCTCCTTGTACCCATGGTATAACAAGTGGAAATGGTGATTTACCATGAGTTATCGCAAAGGGCAAGAGTATGTTAGGGCATGTGGTGGAGGGCAGGAAGGATGCTGGATACATGCGTGCAAATACCGTCACTACCTCTCCAAACTGGAAGCTCCACGGAAGAGTCAAATGGAGAATGCACAACACCTCAGAACCCAGGCGACAAGCCTGGGGACTTCCCTTCTCTCTTTCTTTTTTTAAATTTTCATATTTGGAAACTAGAACTGCTTTTGTTACATTAAAGTCATTGCACCTGGGTAGAAAACGCTCTTTCCATGGTCCCCTTTACTTTTTAAAAGGCCATTTCTGTTGCCAGACATTTTAAGTTAAGTCTTAGTAGGACGTCTATAAATACAGGCTCTGTCACAGTCTGAAATGGAGATGCAGATTATTAGCTGTCATGATTTTCTTTCTCTCTAAATGGAAACAGAAGGGGCCACCAGGCCGGCAGGCTGTGTCCTCACCTTGGTGGTCAGGGAGTGTTGAAGAGTGCATGTGGCCATCTTGTTCAGAAGTGTGTCTGCCCCAGACCCTCTATTTCTTCGCTGTAGAGTGGAGTGAATTATACTTTATTAGAATCCTCCAGATGAGAACATGTTCATGATGGTTTCTACAGCATTGGGAATTCCTTCTATTTTTTTATTTTTCATTGAGTCTGCTAGAGCTGTAAAAGGAAGCTTTCTGGACAATAAGTTTGTAGCAAAAAGGGGTAGAATGAGGTTGGCAAGGGAAGAAACAATTTTGATGTAATAAAAATAGGATTGTTCAGAGCTGAGATGAGAGCTTTCTGACTATTTGGTATTCAGATGAAATTTAGTTTGGAAGTCACATCAGCGAGTATTATGTTTCTTCCACACCTTGGCTGTGTTTTCGATCAGAGGACATCTTGATTTTGCTTAACTTGTGCAGTAATCAGGAAATCGTTGATGGTTTCAACTTGAGTGTGTGTCTTTATTTTATTTCATTTTTCACTTTACTATTTTATTTAGTCCATTTTTTACCTGCAGGAACTCCAGCCATTAAAATTATGATTTTAACATCCTTTTGGGAACCTTAAAGGAATGATTTTGGGTAAGGCAACTTGCATGCCACCCACTGGACACAGTTCCTTTCTTTTCCGTGCTTCTTTGCGCTGGCACTCAATTTGTTACTGTACATTAGAACGTTTCCCCATCGCCTCTGAAGCTGTCTCATAGGCAAGGCTTTTAGAACCTGGATTTTTAAACACGAAACAGGATTATGGATTAATCTTGGGCAGGGAAGTCCCTGAGGGCTGTGTAACCTAACAAGTGAGCCTCTGCTCTTGGCAAGGCCCTTCCTGGGCTGCCCTCTGTTCCTGCTGTTGACCTGGTAGACGAAAGAGTGGATGTGTGTGTGAGTCTAGGCATGACTTCTCTAAAGATCAACATTTGTACACACTGGAGTCACCTTTTATACATAGTGCTACTGACATTAACCAGAGAAGTGGGCCTGACAGCCTGGGCCTCAACGCCAGCCAGAGAGTGGCCCGGCTGTGCGCACAGAGTTTATCTGAAGGGATTCAGCCCAAAATTACACAGCCTAATTGTTTTTAGTCCAGGAAGAACTATATTGCCCAGGTGGAGGCGCCTTTAAGGTTACTGAGTGCGACCTGTCAAAATGGGGTATTCATTTTGATATGGGTTTAGTTGCTACTTATTTTAAATATTGAGACTGTTACTGCTCTTGAACTCTGGGTATCATGGGTTTCATTCTGGCTTATGGTATCAGCATACATTGTTGAAGAAAAGAGAGGGAAAATAAAAAGAAATATTTTTAAACAAAGCAATTTAAATATTTGCGAAGCCATAAAAGAGAGAAAAAGCCCCAACTGGAACAATCAGATCCTTGAACGACTGTCTGGCATTCAAGCCGGGAATCCCTCCTCTTCACTTATATATGTCTTGAGACTATTTGATACCAGGGTTCATTTGGTGCAGGATTACATTTAATTACTTTATAGGGAACTAGACTATTAATCTCATATTGGTAAAAAACATGGTTAATTTTTTTTTTTTTTGCAGTTTTTGGCCAGGGCTGGGTTTGAACCTTCCATCTCCAGCATATGGGGCTGGCACCCTACCCTTTGAGTCACAGGCAGAGCCTCAAAATGGTTAATTTTTTTAATGTGAAGAAAGCTACTTGTAAAAAAAAAATAACTTATTTTGAAAATATAGTCCAAAGGTATAAATTATAGAAAATGTCCTTTGGGGAAAACATAGATGTCTACTTCCAAAGCATGATATAAGTATTTGGCGATGTCTGGAGTTTAATATGTGTGAATGTAGATCTTACCATCTAACAAAGAACTTTTCATCACTATAGTGAATTTTTGAAGAATCAAGTGTCACATGTCAGGAGTTGAGTGTTTTTATTTCTGCCTGGGTGAACAGTGAATGTTCCCATGCATCAAAGCAATCAGGAAAAACAAAAGCTGCTGCTTTTAACCATGAAAATTACGTGTGGCAGGATGTGTACTTTGGTTGTTTTTATAGGAGTGGCTGAATTTGACCCTTGCCATCCACCCACTCTCGGCCAGGCTCCCCAGGGACCAATGCACAGCCTCTAGGAGGAGTTGGGGGATGGTCTCCGACGAGGAGCAGGTGAGAAGCAGAGCAACGGTCCAGGGAGCCAGTGTCAAAACCCCATTCTCATTAGTTCACAGGATGGCCAGAAAGCAAGGTCTCCCTCCCGGGAGTCCAAGGGGGATGTGAAATGGCTGGCTGATGAGGCAGGGGTTAGTGGATCTGCTGTTGGGATTGCGTGGAGATTTATTCCATTTGGAGATGGAAGAGAAGCGGAGAACCCCCAGAACAGCTTTAAAAGCGAGGTGTGGTCTGTCAGCTTTGCTTACATGGCGTTTCTCACACCCTTCACCAATCGCTCTGTACGTGGAGAGAACTGACTGTTTGGGTGGGCGTCCTTGTTATGAGTCTTCTCTGTAGGAACTGATTTTTCCCAAAGTTCCCCAATTAAGAATTGGTTTTTTCCATATAGCAGTAATCGCTCTGAGAGGAGGAAGCCAAGTCACTGTGGGGGATGCTGCACCCCAGGGACACATTTGGGAGGATTTCCTTGTTCCTCCTGAAGCAATGGGGTCAACATAAAGCCCTTATAAAATGGTTTAAATAAAGGAGAAATTGAAGTGGAAGATTTCATTCTGGCACCTTATGTCTGGTTTTTGCTTTCCTCCCACTGAGGAGCGAACCAAGCCAGCAGTCTGGAGGATGTATTTAGTTTAAGGATAATGAAGCTTTACTATGATTTTTACTTACCAGGATTATAGTTATAAGGGAACAAGTACCTGCCCGTGGTATTTACAGGTTAGCGTATCATGCACTGGTAGCTATTGTTGGACATTACCCTTAAAAACGTGTGTGTCTGTGTGTGATGGTCTCTTTTATGAAAAGGCGACACAGTTATGAAATTTTTATCAGATGACTCTTAAGGTCAATTTCATATCTTGATTCAGTAGGTGTCAGGCCACTGACTTCAATCCTATTTCACCTGGTAATGTAGTCACCCTCATGGATGGAAGGCATTTACAATATGAAAATTCTGTGCTGAGGGTCCTTATAGCTATGTTATTTCAGGGAGAGATCCTTCCTTAAGTGTATGGGAATGGACTCACTGACCTTGAGTATGCTGACGATGGGTAGGAGAAGATATCGCTCACATGATTAGGTTCATTATATGCCACAGTTGACTTTAAGAAATAGACATTATTCTTGATGGGCTTGACTTGATCAGGTGAGCCCTTGAAAGGGATTAGGCCCTTCCTGAAGAAGGTGAGTCAAAGGTGAGTCCAAAGGTGAGATGGATTTGATGTGAGGGATATTCTCCATTGGTGGCTCAAAAAATTTAAGGGGGTCATGTGGCAGGGAATGCAGGTGGCCTCTGTGAGTGGCAAGGAAATGGTGACCTCAAGCATACATCTGCAAGGAATAAAATACTGTTTCAACCACATCTGCTTGGAATGGACCCTGGGCTCCAAATGAGAATGCAGCCTGCCAGGACTTCGATAGGAGCTCCTTGTGAGACTCTCAGTGGAGAACCCAGTCACGCCATGTGTAGACTTCTGACCAGAACTATGAGCAACCACGTTTGATGTAACTTACTATGCAACAATCGAAGACTAAAAGGGAATATAAAAGTTAAGCCATTTTGGAGCAGTGCTGAGATCAAAGTGCACAGTGAATATTCAGCTCTAGTGAAGCAAACGGGACCCAAGATGCACTCACTAATTTTTATTCATCTGTACATTTGTGGAAGCTGACTATCTCCTAGATGTTGTACTCAAGCCTAGAGAAACTGAGGGAAATGAGCCAAAGATTTTCTTGCTCTTCAGGGGCTCATGGCTCAGGATTTCCTTCCAGACCTTCTCAGTACTTGTTTCTTTTATCTCTTCTCCATTATATCTGTACTCAAACAGTCAGACTCACATCCTGATAAAGAGTAACCACTTGCCATTCTTAAGTAAATCCTTTTCCCTTCCTGAGCTTGAGTTACCCAACAGTTCAATGGCCTGCTTCTTTGGGAATGCGTGAGTATCACATGGGAAATGGCAGACCATATCATTTAAATCAGAGGTAGTGATTACCTTTCTGCATACAGGCCCTTTCTTCTTCTCTCCCTCCCAGCATTCCTGCCACAGTGATCTACTGGTTGTCTCCTGTGACCGTGTGTTTTAGGAGATGCTCTCCCCAGTGGGAAGATGCAAGGATGTTCAAGGTAGACGGAACTGTAATGCAAGGATCAGGCCTGAAGGATCAAGCCAGGAGTCAGACTTGACATCTGTCATCTTCAATAGATTTCTCCTCCACAGCTAAGGCAATGGGAGAATTCATTCTTCCTTCCTCATTGGAATTGTCTCAGTACTGATCCTTGTATCAGAAGAAAGTAGGTCTGTTTCAGAAAACCACCCTGATTTGTTGAATGGCAATGAACAGACTCTGCTGATAGAGGTGACCAAGTGGCAAAGACAAATGGGTCTGATTTTCTAGGCCGTGACCCCTTATTTTGAGTGCTGCAGAAATAAATAACAACAAAGTCAAGCAATGCTAAACAATTACAAAAGCAACAAGCAAATAACCGTCCTGGATTCCTAAAACCCACTTCACCAGGGAAGAAGGGTAAATAAGCAGAGTGCGTTGTGCGTCAGGGCACCCCAAAGCACCCATGTCTGCAAGTGCAGCCCATTGTAAGGTCATTTTGGCTGAGGGTGGCTGCCACCATAATGCTGTCAGCAGGCCCTGTCCTATTCTGGAGGCCTGCTCCACTCTTGGCCCTTAGAGGCTATGGTCTGCTAGGGACTTATTTTCCTTGGGAGCAGAAATACTTTCTATGCAGACTTTTCTTGGTTGAAATTTTAAAACATACTCTATTTTTTTACATTAATAATGCATATTCATAACAATAAGGATGAAGAATAATATAGATTATATGAAATCTCTGAGCTTAGAAATAAACCCATAATGAATATTTTAAAGATGAATTTCCTTCTAGACATTTTTTCCAATGATTATTTTATTCATGAATATCTTTACACTAAATATTTCTACTTAGTGTTTAATGTCTGACCAACATCAAAACAATTGGATGCTCATAATTTGTTTTCCAGGTTCTTTGTGATACTTTTACACACACATATCACAGACCCCCCATAGTTTCTTGAACTCATTTTTCTGGAAGGTGTATACCTATATATAAGTTTTTATGTGTAGTGGTGTAGTGTACAAGTCCGTACACCCATACATATTTTATTCTGATTTTTATAAATAACATTGTAGTGAATATGTTTCTATCTTTACAATAAATCCCTTTGGGACCATCCCTTATTATGTTCTTAGAATGAATCCCCCAATAGAATCACTGGATCAAATGGTAATTCATGAGTTACACTGAATTTAAAGGAAGTGGAAAGTTTTTCTCCTATGATCAAAAAACCCTGAAACTTTCTACAAAGGTTGAAATAACATCTGCACATCGCCACTGGACAGCAAACTTGTGAATATTGGGTGTTCTGATACTGCTCTTTCTAAGACAGTAACACTAGCCATGGGGCTATTTCCATTTAAATTGTAATTAATTAAGATTAAATTAAATTAAAAATTCAGGTCTTAGGGTGCACCAGCCACATTTGAAGTGTCACACAGACCCATGTAGCAGGTGCACTAGGCAGTACCAATTAAACACTTTCCCCCTGGGGGACGTTCTGCTGGATAGCACTGCTCTATTATCTTCCCTGGTGGCTTCATCTTTCTGTTTGGAACTTAGCCTAAGTAAGATTAAACCATGAGTAATGCTCATTTTGTGTGGGATTAATTTGGTTTGTCAATAAAGTAGATCTCATGGTAAAACATCTGCCATTTCTTTGAAGATGAAAAATAAGATGTCTTTCTGAAATATATAAGAATGTGGAAATCCTAGCACTCTGGGAGGCTGAGGCAGGTGGATCTCTTGACCTCAGGAGTTCAAGACCAGCCTGCACAAGAGTGAGGTCCCATCTCTAAAAATAGCCAGGCGTTGTGGCAGGTGCCTGCAATCACAGCTACTCAGGAGGCTGAGGCAAGAGGATTACTTGAGCTCAAGAGTTTGAGGTTGCTGTGAGCTAGGATATCACAGCACTCTACCAAGGTGACAAAGTGAGACTTTGTCTCAAAAAAAAATATGGAAATCCAGCCCTCTTTTTTGCTTATTCATCCTCTTATAGGCTGAAAACTAAGCACCAGAGTTATCAACTAATACCACTGTTGGTGATGGTCCTCTGCTGTGTTCTTACTGTGTACCACGCAAACAGCTGTTGTAGCTCAGATGTTCCTCACAAGGTCCTGGGATGCGCAGTAATTATTCACATTTTACAGAAGAGAAAACTGATGCACATAGAGGTTTTCGATTCTCAGAATCACAGAGCCAGCCAGCAGCCAGAGCGTGGTTAGGATCCAAGCTGTCTGGCTGGGGAGTTCGGGTCCTTCACCATGCCTACACTGCTTCTCAAGAACGTCCCAGCCAGTTAGGGAAAAGGCCAGCTCTTTGCCATGCTGCAGAAGGGTGACACACACAAAATAAAGCAAGCTTCCCAGCTACTCAGGGTGTACCTACGCTACACATACACAGAGACAGGGCCACACAGCCTTTTTCTCAGGTTTCACCAAGCCCAACCCCATCTGGATGGAAGAATGCTCAAGGGCATTTTTTTTTTTTTTGGAGAGAATTTTTACGTGTTTATCGAACACTAGTGTTTATGTGAAATACACATTTCTGTGCTTTGCCCATTTCTATCTGGAGGCCGAAAAGTATTCACAGTGTGCACTGGCATGTTAAAAGTGCTGATGATTCTTGCGGTATCAAACCTGCAGTTTAATTTTAGCCGAGTTCTTCAAAATTATTTGACTGCAGAACACGTTTTGTCTTGGAATCCCTCTTTCTATTAGGCATGACACGAGCAACTGTCATTCATTAGTCCTCTGACCCCGTTGAACGGACTCTGTTAAATCAGATGTATGTATTTTTGCACATTTCTTCCCATCTCTCTTTGCTTAGGGCCTGGAGTTTGGTTGATAAGCCTGGGAAGAGAAAGGGGAAAGGAAGAATTTGAAGTCAAGTCAAAAGTAAAGAGCTCCAGCCTAAATAAATTTGCTTGATGTGGGTATTTGTTTAAAATGGAAGCATCACAGGTAACATATTTAAGCAAAGCTCCTAGATGCTTAAACTTCAATGAAAAGACAACAAATCACAAACATAACCTTGGGAATGGTCAGGTCCAGGCAGAAAGCAGCCTGGGGATTTTCATTTTCAACCTTTTCCAAAAGGTGTCACTCTAAGGCAGCCATGGGAGGTGGGAGGGAGGAGGAGATAGAAATGTCAGATAAGAGTAATTGGAAAAATAAGATTAGTCATCCACGTTTTAACGGATCCTTCAGCCCACAGCACCACTGTCTGAGAAGTTGCCGCTGCCCGCAAGGGGGTTGATGCATTTATCTTCACCTTCTGATCTCAGGGTGACCTTCTGTGCCCAGAGCAGAGCTGGGCCAAGTCCAGCTACTCCCACAGGGCCAATTCACATTCCGGATTTGCTGTAACCTGGGACAAGGGGATTTCAGTGGCTCTGTGTTCTGGTGCAAAGTGAAAACTACCATCCTCTTGCACTCAAGGTGGAATGAAGACAGGAAACCAGGATGGCTGGGGGAGCCTGACGCAGAAGAGGCCTGTCTGTTTTTAAAATACGGCTTTAAATTTTTCAAATCATGAGCACAAAATACACACCAGCTCAATACTAGCTTGTAATTTAAGGGGAAAACTGTTTTATCAAAATGTTTGAATATCAGCTTTCACCAGGCAAGCCTCTTGAAAAGCATGGGAAGTCGTCGTGTGTGCGGGGGGTGGGGGGGACACATACAGCACTCGGAGCGGGATCCTGGCAGATCACCGAGAGCGAGGTGAGCTTTCAGATATTTAGTTCACACAAATGTATGTGTAAGTTTGAGTCAACACATGTTAATGATTTAAGGTCTTAAACAGGTTTTTTATTTTATTGTTTTAAGGCTCCGCTGTTCACGTTAAAAGATCCGATAGTTTCTCCAGAGCCACACGTAAACACGAGACTCTTTAGAAACCCATTTGATGGCTTCATTTTCAAAGTGTACGGTTATGAATTATTCAAATACAGTTGAAATTTCCTGGTGACTGAACTATTTTGGAAGACAGCTTTTTATGATCTGCAGTATAGAATGAATAAAATAAAAAATGGCCTACAATTAGTTGAAGTTTTGTTTTTTTAGTCGATGGGTTGACCTCTAGCTTAAAGAAGCCTTTAATTATTATGTCCTAGAATATATAATATCAAGCCAATGTATTTTAAAATAAAATATTAGCTTTCTAGATATAGGATCCTAATTCCAATTTTGCCATGTTTGGGGACCTTCGAAGACATTAAAATGGAACATCTTGAGCATTCTAGAAGACTTCTGAGGTTGTTGTGAATCCTATTTTCCCTGAGAATGGCATTTTAGGAATTAAATACCTTCTTCTTCAGACTATTTTTCTACTGTAGGTTGGTGAATTACGATAGATGTGTTTCTAAAAGGAAAAGATAGCGACAAATGGATCGCTTTCCTGCTGGATTTCTCAAAAGCTTTTCTTGGCTCCGAATCACTGATTCTCCAAGCAGCACTTCCCTAAAGAATAGGGTCTTAGAGCCTTCTCGGCCTGGGCCACCCCTTCTCTTTACCAGGCTTCTCCTACCTGCTATCTGAGGGAGGCTGGCCACAGTTCCTCGGGCAAGATCACCTGCTGTTTTATTCTTTTTCATCACTCGATACTTTTACTTAATATTTTAATTTTAAAAATCACAATTATGATTAAATGACTGTTTGATTCTGAGCTTCCCTGACAAACGAGACCACTTCTATAGTCTGGCTGCTGTCTAGCCAAGTGCCTGGCAGGTGGGAGACACCCAGCCAGGTGATAGAATGAAGGAAGTAAGGCGCGTATGTCTCTAGGCCCCAGGACAGAGCATGTGGAACATAGAACAGGACCGCAAGCTGCCGGCTGCTACCCAGTGCAGAATCTGGGCCATTTTTACTGTGCTTCTGTGGCACTTGTGGATTCTCAGGCACTCCTGGCTACTGCTGGGGTGGGCGGTGAGTGAGCACAGGGCCTCCATCCTTCAGGAGCTGAGCCCCCTCCTCTCTATAGCAAAGGGAAGGCACTTGAGGCAAACGGAGAACAAGAACTTGTGGGCATTTTGTGAGGATAGCAAGGGGACCACTGATTTATGGGGTAACAAAGTATCAAGTTTGGACTTACACTTCATCTATCATTGCACTAAGTGGGTCAAAGGAGAGTGTTTCAGAATCCTGTCTTTGTGTTCCCTTTCCTCCCATTGTGCAGGTATTTATTGAGTGTGGACAGTGGGACAGTGTCAGGTGCTGAAGGGGCTTCCAAAGAAGACGGAGGCACGGTCTCTGCCCTCCAGGGATTACAACCTAGTTAGTTGCAGCAGCTAAGCGTAGGCACTGTGCAGAATGGGCGTTGTGGTAAAAATTGTAGGCACTTGGGTTGGGTGGAGGTGATGTGGCTAGGATCTGGCATGTGCCAGCCACTTCCAGGGCGTTGGGCAGAGAGGGCTGAGTACAGAGCATTTGCGGAGTATAGAGCATTGCTTTACGCTCATGTCAGTCCTGTGTGGAAGCTTCTGTCTCCTCTCTACTTTATAGGGGGAGGATCTACAGGCTTAGAGAGGTCAGCAATGCCTAGGGTTCCTAGACATGGCTGTACTTTGGAATCACCTGGATCTTTAATAGAATACAGATGCCTGGCTCCCACCCTCAAATAGTTTGATTTAATTGGGAGGAGTGTGACCACAGTGTCAAGACTTTTAAAAGCTTCCTGAGGGATTCTAACATTCAGCAAAGTTTAGGAAGCATTGGGTTATGATTGGTCTGAGGTCAGAGATCCTATAGGTGGAATCAAAACTTGACCCAGGTCTGATTGCTTCCAGAGCTCCAGCTTTTATTTGCTGCATGCTATGAAGGAGGCTGGGTATAGACAGAGCCTTGAACAATGGGCAGTTTCAGTAAGCAGAGGAGCGAGCAGAGGGCCAGTCCGGTGGTGCGTGTGCTTGGGGATAGGTGAATGCAATAATAAGCAAACAAAAAATAGGCTGAATACTTAACGAGGAACTATATTAACAGGAGCCGACACTTCTGTGGCACCAAGAGCTAGGCATTGTTCTCAGAGCATTGCATGTGTTAACTCATTTGATCCTTACAAAGACTCTTTGACTTGAGTTCTTTTATGAGCCCCACTTCACAAGTGAGAAACTTGAAGCTCTGATTTTGTATAAGTCACTTAGAGGTGCACAGTGAGTAAGTGGCTAGCTCCTGAATCATGTTCCTAGCCATTGTACTGTGTTACCTTTTGTGTTAAGTAGGTACTGAGTGTTTTTGTGTTTGCCGGGCCCAGCACTAAGAGCTTTACATTCATTGCTTCATGTAATGACTTTCAATAATTCTGTTGTTTCGGATGAGGAGACTCACATACTCTCCTGAGGTTCCCTAACTAGTTAGGGGCACAGATATTATTGGTACAGTTTGGCTTCATAATCCATGCTTTTAACCATTAGCATGTTTTAAAATATTATATATTTTTTAAGTTTTTAATTTAAATCCCAGTGGAATGCCATATGTAAAGCAGGTAAAACAGAATAACTCCCCTGGAGTGTGGGATGGTGGACTCAGACCTCTGCTGACTCACACTCCCCTGCCCATTCCACTAATCTCTTTATCAGCCTCTAGACACCTTTATAGAACCCCTGATGGTCTTAGGGACACAGTATGAAAACCAGTGCTATGGATAATAGGAATCTTAGAGATGCTGGGGCCAGGCCAGTTATTGCTTTTGAGGAATATGGATGGTTTAGGAATGTTTTCAAGGCACTGGGAGACAAGTTACTGCAATAATTTCTGGGGAACTTCTTTGAATCTCAGATGGGCAAAGCTTAGTTCAAAGACAGTGAAAATAGCTGAGAAAAAAAATCAAAAGGGAAGTCCAGCTTTCAAACTGTCTTTAGAAAACAACTTAGGAGTCTAGGAATGACCCTTAGAAACTTTATTCCTACCCCTCTCTCTTCTTTCCATTTCTCTTATTCTGCCCTTAAAACAAACTCTGTCTCAGCCCCAAGGCTCTTTCTTCTTCCTTCCCTTTCTTATTTCTCCTGCTTCTATTATATAGATCATCTGAGAATATTTTCTTTTTCTTGAGACATAGAGTCTCACTTGGTCACCCTCGGTAGAGTGCCGTGGCATCACAGCTTGCAGCAACCTCAAAGTCTTGGGTTCAAGCAATTCTTTTGCCTCAGTCTTTGGTGTAGCTGAGACTACAGGTGCCTGCCATAATGCCCAGCTATTTTCTTAGAGATGGGATCTTGCTCTTGCTCATGCTGGTCTTGAACTCAGGAGCTCAGGCAATCCACCTGTCTCGGCCTCCCAAGTACTGGGATTACAGACGTGAGCCCCTGTGCCCAGCCATCTTAGAATATTTTTAAAGCCTATCCCATTGCATCCAATTTCATAGCTTTAGTCTGTAACCCACTTGCTAATTCTGTTTTATAAAACCCAGGAACAGACCTGCCTGAGAAATATGCTACAGTGGAAAGAAGCTGATCAGGCAAAGCCATCTCCTCACTTAAAATAAGGGCAGGGACAGAGGCTTGGAATCCACCCGCACACAGATGTTCATGTGTGTCAGGACACATACATGGATATATGTATATGTAATTATTTTTAACCCCTTATCACGCATGTGGGAGGAGAAAGGACCTGAGCTTGGGTGTCAAAAGTAATAATAGACAGGAATGATGAATCTAAGAGGTGTTTCCAAAATAGAGCTATAGGTTTGGTGATGAATGGAAAAGGAAAGAGAAAAATGTGGTTCTGAGATGTTGAACATGAGCGACTGAGAAAAGATCAGGGTGTTAGACCAAAATAGTGGTTGTGTTAGTTCCTGGCAGGTTGAGAGTGTGGGGGCAGGTGGTAGGGGTTTGGTTAGACATATTAGATCCATAGCTGAAGGATCAACAGTCAGTTTTTGGTCATCCTCAACTTAAAGAGATGATAACAGGGCATCCAGATGGAACCAACAGGTGGTTAGGTACAAGTAAAAGCTGTAAAGTGAACAAAGAGAGGTAAAGGTTGGAGAGGCAGCTACACAGATGGGAGAGCTATGGAGACACACTTTAGTCCATCTCATGAGTATCTACATGGATGAGGAAAATGTCTCCAGTACAGAATCACAAAGGGAAGGACCCAGTTGCAGACTGCAGGAAGGTGAGGAATTTGCAAAAGAAACAGGGAAATAGATTTCTTGTGTGTCAGTCCACGGGGGCTGCTGGCACACAATACCATAGACTAGGTGGCTTTTAGACAACAGGAATTTACTGTTCACCGTTTTGGAGACTGGGAAATCCAGGATCAAGGAGCCTGCGTGTCAGATTCTGGTGAGAGTCCTCTTCTGTGTTGCAAATCGCTGACTTCTTGCTGTGCCTTGCACGGTGGGAGGGGCAAACAAGCTCCCTAGAGCTTCCCTTATAAGGACACTAATCCCATTCATGAAGGCTCTGCCCCCACAACTTAATCACCTCCCGGAATTCCCACCTCCTAATATTGTCAGGTTAGGGTTAGGATTTCAACTTATGAATTTGGAAAGGGACATAAACATTCAGACAGTAATGCTAAGGGAAGCGTCCATTTCAGGAGGATGGGAAGTAGACAGAGTACCATTCACTCATTAGAACTGGATTTCCAAAAGACTGTTTAATTACAAAGAAAAAGTGCTCATGATATGCTTTTCATGGATATATAAAAATTGCATATTTATATGTGTATATATATGTGTGTGTGTAGATGGCATCTCAGTTACATTACACAAATACAGGGTGGCCATAAAGTTTGTGTGCAGTTTAAATAGTTATAACTATTTTTATATACAGATAGAGGTAACCAAATATTTGTAATGTTTATTTCTAGGTGGTAGGATTTGGGAGGGTGTTAACTAAAAATATGTTATTCAGGGACCTTAATTATTAAGTGCAAATATTGTAACCTAATGTGGGTACCTTCATATTAATCTGAAATGAAAAATACAAATCATGTTATTATTTAATCTTCAAATGAAAATTTTTAAATTTTCAGATCTGCACATTTCATATTCTGGACAATGAATACACTTTATTCTTACTATCAGAAAAAATATCAGTTAGAAGGAGAATAAATGTCTTATGGGCTATATCCTCTCCCTTAATGTGCTTACAAATACCTAATAAGAAAGTGGCATGATCCCTTGTTTACAGATGAGGAAAGTACAGCTGAGAGAGATGAAGGAACTTGTCTCAGTCACACAGTTAGTAAGCGATGCCATGATTTTAATCTGTTGGTTATTAAGATAGAAACTACATTTATATGATCAGTAAAAAATAACTTCCAAGAAGGGGAGGATAGATTTGGGGGAATATTTATCTGTGCAAGGTACACATTAAGAAAAGACATTTGGCAAGAAGGAAGGTACCAGTGGCCTAAAGGTGTAGAAATTCCGTGGGATAATAAGAATAACAAGCTATTTCCTCTTGATGAGAAATGGCCGGAGGAGGGGAAGATGGAGGCAGGTGTGGAGCACTTGATAAGAAATTGGACGGTTCACTAGTCACAATGGGCCAAGTTGTGCTGAGAGTAACAGGCCCAATCTCAGTGGTGTAGCACAGTAAAGTTTATGTCTTGCTTATGTGTTGTGGGTTGGTCTTGGGCTTCACTGTGGTCACTCAGGGACTCAGGCTAAAAGAGGTGTCCTCTACAACTTCTCTTGTCACCATGTTGGGAAAGGTGAAGGTTGGCGTTGCATGCTATCAGTTAACTGCCTCTGTCTAGACTGGACAGTGGTTTGTTCAGCCCAAGCCACCCCTTAAAGAGAGAAGGGAAGTCTAGTCCTGGCATGTGTCCATCAGAAAGAGAGAACTAGAATACTGTGAACACCCTAATGGCTACCACAGGGAAAACATTGCTAGCTTTTTAAGGCCCATGTTTTGGCAGCAAAGAAAATAGCTTGCACAACTATCAGACATTACATATAGGAAGCACCAGAGGCATTCTCAAGGAAATTGAGACTCCCAGGGTAGAGTGACTGCAAACATTAGAGAGAAGCAGTGTTGTGCTCAGACGAGAAGTGGGCATCTAAGGCCAGTGACCCCCAGTCCACAGGGTGCAACATCCCCTGCCCAGGAGCATACAAATTAGGACAAGGGAGAAGCTCTGGCCTGGGGAGCTGTTTCAAAATTCTGCTTCCAAGGTCTTGAGAATAGCAGTCTCACCTCACACTCACAGTTACCAATGGAAGCCAGTGGCATGTTCGTCAGTGAGATCTCTGGGTTACATGTTCTAGGTGCCCAGGTTTCTCCATGCTGTTACTGTGGGAATGACTGGTGCAGCCTACAAGTCATTACTCTAAGTGTAACTGAAGGTTGGGTTAATGTCAAACTAGTTGCTGACTGCCCTAAGCAGTCTGGTAGCCGGTGGACTAAGGCCTTGGAACCCCAGTTAAATAGCTCTGTGTCTATAGATTACAGACAGATCAGCTTCAAAAGATGCAAATCCCGGAGACCTCCCTTCCTCTGGAATCAGTAGTATGTTTGAAATAAAGGAAATGTGGTCCTGAGGACATAGGACATCTTATATAGAGGCTCAGAAAGACTATCTGAATTGGCATTTGGAATTACCATAATTCTGATATTTTTGGACACTGCTGTTGAATATATCAAAAATAGGAAAAAGGAGAAGAGAAATAAAAACTATGTTAGCCTCATCAAGTATTGCTTTGTAGAAGAGCTTCTAATACTACTTCCGATATTGTATGAACTTGTATGTGAAACTAAACAGCTTATTAAATGCTTTTCAATGTCACATATTTATAACGTTAAAGAATAATGCTATGGATTTGATAGTTAAATAGGTGTAGTTCTGTGACTTCCATAGGTTATCCTTTATATTCTTTGCTTTTCAAACAGTTTTTGGTTTGGGCTTTGATTTAAATTACACGGTCATTAAGTTTCCTCTTTTTATCAGGGCAAAATGGATGGTTTTCTGAATCTTAAAAGCATGTAATTTACCTTGGATGTGAACTATAAGGCTTATTCTGAATAAATTCCATATAAAACTGAAGAAATTGTGTAGAAAGTCTTTATGAATTGGAACTTAACATGTCATTGACACATTTTGAAGGGTGTTCTGTTGACTTTAGTGATGGATGAGCCTATATTGCCAAGTTCAGCTGGAAGGGGTGGTTTAAAAAGCCAAACATCAGCTGTGGAATCTAGAAACTTCCTGGAACCATGATTTTGGATCAGCAGGGTGGATGCGGCCTGCGTCTGTGCAAGGGATGGCATTTTACCAGCTTGCTCCACGGAAGTCTCTGGAACATAACTATAAACACCAGCCCGCTTTGTTGTGTGTTGGCTTTTAAAAGTCCCTGATGGTTTGGGAGGGTAAGGCCTTGCCTCAGGGCTCCGTGGTCCAAGTTTTTGGGACCTGGCTGAAAATCCTGGATATTTGATAGTCTGGCTTATTTCTATGGTGTATTAGCACCCTATAAAAGTTACATGTCATTTATTTCAAGTTTAGAACCCTCTCAAACTTCAGGGCAAACCAAACTTGAACCTTTTGTGGCTGGAATTCTGTTTACTTTTGGCCAAACCTTGTTTCCTGAATGTAAGTCAGGGAGGTGAGGAGAGAGGGGCTCCTGAGGCCCCTCGGACATAGAATAGCTTTTACCAAACAAGGCTTTGATAGGTTAAAAACATGAATGAATCTGAAACATGTAGATTAACTTTTTGTCAAAGTACTCTGGGGCCTACGCACAAAAGGATATTGTGCTGAACAAAATGCATTTGAGGGGTGCCTTCCTTCAGCTGTGAGGAAGAATCTGAGATTTTTGCCAAACATAGGTTGAAATTGGGTCAAGCCAGTCACACAACCCTCCCCGTGTCTAATATACAACATTAAATAGTTGCTCTAAAGGTTATTAAGCAATCTGATTGAACATGGACCTTGGAGAAATGTGGATGTTTCCATGGCTCCAAGACACAGGTGCCCCAGTTCAAGGACAGTTCCCACGCCCCTGCGTGTATATTGTTAGAACACAGCCTAGCAAAGGATGCATGGTGCTTGGATGAAGGAGGAATAACACCCCAAACTCCATATGCCTTTCAGATAGAAGAACTGATGACGGCATTGGAGAAGACCAGGCAGGAGCTGGATGCCACCAAAGCCCGCCTGGCCTCCACGCAGCAGTCCCTGGCTGAGAAAGAGGCACACTTGGCCAACCTCCGGATGGAGAGGAGGAAACAGCTGGAGGAGATACTGGAGATGAAGTGAGTACCCAGTTTTGCCTTCACAGCCTCTCTCTTCTAACCTCGTTGAGGGTGGGAGCGGAGAAGGGCTAAGAGAAGATGAAGAAAGAGCTCAGAGAAAGAATAATTTACTTAACACTTGGCTAGTCATTTCTGAGACTGTGTTTCTTATTTCTGAGTTACAACTTGGATGTCTCAATTTGGTTTTCACATCTATGATTTAAAATTTAATGTACCTCCAGCATTCGATTTTGTGCATCTGTGCTTTGTGGATGGTGCTGGTGTTCAGAGATCCGTCACAAAGTCTGAGCCAGCCAAGAGGCAGAACCCTCATTAAGCACAATGGTAATTTGAGCAGTGCTCAGAGTTAACTGGAAACTTTTCTGAGGAGGTATTTCCTAATTGTGACTATAACTCTGCTAATTGTATTCTTTTCACTTGTGTACAATGCCTGGCCTGTGTTGGCTTTCACAGAGTCTCAAGGTTGGCATGTCTTTGTTTAGAAAGCAGAACTCTGATTTGCTGGGCTGATAAAAATAGGTTGGAAATCCCATTGCCCCCGGCCTCCTACACATTCCACTTGGGGGGAGGTTGTGTAGGTGTGGGAGGCAGATTAGACTGGGACCAATTGCTTTCTTGGCTTTACTCAGTAAAGTGCAACTGAGAGTTGGGAAATGGTCATTCCTGTTGTCCTGTGACACCCCTACTTACACCCGCCTCATTCAGTCCTCACAGTGCAATGATATCGTCATGGAGAGACATGGGAGAGAGAGTCACTGGAAGAGCTCAGTAATTATCAGTCGTAATGGGTCTATTTCTAAGTAACAGGTCAAGAATTAGCATCTCTCTATATAAGTTTTAAGATGAAATAATCAGTAAGATATAATTTAAATCTAACTTCCTTCCATGATAAGGGGACACATTCCTAATTATGGTACCTTAAGCCTGTAACACAGACTTTGAAATTGGTGAGTAGGTCTGGACGTGACCTTATTGTGACCCAGCAAGTCTTACACGTGGTTAACATTAAACCCAGAAAGCTTAGATCATGGAAAATGTAGAATGAAGTATTTTGAAGGATTTAATAATGAGAACAAAACTTTTATTCCTCATCAACTACCTCAGTTTCTCCAAGACCAAAGAAGAAGTAGTTTTTTTTCACATATAAAGTAGCATTTTTCCTAATAAAAGATGATATAATAAAAACAGATATTATACTCATTTTAGAGGTAAGGGACTCAGACTCAGAGAGATTCAAATAATATGCTTACGGCCATCTGGCCAAGATTAAAGTCAAGGTCTTCCACCTCAAACTCCCTTCCTACTACCTCATTTTCTCGAGGAGCTTATATGAACTTGGTCAGATCTGGAACTTTTGTCTGTTTGAGTCACTGCAATAATCACGCTGCCTTGAGCAGTGCTGGGACATTTCTAGGTGCTCAGTAACTATTTGTGGCCTAGAACAGTGTCTGGCATGTGGAAGGAGCTTAATAATTGTCGAATGAGTGAATACATTGAATGCTGGTGTTTGAATTTTATGTAGCTAAGAAGAAAAGTATTTCAAGTGTCTGTGACATTATCGCCTTGATCAATAATTTATTAGCAATAACCAATACCAGTATTAACATAGTAACAATATAGGCAGATTGATCCCATCAGCCTTAATTCTTTTCCATTCATCTGTCTCATTCCTGCCTCCTTATGTGTTGTTCTGTGTCAAGTCCAGCCCTGTTTTTCTGCTTGTTTTCCAGCTGATCCCAAGTTAACAATACATCTCCTGATTTATTGTGCCATTAAATGGAAACTTTTATTACTTTCTGTTTATAAAAAGAGCATATACTTCAAGCATTTGGAGAGAATACATGATGGTGAAGTACGCAGGTTTGGGAGTCATCAGACCTGGGTCGGAATCCTGTTGTTTCCACTTGGTGGCTTGTGACTTGGGGGAAATGCCCTTGCACCACACTGACCCCTCAGTATCCTCCTGTAATGGTTTGCATGGGGTGGTTGTGAGGAGAGGCGCTCAGCAGAGGGGTTGGCACACAGCAAATAACGTGCGTGTGTTATTTGCACTGTCAGCCAATGAAAATATGTCATTTGTTTAACATGCTTTGTGAAGACTATCATTTATCTAAAATGTGGATTTATTTTTTTAAAACATACAAACCTTTTCTGTGTGTATGTTTTCCCACTTAACTTCATGATTTCAGATCGCACCTAACTAAGACCTCTTTTGGTGCGTTGCCACATTACTGCTCAAGTGCTTAATCTGCTGCCACTGCAAAATAAATATAAAATTCCTCTGTTAATTCTTTTGGTAAAAGTAACAAAGCCCTGCTTCATTAAGCCAAATATGGACTCTATTCACTATTTACTGTCCTAGAAGCCCAACATATGAGCAGTACCAGGAAGGACACAGGGATAGGGCAAATAAATTGACTGAAGTCCCCAGCTACATTCACTAACCTCTTGGGCCGTTCAGGTGAAGTAATTGGTTTGATCGGACAAGACTTTTCCAGCTGAATTGACTTATTGGTTGTTTTACGTTGATTGGGTCGATGTAAGTTAATGATGGGTATTATCAGATGGGTATGATCATTGTTGGCACTTCTTACCACTGTGCCAAGCGTTGGTTTTTCATTGAAGTGGCACCCACCATGTGAGCATCTTTAGACCAGGTCTACTGGTTTCAAACCCTGGTGAGCAGGAGAGGCCGTGTCTTACTAGAGCAAAGAGGGTGGGGCCGTGAGTCAAGAGAGAGGCCATGTGATCCCATAACTCACTCTCGTCTCACCCCGTAACATTAAAGATCACCCTCTGCTTGGTCAGTGCTCTCTTCAGTAAAGGGGAGGTGGTAATACCTGCCCTGCTTATTCTCCAGAACTGTGGTAGGGACAGGATTTTTTTTTTAAAGTACCAAACTAAAATTAATATAAACCAGCATATGTGAAAGTGCTTTGAAACATAAAAGAGGCTTTTGAAATGAGAGGTGGCATCTGTTAAATTCATTGCAAAATCAAATGGCATGGAGTTAGGTTCAGTCTCCCAGCCTGCATCAGCCAGGCTTCCATTCACATCATTGCTAATAAGAAATTCACCTGGTGAACTGCACTTGCCTTGGAGGCCACAGACTCAAGGATGTGCTTCATGTTCCATGGCTCCTACAGGTAGCTCATTAGTCCTTATACTGAACGGAAATGTCTTTCCATATAATCTTCCCCCTTGTCTTGGTTTTTGGTCCGGAGCTTTACAGAATTCACCTAAGCACCATCAGTAGATGACCTTTTAGATAGTTGTTAGATATCATTGCTGTTTTAGGATAAAAAGAGGAAATATGGAGAAGCAATATGAAGAAATATAATCACGCATGATTCTAACGTGCAGAGATAAACACCAATGGCATTTTGCTGTATACCTTTATAAATGCTTCTTATTTTAAAATGATAATTAGATTGTATTTGCATATTCTGAAAGTCTTTCTTCTTTTGCTTATTGAATGTTAAACTTCCATGTCACAAACATAGAATTGTACTTTGTAAATTACTTGATATACTGTCATGTAGGCCTATCTCATTATTGGACTTCTATCTTGGTTCCAATATTTTGCTAATAGTGAGTAAACACTAAACAACATAGTGGGTTCCCATCTGCATAGCGCAGTCCTACCAGCAGTGTAAAAATGTTCCTTTCTCTCCACATCCACACCAGCATCTGCAGTTTTGAAACTTTGTGATGTGGGCCATTCTTGCTGGGGTTAGATATCTCACAATGGTTTTGATTTGCATTTCTCTAATAATTAGGGGTGATGAGCATTTTTTCATATGTTTGCTAGCCATTTGTCTGTCTTCTTTAGAGGAGGTTCTATTCATCTCTCTTGCCCATTGATATATGGGATTGTTTGGTTTTATCTTGTGGATTAATTTGATTTCTCTATAAATCCTAGTTATCAAGCTTTTGTCTGATTCAAAATATACAAATATCCTTTCCCATTGTGTAGGTTGTCCATTTGCTTTGGTTGTTGTCTTCTTAGCTGTACAGAAGCTTTTCAGTTTAATTACGTCCCATTTGTTTATTTTTGTTGTTGTTGCAATTGCCATGGAAGTCTTCTTCATGAAGTCTTTCCCCAGGCCGATATCTTCCAGTGTTTCTTTTATGCTTTCTTTGAGGATGTTTTTTTGTTTGATGCCTTAAATTTAAGTCCTTTATCCATCTTGAATCAATTTTTGGGAGTGGAGAAAGGTGCAGGTCTAATTTCAGTCTTTTATATGTGGATATCCAGTTCTCCCAGCACCACTATTGAATAGGGAGTCTTTTCCCCAGTGTATGTTCTTGTTTGGTTTATCGAAGATTAGGTGGTTGTAAGATGTTAATTTCATTTCCTGGTTTTCTATTGAATTCCAAATGTCTATGTCTCTATTTTGGTGCCAGTACCATGCTGTCTTGACCACTATGGCTTTGTAGTACAACCTAAAATCTGGTATGCTGATGCCCCAGGCTTTGTTTTTATTACTAAGAATTGCCTTAGCTATATGGGTTTTTTCCTGGTTCCATACAAAATGAGGAATCATTTTTTCCAAGTCTTAAAGTACGATGTTAGTATTTTAATAGGGATGGCATCAAATCAGTAGATTGCTTTGGGAAGTATAGACATTTTAACAATGTTGATTCTTCCCAGCCATGAGCATGGTGTTCTTCCATTTGTTAATATCCTCTGCTATTTCCTTTCTTAGGGTTTCATAATTTTCTTTATAGAGGTCCTTCACCTCTTTTGTTAGGTATATTCCTAGGTATTTCATTTTCTTTGTAGCTATAGTGAAGGGAGCTGTGTCCCTAATTAGCCTCTCATCGTGGTTGTTATTGGCGTATACAAAGGCTCCTGACTTGTGGACATTGATTTTATATCCTGAGACATTACTGTATTTTTTGATGACTTCCAGGAGTCTTGTGGTTGAGTCTTTGGGGTTCTCTAAGTATAAGATCATATTGTCAGCAAAGAGAGAATATTTGACCTCCTCTGCTCCCATTTGGATGCTTTTTATTTCCTTTTCTTGCCTAAGTGTATTGGCTAGAGTCTAGATACATTTTGTAAAATTTGTTTTGTAGAGATGGGGGTCTCAGTGTACTGCCTTGGCTGATCTTGATCTCCTGGCCTCCAGAAATTCTCCCACCTCAGCCTCCCTGGCTAGGATTACAGGCTTCCTTATACTTTAAATCATATCTGGACTACTTATGATATCTAATACAATACAAATGCTTTGTAAATAGTTGTTACATTGTATTATTATATTGTTTAAGAAATAATATCAAGAAAAAAGTATGTACATGTTCAGTGCAGATGTAGGGTGTCTTTTTTTTTCCCTAAATATTTTTGATCTGACATTGGTTGATCCATGAATGAGGACCCATGGATATGGAGGGCCAATTGTATTCCCTACAGGATTCTTCCCTTCAACACTTCTGTCTTAGTCTGCTTAGTGTTGCTATGAAGGAATGCCTGAGACTGGGTAATTTATAAAGAATAAAGGTTTATTTGGCTCACAGTTCTATAACTATACAGGATGTATATTGCCAGCCTCTGCTTCTGATGAAGGTTGCTTCCACTCATTATAAAAGGCAAAGGGGAGCTAGTGTGTGTGGAGATCACTTGTTGAGAAAGGAAGCTTGGCGGGGGGAGCTATTTCAGGTTTACCACTGTGGGAGGGTATTAATCTATTCATGAGTGAGATGCCCACCCCTGCCATTACTCAAATACTTCTCATGATGCCCCACCTCCAACATTGAGGGTCAAATTTTAACATGAGATTTAAAAGGGAAAAATATCTAAATAGAAGCAACTCTCTTCCTCCGTTTGGTCTTTATTGGTTGGTATTCTAAGTGCCAGTCATTATTCCCACACTGGAAGAAAGTAGCAGTTCCCATCCATATATTTTCATAGAAGAACATGATGTTCATGTTTCCTGTACATAAGATTATTCTTGAAATTATCTAAAATACTCTTGCTAAGATACTTTGTAGTAGTTTAACTTTCTTACATTTCCTACTATTTAAAAGGAGTTTTAGTAAAAGAATATTAAGACCATCATTCTATGTTTGATTTTACTAAGGCCAGTTAATAAGCTTACTGTCCAGGAACCAAAGCTCAATTATTTAATTTGTAGCAGGTGAATTTGATGTCTGTGGCTAGAAGGACTCAAGAGCCAATAGATACAATGCTTAAAATCTACCTGTGTGCATTTGCTCAGATACTTTAAACCAGGGGTCCTCAAACTTTTTTAAATAGGGGGCCAGTTCGCTGTCCCTCAGACCACTGGAGGCCTGGACTGTGGCCCCCAGGATGAGTCGGCTACTAAGCAGGACGGGCAATGGCGGCAAAAACACCCGGTGGGCCAGATAAATGTCCTAGGCGGGCTGCATGTGGCCCACAGGCTGTAGTTTGAGGACAGCTGATTTAAACTCTCCAAGTAATTTCATAGGCAGACAGGCTGCCTAACTGAGATTTTCCATTTAGTTTGGGTAGCTGGTTAATAATCACATATTTTGAAGTGTGTGTTTTAGACTTTTTACAGTGATTTCCTCTGCTTAGGTTAAGTAAAAAATTTAAGCAGACCTCTGTGTTTTGTTTTGTTTTTTAAAACTCATCTGAAAGTGTGGTACAATCCATCTTAATTTACTGAGTATGGTTGGATTTTGGACATCTTCTCCAGATAGCCTTGCGAGGCTTTGTATACACTGGGTTCTTTTAGGATGTTCATAATGAGGCCGGGAGTAGCTTATTCTAGTGCATTATCCTATTGGCTTCTTTGATCTGGGATTCTTTCTGAGAGCACCACTCATTAGGTAAGTACCCTTCAAAGGAGAGGCAGGGTGCAGAAGATAATAGAATCGATTTTTTCTTTATTGCATGCCAGCATGTAAAAAGACAAATCACATTTCTTTAAGGAGGAATCCTAAGTGCCTAGCAATTTGGACAGGATAAATGGAGCCTGGGAGAGGCGTTTGGAGGGCAACTGTTACTTAAATTTGATCAGCTCAGTCACAAGAGAGTTGTTCAGGTTTACAGAGATGTTATGGGCATTGACTGAGATTATGCATTTGTGAGAAGTGATATATATGTATCAATATGTTAGGTATATCCATTACAGTTAACATATACAGATCCTATCTTTAAATTAGAATTTGGTCTTATGCATTGAAGGATTTTTTTTTCTTATTGTGACAACACAATTCTTTTTCCAACCAATGGTGAATTTAGATAAACATTGATATATCTAATTTTTAAAATATTAAACACTCTGGTTGTGCCCCAGAATATTCCCATTTGTCTATTTACTACTTGCTTAGTTCTAAGAGGTATTTTTAATTCAGCCAGAACACTGACAAAGCTAGTTGCAGCCTACGTTACCTGCAGTGACCGAGGACAGGGACCAGAGAAGGAGGGAATAAATGTCATGAAGAATGGCTTGTTCGAAATTGGATTTGCTTTGAGTGGCAGGTAGTGACATAATGCATAGTTGTTTTCCAGTCATGATTTCTGTTTTTCTCTTTTTAACTCTGAAGTTGGTGACTTTTAATCTATAGCAGAAAAAATGTGCTGTACACAAAATGTACAAGGGGTAAGTAAAACTCAACTATAGAGAAAATTACTTTAGACTAGTGGAATGCTGTATTTAGCTCCAAGTACAAGGATCAGAAAACCCCACATTTCAGACTCTTTAGTCTAAGTAGCCTTGCGTCACCAGGGACCCATGCTCCTTCTGTCTTGATGGTTTTCCAGTTTTAGCATTTAGCTTCCAATTTTTGGTATAACACATTTGCCTTGATTCCAGCTATCCAATCCATGTTCCAACAGGCATAAAGGAGAAAAGAGAAAGAAGCCTCCTGTCCTTTAAGTTACACATACCATCTATTGACAGCTGAGTCATTTAGAATTTGTTCAATAAGTAGTTGTTGAACAGCTGCTATGTGCAAAAACTGTTCTAAGCCTAGGCACCCACCTTACCACTGTTCTGAGTGAACAGAAATACTCTTGCTGATGGAGCTTGTATTCTTATATTCCAGGTTGTAAGTTACATGTTCATACTTAGCTTGAAGACAAGCAGGAAAACATGACTTTTAGCTGGGTGGCTCTCTGCCCAGTGAACATTCTGGGAATCCAGGACCAAGGAAGATGAGGAAGAAGGACAGAAAGGAAAGAATGGGTACTGGGGGCAAGTAGCAGTCTCTGCCAAAATAAAAGTATGAAAAATAGGTCACTTGGCATGTTATCTCACTGAGCATTAAAAAACAACTTAGCAGTTACATCCTTAGAGAGAACATTCCTAACAGACATTTATCCATATGTGTCCAGTGTTTATCGGGGTCCATTTCTGAGTACCGAGTTGGTAAACGAAGGGGACTCATGTGCAGAGTGAACAAGTTGAAGGATATCTGACAATCTCACCATGTTTGGGACAGCTGTTGGGTAAGTGGTGTTGCGGCCAGAGAAGGCCAAGAAGGCACGTGCACCTTTCAAGTATGAATGGGGAGGCAAGGAAAGCTGTGACCCTGATTTCTGCCTTCTCAGAAGATTGTGCTGGAGTTGGTAGGTAGAATATAAGAGGAAGATTTTCCTTCAGTGCAAAAGAACTTCAGAGCACTAGAAACTTTCTCACCTCTTCTGGGTGCTACAGAAGGAATTCTTATCTCATGTGGAGGGCAAAATGTGATCTCCAAAAATCCTTCCAATGTGGAATTCTGTCTATAATTGCTCTAAATAAATGCCCTGGCACGGAGATTATACTTAGGAGATACTGGGATCTTCTTTGTTCCTTCCCTTGAGGAATTCATCTGAATGCAAAAACTTTTGCTGTAAATGTTAAAAAAAAAAAAAATTCTCCTTGGTTTGGGACACTACCTTCTCTAATATAGAATAATAACAATAGAATTTTTCCTGTTTGTAGGACAGTTATGTTTACTAAAACCCTTTGGATGTGATATACATGAGTCAATGAGATGTGTGTCACAACTCACTATAGGGAAAGAATCAAAGTGGGTTACATGGGCTGCTGGGTAGAATAAAGAGCTCTTTACTCTCTCTCCCCTAATAAATGTACCATCTCTGACTAAAATGCCTTCAGAGAATTAACTCAGCCCAGGCATCTAGACTATCAGCGCACACAGACTTTGTATGATGGGATTAGTATTACTAGGGAACAATTACTAAATGCTTATTACCTGGGCTAAGTATTTCACTTGCATATTGCTGCCATCTCTGGGAGGTGGGGAGTATTACTGTTCCCATTCTTAGATGCAAACACTGAGTCTTTGATACCTGGCTCTCAAATTCAAGTTCCTTTGACCCAGTAGTCCACTATCTTAACTATTGAGTACATTCTCCCCTAAAGAACTTGATATGTTATTGTAAGAGTTTCAAGTCTGAGAATGATGGGACCAGTTTTCATTAAATAGCAGAAGGCAATGGGTGCTTCTTCCAGCTTGCCTCAGGGGATCAGGACAGCAGGCTGCGTGATGGTGGGAGTGAGAGCGCTCCTTGGGGCAGGCCTTTGAAGTCAGTTGCCTTATCTTAAAACAAAATAAGGGACACACTGTATTCTGGCCAAAAACACACACTGTACGTATAGTTTTAATAGTGAAAAATGTCAGTCAAAAGGGCCCTTGGCTTGGTGGTTTTTAATGGAAATACAAACATTTTCTGAGCTAGAGAAGGATAGTCTTTCAGCTTAAATAATCATAATCAGCAGTTAAATAATCTAAATGCTTGTGAATCATAGAGCTTAAATAATTCCAAGCGCCATACTTCATGTTATCTCTATCCTCACAGCAGCCACATGGGGGCCAGGGAAGGTCACCACTTAAAAAAAAGGAAAGAGAAATACTCAGGCTTTCCAAGCTCCTCAGACATGGCAAGTCAAAGGGGACAGCTGTGGCCCTTTTTCACAATCCAAGAGCAACATCATGTTTGAAGAATTCTGAGAAGTTCCTGATCTAGCGCTATGAGGAACGTTGCCAGATTTAACCCCACAAGGCAAGGGATGGGGCAGCCACATCACACAAAGAGTGACCAAAGGGCAAATGGTATAGCAGGGTCACACATGAAATTCTGAAACAAGAATTACTTGGTGCAGTGAGAAGAGCTCTGGGGACACAGCCTGACTCTGCCAATGATAGCTGGTCAGCCCTGTGGAGAAGCCTCTGGACTTGCTGATCATGTTACTATTCTGTGATTGTCCCAAGCCATAGTTCTCAAGTGGGGGTGATTTTGTGCCCCATCCCTTTTCTAGACAAAGTCTGGAAACATTTGTGTTTGTCACAATGGTTAGAAGTTATCTCTAAAAAAAAATCTAGAGAGTGGAGGGATGTGGCTGACCTTCCTGCAATACAAGGGAAGGTCCCCAACCACCAGGAATTATCCGGCCCAAATGCCAATGGTGTTGAGATTGACAAACTCATTTGTAGCCTCATTTTTAGATTGGTGTTTCTGAAACCAGGGAATAAAAAGGCTTTGTAGGATCTCATCTCTGATTTAACTAGACCTACTTGCAAAGGAGGTAAGATGTGTTTTTCCCACTAAAGATTACAATCAGGCCCAGAGGGTATGGTGGCCTGGAAACTTCCCATTTTATGTAGATAACTCTGAACTCTTGACTCTGGCTTGCTTTCCTAGGACTATAGACAAGTTCACTGTGTAGCTCCCAAATGGAATTGGCATAGGTGTCAGATCCAAATCCTCAGAGGACTGAGCTCTCCATGAGATAGAAACCCCAGGTGGGATCCAGAAGTGGATGGCTGGATCCCTTGGCTGGATCCATCCAGAAGTGGATGGCTGGATCCAGTGGACAGCTGTTTCCCATTAATGGCTGTCCCATTAATGCCTGTTGCTTGGCAGAGCACACAGTCGTACCTAGCTCCTGCATCTCATCATTCCTTCACCTGTGACTCTCTGTGCTCCTCAGTTTGTCTAACTATAAATTAAGGATGTGAACCTGGACAGTCCTCAGAGGTTAGGCCAGCCCTACCAACCAATGTGTGATTACAGCAAGCCCCTTACTGTCTTTCCACTTTTGCCTGTCCTTTCTATTTGTTGCTTCCTTTGTGACATCCCATTGGGTGGCCACATCTTTTTGCAAAGAAACAGTTTTCTTTCAATGGTCATTTGTAGCAGAAAAGATAGAATGAAAATGAGAACAACAGAGGCATAGAGAATGTCAGCACAGGGCCTGAAGCCAACCATGAGAAACAGCTGCCCAGATGCCAACTGCCTGGCTCAACCGTGAAGGACCAGACTTGGCCAGATCCCAATTTGTAGAGTTTCCCTGCCTCTGTGTGATACCTTCTTAGTGTAGGTAAAATATATTCTAGATATTATCAAGGGAAGCCTCAACTCTGAGGATATAGAGGATAAATACCGAGATCTGTGTCTTCACTGGAAGGAGATATTGAAAATGGCTCCAAGGCAGCTTAGACTTAGGGAGTTTTCAGGGAGGGATGGGATAGAAGAGGGGAAGGCTTTGAAAGTTGTTGGTCCCTGGCAAGGGTTCAGTAAAACTTTGTCAAAGGAATGATGAATGCTGATGAAAATTACACTTCGCCTCCTGCTGGCTGCCTCTTCCTCCTTCCCCCGTCCATCTCCTCCCTTCCCGTCCTCTTTTCCACACTGTCTCCTCCTCCTCTTTCCTGCCTTCATTTCTCCACTTCTCCCCAACTTCCCCTCTCCTCCTCCTCTTTTCTTGTCTTTCTTGCCTCTGTGGCAGTGCCCTACAAAGCACAGGGTTCAAATGTCTTCTGAATTTTTTCACCATAATGGTTGTATTGCTAGATTCTGATTTTGACTATTGGGCAGGAGGCAGAGAAAAGTTAACGGAGAGAGACAGAGGGAAAAAAGTTCAGAGACAGAGAAGGGGCTGATTCTAGCAGTTTTGCTGGGGGAATGAGGTGTGTTGGGGGGATCAAGCAGTTCCCCAGGACCAAAGTGATTGAGAACTATGGCTGGAAGCTAAGAACAAGTCTTTTGTTTTCCAGAATTTGGGAACTGACAGATTGGGAAAATTGAAATGCCATGTTTGGCTTGATCTTTGGATTAAGCCAATAATACCCTGGGCTTGTCATGCTAACCATTCAAACCTGCAGGAAACTGAGGCCAACTTTGTGGATCTGTTATCACCTCATACCTGATACTTCACTTCCTTGCAGAGATCTGCAGAGTGCCCTGTGGCTAGTGCCAGCACGCAGCGATGCTAGCAGTTACATGGCTGTCTTCCTGCTCTATTTGGAAATCGGTGTTTGTGTGTTCAGTTCACTGAGCCCAGAGCTTGGAGCTTCTTTCTCTCCCCAGCTTTGCCTCTGGAATTATTTTTGGATAACATTCTCATCAGTATATTTCCTAAGCTCCTGTTCATTAATGCTTTCTTATAAGACGGTATGGATGGTGGTCTCTGTTGGCCCACAGCCCCGTCAGTCTCTGGGAAGCTCACCCTTGTGGGCTGTACCATCAGGTTCCCTTGCTGGCTAACTCCTGGTTGGGTTTGGGGCCAGTGAGAGGCATTAAAGGAGATGGGAGGGAAGGAGAGAAAAGTTGAGGGAATTACTTCCCTGTCCCCTCCTTGCTTTGAGGCCAGGGTCTCTGGCAGAAATGGCTTCACTCCATGACTATAGCTCCCTGCCTGCAGCGCCTGTCCTTGGCTCTAGTGTGACGCATGGTCACAATTGCCTGGTGTCACTACTTTCTGCATGCCTCAACATCTCGTCCCTTTCATTAACTCTGCCCGCCCTCCCTCTGCACCCCATTCACTGAAGTCCCCTCATTGGAACCATGTGTGGCACATTTTGTTTCCTCCAGCACCCAGACCAGTGTGATGGGGAAGCCAGGGTACCGTGGTCAGATACGTAAGATTTGTAAGAATGATTTAAGAAAGTGTTGGTAGAAAATGTTTACTTTTCCCATAGTAAGTCATTTTGGAAAAAGAAGCTGATTGCTTGATACTAAAGTCAAAACACTAAAACGAAACTGCCATTCTGTGGTTTTCTAAAACAGAATGGCTTTCAAATGACCCTTCCATAGGAATGACTGGTGCTGTCCCTGCCTTAGAAAGATGGGGGCGCTGACGTTCCCAGAGTCAGCCTCAATCTCAGGATGAGTGAAAACAGCCCTGAGCTTCTGCCCCTCTCCCCATATTCTTCAGGCTGGGGAAAGATGGTTTGACTAAAAGGAAGAGGTTCTTGAGATGGAAGCAAAGAGAGCAGCTGGGGGCCCTGCCCAGAGTTGAGATCAGCCACCTCCAGGCCATGGGTAGCATCCTTGCAGCTAAGCTTAGAACGTTTTTAGTTTCCATGAAGCTAAAGGCAATTGCAGCTTTTTGTAGCAACTGCTGTCATCCAGCTCACTAGACTGAGGTACCAGCCCACTCAGTGCTCCTTCTCATTACGTCAGTCATTTTTTAGTCATTGGCTCATTTGTAAAGCAAATCAGGCTGGGCAGTCAGTTATGTTTTGAGAGAATAAACAAATATTTATTGAGTATGTGGTTGACAGTTTAATGTCCACACAAAGGATTAGACATCTGAATGCAAAATGCTGGGATAAGTGTGCAAATAAGGAGAGGTCCACAGAGCTGAAGGAGCATCCTGAAGACACCCTAAGGATGTGGCTACGAGATTCAGTGTGTTCATCAGGTGAAGGAGTGGGGCTGGAGGGTGGGGTTGGGGGAATACACATTCCAAAAGGAGGGGACTTGTGTGTACAAGGGCCCTGGTGGCAGGTAGACTGACTGGCCTCCCATTAGCTCATTGGAGGCCTGTGTGACTGGAGTACAGAGACCAAGAGGGGTAACAGGGTTGGTCAAGGCTGGAAAGGTTGGCAGAGGCTAGTCTGTGGGGCTACAGTCAGATTATCTTAGGTCCGATTATCCTAAGAAAAGCAGGAACCTTTTGACTGGAAGGAACATGATTGGTTTATGGTTTGAAAATAATCAAAAGCCACTCTAGTGTACTAATCATGTACCTGGTACTTTTAAAGAGCTTTATATACATCAGCTCATTTAATCTTCACAAGATTCCAAGATAAGTCCTGTTATCTTCATTTTATATTAGGAAAGCAGTTGCAAAGAGGTTAAGTAATGGGCCCTCGGTTGTACTGTGATGGTGGGAATTGAACTTCTCAGGGTTGTCATGTAGTCTGGCCATGTGCTTGTACACTCTCCCTCTGGCTTTCCCTCTGGCTTTCGCACAGAGAATGGATTTGGGTATGGGCACACTAGTTAGGAAGCTGCTGAAATCTTCCTAGTGCAAAGAGCTTGGCCTAGAAGGGGGGCAATGGAGATGAAAAGAAGTGGAAGAACAGAAGAAACGTGTAGGAAGCCGCATAGGGTTAGATTGCCTGTAGGAGTAACGGAGAAGGGTGCCTCTCTTTTTCTTTCTTCCTGCCTCTTCTGTCCTGGCTCCCCCAAGCACTTTGATCGTTCCATGCACGCAGGCTGTGAAGAAGTTGTTGTGGGAACTGTTGCTGTTGTCCATGGTTTTTCAACATAGTCCTATTGACACTGAGGGTGATAATTCTGTGTTGTAGGGGGCTGTCCTGTGTTTAGTAGCATTCCTAGCCTCTGCTCATTATATGATTGTATTAATCTTTCCCTGCCACTTGTGATAGTCAAAAATGACTTCAGATGTTGCCAGAAGTCTCCTAGAGGCTCCTGGTTGAGAATAGTTAGTCCAGTGCTAGCCTAGTGTGTAGTTTCCCGCCTTGGGCCCATTGCCCAGCTCTTCCCTGGATTACCTTGAGCTTTGAGCCAGTGTGGTAGAAAGGATTCTTTTCCACTATCCAACAACATCATCTATTCAATAGTCTTTAGATGTATGTCTACATTCATAGACACTTAACCATCATTCAGAGCCATTTCCTTTTCTTTGGGGACTTAAACTTTTAAGTCCTATGCAACTGATTCCAACACAAGCCTTTTATAATCCATTCTTATGTTTAGGTATTGCCTACATCCAGTATTTCTGGAGCAAATGTTTCCTAAACAGCTCCAAAGATTTCCTTTGCAGACCTTGATGTGTTTAAAAGGCCTTTCTATTGATGTTAAGTAAACTGCCCATTTGGAAAGATGAATTTATCAACTGCTTATATTTAGAAGAGAGGAAAGTTGTAAAGAATATTGGTTAGGTATTTCAGATTGCATGTGAAAACCCCACACTGTACCCCAGAAGTGCATTAATGTACATAGTTACCATTCAATAAAAAGAAAAAAAAAGAATATTAGTTAGTTGAAAAGTCCTTACTAAGTCATATTTTTTAGAAAGTGTCATAAGAAGCCTGTCCTTTAATGTGGCAACCATGTAGATATCTGGGAGAAGCTCCCAAGCCCCCAAATAAAGTATGGCCATGAGTCTGGTGTTGATAAGGGGTTCTTTCTCTTCCTCCAGAACCAGGGCATGCCTCTGGATTGGAATGGAATCATCCAATGAGGACCATCTCTTCCATGACTGGTGGCCTCATGGGCTTGAGTAAATTGTTCATTTTTTCAACATCAATTATATACAGAAAGAAAATGAACTCCCACATCCCCTTTACCCTACTTTAGTGGTTATTCAGCTTGTTATCAGCTTTGTTTCCTTTATATCCCCCATACTCCCTACCCTTTGCCTGGATTACTTTGGAGAAAATCTCAGATGTTATATCATTTTATCCTTAAGTATTTTAGTACAAATATTATTTTTTTCAGATAAACATTTTGACACCAAATTACAAAAGCTTTAAGGTGGTGGACAATTCTAATGACAACCTTTCCTCATAAAATCGAAACCTCCTGGGTCCTAAATATGAAAGTTTTAGATTTACATTTTTTCAAATGTTGCTATAAAACAGCAAATAGAGGGCAGCACCTATAGCTTAGTGAGTAGGGTGCTGGCCACATACACCCAGACTGGCAGGTTTGAATCCAGCCTGGGCCTGCTAAACAGCAATGACAACTGCAGCAAAAAAATAGCCAAGTGCTGTGGCAGGCACCTGTAGTCCCAGCTACTTGGGAGGCTGAGGCAAGAGAATCAATTAAGCCCAAGACTTTGAGGTTACTGTGAGCAGTGATACTATAACACTCTACCCAGGGCGACATAGACTCTATCTCAAATAAATAAATAAATAAAGCAAATAGACCATTTGGCAGATACTACATGAATGCATGGGGAATCAGAAGGATTTGTAACACTTGGCACATTCCTTAATTGATTTTCAGCTTAATTCTCCTAGAATTTTGCATAAGTCTCAATGTACCTCGGGCTGACATAATTATATCTTGGTAGAGGTTTGTTATCTCTTGGTGATTATTGGCGTTTCTACACATAGCAGGAAGGGAAGGCCTTTTCTTGACTGTGTCTCTTTCCAACTTCTTAACTGAATGGAAACTCTTCAGGATTTTGAAGAAACAAACAACTTTCAAAGTGTGAAGTTGAGCAGGTGATTGGTCACATCTTCTATTCCTAAAGTGTCCTTAGGTCTTGATTAATGATAGCTTTTCTGGAAAGAATGACACTGAGAATAAGCCATTTGTAGGGAGATTAAATTCTTGAGGACTAAACATAATCACTGTTTTTGTTAATGATCACATCAGCATCACATTGGCTTGCCCTGAGAATAAAACCATCCATTTTATTGGAAAAAAATGATTAAATTCTACCAAGTTGTTTTGGGGCACTAATTAGTTAATTTATCATTTATTGAGTAATAACTAGGAATCTCTTACTGCACCAGATGTAGACCCAGCTGTGGCTTAGACATGGTCCCTGCTTTCCAAGAGCTTTCATATTTGGATTATTTGAATGTACTTGGTACATCCAGCCTTGGTACCACATTGGTGATTTTAAGGGGCAGTAGCAGGGTTACACATTCAAATATCCTTCAATTTGGCTGGGCACTGTGTCTCATGCCTGTAATCCTAACAGTCTGATAGGCTGAGGCAGGCACATTGCTTGAGGTCACAAGTTCAAGACCAGCCTGAGCCAGAGCAAGAACCCCATCTCTAAAAATAGTAGGGAATTGTGGTGGACGCGCACCTGTAGTCCCAGCTACTTGGGAGGCTGAGGCAAGAGAATCACTTGAGGCCAAGAGTTTGAGGTTGCTGTAAGCTGTAATGTCATGGCACACATCCTCAGGGCAACTGACTAGATTCTGTCTCATAAAACAACAACAATAACAACAAAAAACCCAAATATCCTTTAGTTAGATAACCATGGGATATTGTTGAGTTGAATCAGATTTGGAGGTTCAGCTTTCAAAATCTGGTTGTTCTAGAGGACAATGACTCAAAAAAGCCTCACAGCTGGGTTAGGAACATGGGTGACATTCTAGCCCTGGCTATAACAGAAGTTAGGGAGAGATTACATCATAGGGGGTATGACGTAACAAAACTGGAGTCCTTCACCAAAACAGACTTTGTGTTCATTTCAGTTCAGTTGACAGTTGGCCTTGAGCCAAGCAAGACTGAGTGGTGACAATTTAGTGTCATCATGGCAGCTTAGTGTCTCCTAGCATGTAGACTGTACCTCCTCTGATAGTACTCTTTAACTCTCTGGCAATAACTCTAGAAAGGGGTCTTTTAGCTTCTTCTTGACCTCTGGTTGGAGAAATGATGCATTATCACAAGGGTAAGAGCCTGGCTTTGAGGGTCAGAAGACTTGGGTTTGAATCTTGGCCCTACACCTCCTCTACTCTCCGTGTGACCTTCCTGCTTCAAGTATGTTAATGATATTATCTCCCCTGTGGGGCTGTTCTGAGGATTAAATGAGTATATAAATGAGTATATAAAACCCTTAGCCTAGATCTTAAGCCTAGTAAGTCTTAACCAGGCGTCCTCAAACTATGGCCTGTGGGCCACATGCGACCCCTCGGGTGTTTTTGCTGCCACTGCTTGTCCTGCTTAGCAGCCAACTCGTCCTGGGGCCCACAGTCCAGCCCTCCAATGGTCTGAGGGACAGTGAACTGGCTCCCTGTTTAAAAAGTTTGAGGACCCCTGGATCAGTGTTCTGAGGGAACTCATTTCTCTCTGCAGAGAGCTGTGGTGTTTTTTAAAAACGTGCCTTTTGTTATACCATAATAGCTTTCTATATAACTTTACTCTCATGCCCTTTGGTTCTTTTAGATTTTGTTTTTTGAGGTCACTGAAGCATTTAATTTTTCCTGACCATTGAGTTTTAGGGCAGTTCCCTTGTCTCCTCTTCCCAATACCTTTCATGCAGCAGAACCTTCTTACTCCCACGTGAAAGCACCTGGTTCCTCCTTTTCTTCTCAGGACAGGTTTTGAGTACCCATTTCCTTTGGATGTTCTGTGAATTCTTTCTCTATCCATTCCACAAATAGTTACTGGGCACCTTACTGGAAGGGGTGCTGTGTCCGGAGACAGTCCCTGCCTAGTGGAGCTCCCACTCTAATGAGGAAGCTGGTGGGATAAACTGATAATTACAATGCAGTGTGGTGAGTACTCTCCACACTGAGGGAAGTCCTGGGTGTTGTGGGGCTTTCTGTATCAGAGGAGGCATGGGGATTGAGGGAAGCATCCAAGAGGGAGGGGCATGTTAACAGAGATCTGAAGGGTGATCGCAGTGGGTGAGGTAGAGGAGGAGGATAGGGTAGTTTTACAGTCTTTCACAATCAAATGCAGGAGTCAAATGGACAATGAAAATAATTCAGTGTTTATACAGATAGTTGTCTTGCTGAAAGCCCAAAACATGTCTGGAAGGTTCTACTGAAAGTCACCATTCTTATTGGGGGAGGGGGAGATGAGAAGAAGGGATCCCAAAATGTCACTCTTATAAATACGGGATAATAGATAATCTTCTATTGTAATATCCTTGATGCCTAAAATAAATTTTTGCTTTAAAATAAATAGGTTCCCCTTTCGGGGGGGCAGAGGTTGCTTTCCCCTCCATTTTCACATTCTTCATTGGAAGTTGGCTACTAACCCAAGTCATTTTCCCCAGCTGCCATTCGAGATGCTATCTCCACAGTATAGTAACATTGTTTACATTTGCATTGGTCAGCTGTAACTGGATATACAATTTTTGGCATTACCTTTCCCTCATGATAGTATTAGAAGTAATTTATATGTTTATAATAAGAAAGGATTTAGAAAAAAAATAAGATATACAATGAAAGAGGCTCCCAGAACTGGTCTGGAATTTTTCAGGGAGATGCTGAGCTTAGAAAATATTATTTAAAACTCCAGCTTGGAGTTAAGCTTTTTAAATACAAGTAAAAATATATACATGAAAATCCATGGCAGAAAACTTGAGCCACTTTCTGTTGCATAATCTAATGTTTTATTATTTTAATATTTGAAAGAATATAATGATTTTTTTTTAAAGAATATGAAATCTTAGAAAAAGAGTTGACTCTTGCCAAGGGTGACCTTGCAAAGTCAAGATAGGCTTCTCTGCTCCTTAGCATCTTTGAAAACATGCTTTAAGTTTTATTAACTTGTAATAATGATCAAAATTGTAGAATGAGATGGTAATTTTATTGAGCAGGAGGACCATGAAGGCTTCAGCCTCTGATGTGAAAGTTCACAGAAGAAGGGCTATCCAAAATCAGCTGGGCAGGAGAACTGGCTTCTGTTGCCAGAGATTTCTTTGTTCTTTTTTTTTGAGGGGGATAGGTGGGTAAACTGACTGAATTATGCCCCTGTCTCCTGAAACTCCCCCAGCAACATGCACTTCAGCCTCAGTCGCACCAAGAACAGAACTAATCAAATACAACCTTCAGGATTCTTAAATCCAGTCAACAACCGATAACAGATTAAATCCAGCAGACTTTCCTACAGCTCTCCCCGCCTCCCCAGTGAAGTCTGCCCATTGGAGATGCAGGGCTTGACTGTGCGCCTGTGTTTCTGTCCGTCTCCCCACACCACTAGGGAGCTTTCTGAGGCGTCCCTGAGGTGCAGAGGTTACTTCAAAGATTAAGGACTAGTGATATATAGAAATGGACCATGACACATACAGCAGGAGAAAGGAGGAGGAGGTGTGCCATTATCAAGGTAGGACCGGAAGTATAGGAGAGATAATTTACACTAGATGATCAGAAATCCTATGAGTGCTACATATTACAGTATGATGACCTTGTGTTATTATTATTCAAGGTAAGAATACTAAGTCTAGACTTATCTAGGACTTTATAATTATATAAGTCCTTTCTTTTGTATGATATTTTTAAGTAAATAATAGTAGTGATGTTACATCTCTCTTCATAACTGAAAAATCAAGAAATAACGTTTATTTTGAAATCAATTTGCCTCTTTTAAAAAATAGAAATTACACACACATATTATGAGAAATACTGACTAACAAAAGGAAGAAAGTGAAAAAGACTTGACTTTTTGAATTCTTTTCCTCCTTTTATCCATTTTCTCATGTATCCATTTTGCATAGATGTAGCTGCTCTTTGTTGCTGTTTTTTTCTCTTGTTGTTTTCTCATCTACATGGAATAATGCTTGTTGTTCTCTGGCTATTGTAACATAAATTTCTCCCCAAATTGAATATAGATGGAAAAATTTGTGTTTACAGTCACTATGGGTAAAGGGACCTCTTATAGCTTAGATTTAGGATTCATGGACAGGGTTTCACTGTTTAATTTCAACCTGAAAATACTTCTTGAGCACCTATCACATGCCAGGTCCTGTGCTAGGCACTGTGTGTGGGAGATGGGGTGGGGCGGGGTGAGTGGTGAAGTGCTGCCAAGATGGTCAAGATGTGGAGGAGGCTTCGGTGAACTTACTTATTATTTGGGAGGAGAATTACGAAAGGAAATTAGGAAGTAAATTGGGGAAATGGCAGGAAGGAAGGGTGGGAGAGAATTGAGTAGGAGAGAGGAAGAAAAGGAGAAAAGAAGGAAGAAAAAGGAAGGGAGGGAGAAGGAAGGAAGGAGGGAGGGAGGGAGATACAATACCAAAAAGCAGGAAACAATAAGCACCTATTGAATTTTTAAATATTCTGTATACAAAGGCCAGGCGCAGTGGCTCACACCTGTTATCCTAGCACTCAAGGAGCCTGAGGCAGGAGGATGACTTGAGATCAGGAGTTCAAGACCAGCCTGAGCAAGAGCAAGACCTTGTCTCAACCAAAAATAAAAAAATTAGGTGGGCATCATGGCACATGCCTATAGTAACAGCTACTTCAAAGACTGAGGCAGGAGGATCCCTTGAGCCCACGAGTTTAAGGTTGTAGTGATCTATGATGTTGTCATTGTACTTTCCCTGAAGCAACTGAATGACACTCTATCAGAAAGAAAGGGAGAGAGCGAGGGCAGGAGGGGAGAGAAGAAAAGAAGGGAGTGAGGAAGGGAGAAAGGACTCAAGACAGTGAAAGAAATCACAAGGCAATATAAAATCAGTACTTCAGGAATTTTACCAATGTTGACACCAATGTGATGAAAAACAAGTTTTCCTAGATTCTTCTTGTGTAAGCTTCTCTGGAAATCTTAAATGCCAAGTGTCCCTCTCTAAAGATGCTCAAGAGGAAGCATACTTCAAAATTGTTACCACTAAAGAAGAAATTGTTGGTAAAGTTGCCAATAGATATACAAAAAAATTGTATAGACTATTTCTTAGAACTCTAAGCTCCCTATAGGGATCTTTCACACAAAACTAAACTAAACATGGATCATAGACCTAACTGTAAGAGTTAAAACTGTAACACTCTTACATTAGGGCATATATAAAAATCTTTATGAACTTGGGTTAGACAAAGTCTTTTTAGGTGTGATAGCAAAGGCATAAACAACTAAAGAAAAAAAGAAACAGATGTATCAGACTTTAGCAGAGTTAAAAAAATTTGTGCTTCAAAGAATACCTCTCAAGAAGGGATAACCCACAAAATGGAAGAAAATATCTGTAAGTCACATAATTGTTAAAGGACTTGTATGTAGAATACATAAAGAACTCTTATTACCCAACAATAAAAATTTAAATAACACAATTTAAAAGTAGGTAAATAATATGAACAGACATTTCTCTAAAGAAGATACACAAATACCCAGTAAGTACCTCACAAAATACTTAAAATCATTATTTTTTAGGTAAATATAATTCAAAACCACAATGAAACGCCACTTGACACTCACTAAGAAGGCTCTAAGAAAGACAATGACAAGTGTTGGGGAGTATGTGGAGTAACTGGAAACTCCATACATTTGTACATTTGCCAGTGGGATTATAAAGTGGTGTAACCACTTTGGAAAACAGCTTGGCAGTTCCTCAAATTGTTGAACATGGAGTTACTACATGACACAGCAACTGATTTTCTAGGTATAAAACACCCAGAATGAAAATATAATCACACAAAAACTTATATATGAATGTTCATAGCAGCATTATGCATAATAGCCAAAAAGTAGAAATAACTCAAATGAATTAATTGGTATTAAATGGATAAATGATATTTAAAAGATGAGCATTTTCTATACAATGGAAGATTATTCAATAATAAAAAGAAAATGAAATACATATTTTTGTGAGAATGAGTCTCACTCTGTCACCCTGGGTTTAGTGCTTGGTGTCATAGCTCACACCAACCTCAAACTCTTAGACACAAGCAATCCTCTTGCCTCAGCCTCCCAAGTAGCTGGAACTACAGTTGCCTACCCAACACTCAGCTCATTTTTTAATTTTCTTTTATTTTTAGTACACATAGGGTCTTACTGTTGCTCAGGCTGGTCTTGAACTCCTGAGCTCAAGTGATCTACCTGTCTTGAGCTCCCAGAGTACTAGGATTACAGGCATGACCCATTGCGCCCAGGCGAGAAATGAAATATTGACAGTTGCTCTAACATGGACAAACATGGCTAAGTGAAAGAAGTCAGTCATAAAAGACCATATATTGTATGATTCAATTTACATAACAAAGTAGAGACAGAAAGTAGATTAGTAGATTAGCCCCACCTAGGGCTGGTGGAAGGGACTGGGGGGGTGACTGACTGGTAATGGGTTTCTGTTTGGGCTGATGAAAATTTTCTAAAATTCTATTTTGATGATGGTTTCACAACACTGGAAATATACAAAAGTTCATTGAATTGTACACTTTAAAATGGATAAATTGTGTGTATGTGTGTGAATATCTCCATAGAGCTAATGGGGTACACTGCACAATGCTGTGAAATCTGCAAAGACATGCGAGTTGCGCCCATGTCCATGTTCATATGCAATGTGTTTGAAGGTGGAATACCTATAAAATGGTTGGACTTGTTAGAGCACAGCCTCTAAATCATAGCTCAGCATCTAAAGAATGCACTGCCAAGCAAAGGGGACTGGCACTTGAAGTGAACCTAGTCATGTGAATTCAATCCACTTATATTTATTTTGAGTCCTATAGTAGGTACCAAGCCCAGCTAGGAGCTGGAAGTAGGCAGAGAAGATTGCATAATTGGGTCATTGTGTTATAGCCTAGACACATACAAAGGGCTTTTTCAGTAGTTCCTCAGAAATGAGAGAGAAATTCATTTGGTCTGTGAGTTGCAGGGGACTTTGAGGTATAATATCTAAGCTGGGTTTTAAAGATGGAATAATTCAACAGGTGAATAAGTGAGAATTTCTTAGGAATTGGGTAAAAGGAACTAAATAAGGACTTGTTAAACAGTGGGGTGTGGTAATGATGGAGATAATGGTTTGGGTAGTAGTGATGGATGAAGACAGTGATGATAATGGTGATGACAATAATAATGATGGTGGTGATGGTGGTAATGACAGTGATGAAGATGATAATGGTGATGACTCAGTGGTCATGGTCTTGGTGGTACTGCTGATGGTGATCATGACTATGATTATGATGGTGGCAATGGTGTTTACATTGGCAGTGATGGTTTAATAAAGATTGGAGGGGCTTATGAAGCATCAAAATAATGTGCCTCCCGCAATCTTCAGCCACTGGGTTTAAGCTGTTTATGGTGGCCAAGAGCGCCTAATCACTGGCCAGTGCCTTGCTTTCTGATCAAATGTTATCTTTTCAGTGAGGCTTGTGGAAGCCTATAAAGGAGGAGCCAAGCACATTAGCAGTTAGTGAATTGTTGCACTTAAACTTAAAATACAGTGGCCCTGACCTTTGCAATTACAAACCACTTTGCAATTACAAAGTCACAGATCAGTGACTTTTTTGGAAGTCAACTGTGTGTCTAGTTCTGCATCTCATAATGACTCCTCTCATGAAATCTTTAGGTTAAAAATATTAAGTTGAGCCATATCTAATTGCCATTTTCGTAGATCAAAAGTGAGTGGTTATGAGCAATTTCATCTGGGTCAAGCTATATAGCTGCTGCTGCTGCCACTGATTTCTAGAGTGTCCCAAAAGTCTCCATTCCTAGGGAAACCAGATATCTTGGAACATGTTCACCATGAGTGGGAGAGAAGACTTTGTGTGTGTGCAGAAAGAGGTGGCCAACAAGAAGGAATGTTTTGTAAATAAAGGTACATTTAGCTACAATTTCCCATTTTCCCCTGTGTGTGGTGACTTCTAAGGCTCCCTGTTTCTCCCTTATGCTTTTTGTTGAGTGTGTGGGGTGAGTAGGAAGGATCAAGATAAGATTTACATTATCCTGGTATTGTGACAGCCTTTGTGCCATTGACGCTGCATGACTGTGTGTTACTGGAGGGAACAGGTGTGTACATACTATAGATCAGTGTGGTCCAGTGCTGTAGCCATGACCTGTATATGGCTATTAAGCATTTGAGATATGACTAGTCCAAATCGAGGTATGCTGTGAGTATAAAACACCTAATTTCAAGAAATTAGCATGAAAAAAAGAATATATATTATCTCAGTATTAATTGATACATGTATGTATTGATTACATGTTCAAATAATAGTATTTCAGGCGTATTAGATTAAATAAAATAATTTAAACTTTTTTCATGAGGCTGCTAGAAAATTCAGTTTGTCTTATATTTCTACTTGAGAGGAGGGTTTTTATGTCCTTTTTGGATACTTTTTTTGGCAGATTCAGGAGGAAAACAATTCAAAGTGGTTTTCAGAAATTGGCCCTTAAATTTTCTGAGCCTAACTCTGCTTCAGTTTCCTTAAAAAAGGGAGGAACACCAATCTGGTCTTTCAAATCTACATTTTGAAAATTGCATTAGGGAAATATATTCCCTTTCTAACATACAAAATACATTCTAGCCACTCATGGTTTTTCCGTGTTCTTACAGTATTTTCTTTGCTGTTGCTTTTTGTTCTCTGTGTTCATCCTGTCATCACTTTATCAAAATACTGAGGCCCTGGCATGGAGCAAGTAGAGATATTCAAGATACATAAACGCCTCACTTATTCAGTATTGCGTCTATCTGAAGCACTTGAGGATTGGCTAAGTGTATAAGCATTTAGATTTCTCCAAAATTGAGACCATGCCACACAGTGCAGGATTAGTGGAGGGGGGAGTGTGTCAGTCTCCCGGCGCTGACAATTTGAACTGTCAGGGTCAGAGCCCTGTGGTCTCCTTTTGCTCCCCTAATCCCAACTAAGAAGGTAATTTAAGTAGAATCCTGGGGTGCCAAATTAAGGAGGCTCTAATGGGAAAATGGGAAGTGGAGGGTTTAAAGGACAGCCATTAATGTGCTCACTTCAAGATGTACTCCCGTCAGTGCTGCTTAGAAAGGCACATGCTCTCCAGTAATGTCTTTTCTTTTTGGAACCCAACCAAGGGCAAGTATGGAGATTTTTAAACACAATATTTTGGAACCCATGGGAAGTAAAAATATCGCAGACAGTGATAAAACCACAATTTAGTAATTGTGTTGTGTGATCCTGCAGCATGTGTGGGGGAGGCTGCTAGAAGGGGAAGTAGGACAAGTGGAGCAGCAGGCAGGGTACATCTCAAGCTGTTATCTAATCCTTTCTGGGCTTATTTGCCCAGGTAATTCTGCCCAGAAACCCTCTTTTCTCCATAGCCTCATCTTCTATGCCAAAGAGAAATTAGGGTAGGTATTGGCTAGAAATATACTTACCTTCCCTAACAGAAAACACAACAAATAGAAAATAAATTTTCTCAGAAAACTGTAAGCCTGGAGATAGGCAGTCTAGTAGGTGTAGGCTATCTTACTATTGTCATCATGCTTTTGTCTTTATGTCACAAAATTGCTGCCACAGCTCCAGTTGTCACATCTGTGTTCCAACAAAAGGAAGTGTAAGTACCAAATGATCTCACTTGTGGGAAGGGCCATCCTTTTTTATTTAGGAAGGGACATCTCGTTCCAAGGACTTTTGCCCACATCATTGGCCTGCAGTGGGTCACATGGCTTCTCTCAGGTATGCGAGATTCTGAATAAATGAAGAAGCAAATAGAATATGAAACCTCTGACAAAGAAAAATATGATCTACATATACAGCTCCTAGCTCAGTTCTTTTGCATAGTATACTATAGTCTAAAAATGGAGCTGAAAATAATTTCACTTTTGTTATTGAAATACCAGACCAGGAAGCATTACAACTATATCCTTTAGAATTAGAGGTGGTTACTTTGATTAGCGGTCAACACTGGCTGAGCAAGTGCTGTAGAACACAGGCACCGGGCTCACTGCATTATGTCTTACTTGATCCTTATAGCAACCTGATGAAGGAGATGTTATTCTCTCCAGGTTACAGAGAAAGACAGTGGGGCTCAGAGAGGCTCAGCAAACTTGCCTAGGGGACACAGCTAATGTGGAAAAGGGCTGGGCTGCTAATCTTTGCCTTCTGCCACCAAGGCCTAGGTCTTTATAACCTCCAAGTTTTCCTAATGAGAAGGCACTAGATGGGGAGTTGATTTGCCTAGTAATTTGCTAACCCAATTCAAAGCTTAAAACCAAAGACCTTAGAGTGAATATCAAAAAGGACTCCCCACCCAAAAAAGGAGGGGGAGAGAGAGAGAAATTTAAAAAAATTTAAGCTAACTCTAAAGTCATTAAAGCAGGTCCCCTGTCACGGGCTGCTCAAGTTCTAAATGATGCTGAGTTCTGGACTCTCTCCGTCTTAGACTGTTTTTTCATAGATACTCTGTTTAGGGAGATCTGCTATGTTTCCAAACGTAATGATTGGTTTGGGGGTTGTCTAAGGGCATTCTCAGGAGCAGTTAGGCCACTTGGTACTGGGTGCCCTTCAGGTGGAGTTGAGAATGAGCTGTGTGCTTATCTTGGGGTGCACCCAGCTCCCCTCGCTGCTATGAGATCCAGTAGTACAGAAGGAAAAATAGATCTGAATCGCCTCCAAAGAGTGGAAGTTCCCCAGAAATGATGGATCTGCCTTTGATGTCTAGCAGCTTCCAAATAGCACAGAAATGATACAGATACATGCCAGAAGGGGGGAAAACAACTTTTGATCTAGTTAGAACTAATTAAACTTTCAATGTGCATGAAAGAAACTTGAGTTCTGGCCAGTTGTTTGCTATGGATGGATTTTGTCAACGAGCACAATCGAAAAGAATGGCACTAAAGCAATCCCCTGCCTAGCTTTCTAGGTGGGGAAAATGAATTTTTTGGTTTTTCTTCTTAAATGTTAAGGATTTCCCTCCTTGCAGGCTGAAATTACCTCCAGAGTCTCCCCCTCGCCTTTATCCAGTGATATCAAGAGCGATATTTTTTTCTTTAATGTTTTCTCCGAAGGCTCTCCCTTCTCTCCCTCCCTTGTTGTCATATTGTGTTTAGTCTAATGTATGCTTTCTGTTAGTCTGTGCACTAGAAAAAAAAGATAATTTAATTAAAAGTAGAAGGGAAGAAGCCCTGCAGGAGTTTGGCAGCAGAGGAAAACGTGGGCTCTGGTATTTGATCACCAACTCCCACTCAAAGCTCACAACTCTTTCCTCGTTAGCCGGGGACTGTTTTGAACTTTCTAAGCAGGCTTTGACAGAAAATAAAGTGTGTTATTTGACAGGACAACAGTCAGGTCTGTGAGTGGCTTTCTAAAATTTCTGCTGCCTTTATTCAGAGCGACTGGCTTGGTAAATGTTTAGAAGGCCCTAATTATGCTTTGGGGCGATTAAAACATTGTGGATTTATGCTGCTTCACTAAGGAGAATGGCCTATTCCACATACCAAAAAAGAAGAAAAAAACCCTCTAAAAGGGAGGAAAGAAAAGAAAAAGGGAGACGGGCGGTGAGGGGAGTGCACACCGCCCGGCGTGGAGAGGTGGCCTCTTGGTAGAGCATATGAATCCACTTACATGTAAATTGCTTGTCGCTATGAATTAAGGGAAGGCTATGAAAGAGCTGCTTTGCCGTGTTTACTATAGGATTTTTGACAGACTCTTTCCTCTTTCAAGTAAATTTGGCTTAAGTCCATAGTCAGTCCAGTTTTAAGTAAACTCCTCTTTTGTTACATTAACAAGGTTATAACATCACTGGGGCAGATTTCCAGCTGCAGGAACCGAGGCCTAAGTATGGGGCTGAGGGTATAATTAAAACCTTCGGGTGAGAGAGTTAAACTCTCAAGTAAAATTGGATAAAAGGCTAATTGTCCATAGCAGCATAATACATGCTTTAAATATCTGTGAAATGAAGATGAATAGTAGGAGGCTTGCAAAAAAAAAAAAAAAACCTTTCTTCTCTGTGAATAGAGATCTGAGTTTTCCATTTAGTAGAAAAGGGACCCCCTCCCTCTAAAATCAATTCTGAAAGCATGGTGTCATCCCCTGAAGCTCCAGTGATTTACCTTCCATCTGTACTAAAGATCTCCCATCTTACGAAATAGGGAGTGTTTATAGCTGATTGGCAGGACCACAAGGAGAGGCCTAGGTTTTCTGGTTCCGTAGATCCAAACAGGGGCACTTGGTACCCACGTGCAACATCTTCCTTTACAGAAGGGGTGATATTGGAGGTGTGGATGGGTAGGTAGTGGGGGAGTCTAGGGGAAGGGTGCACACACCTTTGGTGACCTTGGTGAAGATGACATCCAGCCAAGCAAGATGATACATTACCACAATGCTAAAAAAACACAACGACTTGTAATGGCAGCTCATCCTGAACAAATGCATTGTGAAGGCCCATTTGTTATTCATTAGAAGCAGGCTGGCCAGGCTGGCTGGTAGAGAGCCTGGAGACTTAAGGTCATCCTGTATCCCTACCCCAGTGGCACAGACAACTGAAGACAGCTTCAGCAGCACCTCCACTCTCAGACTTTGCTGTGCTGCTGTTTGAAGCCCTGCAGGAATGAAGTGTTTGAAACAGTTTAGTTACTCTGAAGGGGTAAGAGAGAAGGTGGGGGTGGAAGGAAAGAAGAAGGGAAAACAGTAAAAATAAATACAATAGAACCTCCATAGCTGACCATCTCCCAACACTGACCACCTTCTTAAATTGATCTAATTTCCATAGACCAGATATGTATGTATCAGTACAGTAGGCCTTATGTTGACCACCTCCATTTGTTGACCAGTTTGTTACAGCTCCTTGGGTGGTCAACTTGCAGAGTTTCTGCTGTAGTTGTATGGGCAAAGTTTCTCCATGGAGCTAAGCACTGTGAACCTCTGCTGAGATGACCTGGATCCTCACCCAAGCAGCCCAGGTAGTGAGCCCCCAAAGAGCCACTTGTCTCTCCATCTGAACTAGGAACAATCAGCGCGAAGCTGTTGAGGACTGGTCAGTGTTGAAAGTTCCCTGAGAGAAGTGCACAGATAGGTGCAACTCAGAACTGTAAGACACTGAGAGTGCCTCAAGGCTCCAAGGAGGACAGATCAGTTCTTTGCAAAGCCAGGGGCACAGTGCCGTGGCTAAGAGGGCATCTGGGGCTGGGAGAAGGAGGCAGAAAGGCTATGGGAAGGCTGGAAGTTTGGACTTAAGCAAGTGAGAAGATTGAGGACAAATATCCAGCATGCAAGGGAAACAAGGTCCAGCCCCCGAACTCTAAACCTGAGAACAGGGCGGAGGCTGGCCTAACCCTTGCCTGCCCTGTCAGCTGTACAGTATGACTGCTGCAAAGGGGATGGCTTAGGAATTGCACTCTTGGAATTTTCAGCCTAATTGCATTGCAGAATATTTTTGTCTTGCTACACAATATAGAGACCTGTGTTTTGAATCAAAATCTTGCTTCTGATTTTGTACATCAGAGTATTTTAAGATAGGACACACCTACTGCTTGTGATGCATGCTTTTTAGCAGGGCTGCGATACTTACCGTCCGTTTCACTGTAAGCAGCAGTGTGCTTTTGTGACAGGCATCAAAGCCTCCTTTAAATATTTTTGCTCAGAGAGTCCTTTAGATTGCACGCTTGCCTTGTGGCAGCTTACTATCACTAGTGTTTTAAGGACGTTTAAGTATGTTGAATAAGAGCTTATATTTTAGAGTTTATAAATCCATTTCTCCTGCCAGCATTGTAAATTTAGATTCCTTCTTACATGTACCAAAGACATGTAATATATAAACAGGGTTATAGCCTAGAGTAAGAATGACATTATGAGAAAATAAAATGGAGAATGTTGTGTTTAATAAGAACCAACTCTTATTAGTTCAAAGTAATAAAATGTTAGCCATCTTTACATGACTTTGTCTTTAAGTAGCATATGTATGTTTTTTAAAGTGGAAGTTTAGTTATCATATGTGTGAGTATACATGAATACGTATATCACAGGTTTCAGTGAAAACAGTACTATTCTTTCCATAAATTAGTAAAGGTTGATGCCAAGTTAAGGAAAAATAGTTCTGTTATTTTTTTTTTTTTGAGGTTATTTATGCACTATTTGGGGAGCCGGGGAAGGAGAGGCTGGGAATTTGCAGACCTGCATTTCTCTGGATGGCTGTCCGTTCGGTAGAGCGCGTGGGCTGTGAACAGGTGCCTGACCATTTCAGAGATGAGAGTCCTCACGTGATGAGCCAGACGATATTTGAACATCAACTGATTCATGAGGAGGGGAGAACATTCCCATCAAAAGGCTGATCTTGCTGCAAAACTTTCCCCATCCTGCCCGAGTGTGTCTCCTTTTCAATAAAGAGGTCACGTATCCTATATAAAACGATTACAGCCATCATCATTATTTTCTTTAGTACAACATAAGAGACAAAGAGATATAAAAGCGATATAGGTGCGCTCCTAACTTACCTTTCCTCTTGTTCTTTGTCAGTGTTTTGCTTTCTGCACTGATGTGCTGGCTGTACCACTAAAAGAGAAGTAGCAGTTTTCTGTTCGGGATGATGACAGAGTTTTAGGAATAGACAGTAGTGATGGTTGCCCGACATTGTGAATGTAATTGATGCCAGTGAATCGAACATTTAAAAATGATTTAAATGATAAATATTGTGTTATATATGTTCTGCCGCAATAAAACTAAATACAGGGAAAGGGGGCAAGGGAGACAGAGATAGAAATGGCAGAGAAGGAAGATGCAGGTGTCTGCTGGTCACCGCAATACATTTCAGGTCTCTGCTTTACAGACCTTTCTGACATTATCTAAAATAGCACCTTCCCTGTCCTTCTCCGTCCTCTTAAGAACCCTGCTCTGTTTTTCTCCTTTATTAACATTTTAAAATTGAAATAAAATTCACATAACACAACATTCACCATTTTAACCAATATGAAGTGTACAATTTTGTGATTTCTGGTACATTTACCATTCTGTCCAACCACACCTCTAACTAATTCTAGGACATTTTTACCACCCCTCCTCAAATGTTCACACTCAGTAGGCAATCACTCTCTACCACTCCCTTCCCAGCCCTCAGCAACCACACCACTAATTTATATTCTGTCTCTATAATTTGCCTGTCTTGGGCATTCTATATACAATAAATGAAATCATACAATGCAATTTCAAGTAGCATAATGTTTTCTAGGTTTTTGCATGTTGTAGCACGCATCACTACTCACCAATACTTCATTTCTTTTTATTGCTAAATAATAGTGTATTGCATAGATATACCACGTTTTGTTTATCCCTTCACAGGGATTTGGGTTGTTTCCAGTATTTGACCATTAATAAATCATGTTGCACATTTAGGTGCAAGTTTTTATGCAAATGTGTCATTTATCTTGGGTATGCATATTTTTCTTTTTAACATTCACCACCTCTATGCACATATATACATGTGTCTATAATATTGTACATTTTCATACGTATGTATATAGACGTGTGTTTAGGTATGTGTCACATATATGTGTTTGTATACACACATGTGCGTATGTGTGTCTGTTTGTAAATATTTTGTTTTCATTCGTTTCATCACCTGTAGTCCCCCTTTTTACTGAAGCTCTCGGAGAGCCTTGTCTGTATCTCCTGCTGTGCTGTATCTCCAGCACTAATAAGTGCAAATTGAATGCATTAGATGATGAAGAATGAATGGTGTCTGTTTTGGATAAGCCACAGAATTCATCCTGATTCTTCTCTCTTTTAAACCATTCTTTGGGTAGAATATGCCCCAAGGGATCACTCAAACAAGAGAGTTCTTACTTTGTATCACTGGAGCTGTGGTAGGCTCTGCAAAACCAGCTGCCAGGCTGACATTTGAAGACACAAAACTGGCTATCTTAACCAACCACAGGTCTGAGTTTAGTTCTGATGCTAATTATTGACATCAACCAAGACAATCGGTTCTGCCTGTGACAGACATCCTCTTGTATTTGTATTAAAGGCAAAGTTAAGTTCTTTTCAGTGGTGCCAAAAAGCGCCAGACCTTCATCTTTCAAGGGCCTGATGTCCACCTCTGCTTTGATAGACAGGCCAGAGAGGAAAGCATGAGATGTTGCAGCCTGGGGCCTGAGGGGCCACGTGTGCTCTTATTTACCGGTTGCACCTAAGAGGCAAGGGATTCAGTTTTATGCAAAGCCAAAGTAAAATTTAAATTACTGCAGACCTTTCAGACACTTCAACAAGAAGAGTATGGGTCCCAGGGGAAGGAAAATCAAGCATCCTGCCCCTTACCTTTACATCTATACTAAGTCCTGTGGGTATTACTTTGGGGCTGCTAGTTCTTCCTTTATTCTAATAAACTATATAGTTCCTTTTAAAATATCATTAAGGGTTCTACAGGACTTTTATTCTGCTTGATCCAGCTTTTCTTTATAGTTAATCCGCCTTTGAGCCTTTGGAGGAAATAGTTCCATTTTTTGAAAGCTTCCACAGGATGTGATATGTATGGTTTAAATGATAAATCTTCTCCCCTTAAAGAACTGTCACGGTATGAAAGCAGACATAGTTATCATACTGTTTATTATTGGACTTGGCTTAAGGCCTAGATTTGGGTTCTAATTTTAATGTATTAGAATGTATTTTTCTTGGAGGTTTGCATATAAATACTATATGTTTGGTGAGTGAGCAGTGTTGGAAATTCATTTTCCCCATGTTTATTAGTTATTTCTGTCATCAGTGAATGAGGAATTTCTCGTCTTGGGTTTTATAGGTGAGTGCATTTCATCGGGGATACTCTAGAGATGGGTGGCTCAGCATAACAGATTTCTGTTTCACTGGCGTAGTTTCTACCTCTAAGATGCCTTTCTGTTCCGGCAGATGTTGCAGTCTAGGTGTAAATGGGGCAGATGTCTTCTTGGATATTTCCTTGGCTGAATTAATCTTGTTTTTTTTTTTTTTTTTAAGAAAAATAAAAATTGATATGAGAGGATCTTAAAGGAAATTCAAGTTACTGGACTCCCATAAATAAAAGTGGGCTTGTCACATTTTGGGCATCGCGTTTTGGGGCACAAGAAAGCCATGACACCTACATCAAACAAGGATGCAAAGGCCTCTATTATTGCAGAGTTTCAGGGAGGTGCTCTCAGTTTGAAAAAGGGGGAGAGGCCTCCCTCCCCTCCCCATTCCCGGCCCCCAGTTTATAGTACGCCAGCCCATAGGAATGTGAATTCCACTTCAGAGCGCATTGTGAATGTGTTTCTGAGTTGTTTAACGTGTTTCCCACAAACAGGACATGACATGTATGGTTTAAATGAAAATAATGTTCTTGTGCTCGGTGCCAGACCGGCTTTTGTCAAGAGCATCCTGGCAATCGGAAGGGCTCTGGGCTGACGTGGCCCACAGGCCAGGTCCTTAGGGGATCTGGACTTGATGTGTTTTACACAAGAAGGCTCTTAAATCAGGGGGCCTCCCTGAGGGCCCGCACCCGGCGTGTGCCCCACCCCGCAGCAGGCCTGGGGTTGTACAGTTTCTGCAGTTCTCTGCCGGGTCGCGGTGAATGAACAGGAAGATTTTCTTAGTCTTTGGATTCCTTAGCTAAGGAGTTTATTTCAAAACAAAACAAACCCCCCAAAACCAAACCAAAACAAAACAAAACAAAAAATTACACACACAACCAGAACTCAAAACAGCAACAGAAAAACTCAAGTTACAGGAATATGGGGATTTTAAAGCATATCTAGGTGTTTTGTGTAATCGGTCTTTCTGGTGACTTTTATTTTTTTTAATTGTGGTAAAATACACGTAACATAAAATGTATTACCCTTAACCGTTTTTAAGTGGCCAGATCAGTGGTATTGAGTACGCTGGCTTTGTTGTGCAGCTGTCACCACCATTCATCTCCATAACTTTTTATCCTCCCAAACTGAAACTCTGTAGCCCTTTTATAGTCACTTCACGTTCCTCCCCCCAGCCCCCCCCCCCAGTAATCACCAAGCTATTCTCTGTCTATGAATTTGACCCAACATGTGCCCCATAGAAGTGGAATCATACAACATCTGACCTTTCGTGATTGGCTTATCTCACTTAACGTCATGTCTTGTGCCGTAATGGCTGACATAAGCAGATCAGAGAATATCTAATGCAATTTCCACTTATATTTCCTGAGTGCTTCCTTTGTGCATCTTTTACTTATCAACTGGTTGATTCTTCAAGCTTCCCGGTCCCAGAATGGCACGGTGGGGAGTGGGGGGTATGTTGTCATTAAAGATCAGTGGTTTCAACCAGGGGCAGTTGTGACCCTCAGGGAATATTCAACAACTAGAGACATTTTTTTGTTGTCACAACTGGACAGAAGGTAGGGAGAAGCTGGAACGTATGCTACTGGCTTAGGGCTAATGGACAGAGGTCAGGGATGCTGGTGAAATAGCCTCCCACAACAACAGTTATCCTGCCCAAATGTCAGCGTGCCATGTTTGAGAAATCCTATCCAGGGTTAATGAATATGCCAGTCACTTCTAGGGGAAAAAATTTGAAGACAAATCCAGGGCATATTTTTTATTGAGTAGTTTTGAAATAAAGTTTCTAGGCTTCTGTCACTTGATTATTAGTTTAGTGAAATGGGTTAATGTTGGGAATTCAATAATGAGCAAATATAGCTGGAGTTCCTGTTCTCATGGAGTGACTTCAGCCATAAAAATGGGAGGATGCAAAGGAATCCTTGTACCTTTATCTTCATTAATTCTGCTGTGAGGTTTTTAAAGGAATGTTTCTGTTTATGTGTAGATACTCTGGTAACTGGGTTGGATGGCTCCAGAGGCCATGAGGTATAGAGCTGGGGCTAGGAGATTGCACTCTCATCCTTGTTCTGTTACTGAGTGGCTGTGTGACATTTAACAGTTTTCATGACCTCTCTGGGCTGTATTTTTCTTACCTATGAAATAAGAAAGTTGTAGTATATATAAAAATCTATGTCAGACATCATTGGCATTAATAAAATAATTCTGATCAGGTGGTCTTATGATGTAATTACTGCAAAGCACATTCTACTATCAGTTACTTTTTGCCATTTATTTCTTTAGGAATAAATGCGTATGTTAAACCCAAAGTGAATTGCCAGTAGAGGTACCCTGTTCTCTGCAAGGGCCTGAGACCTGGGCTCTTTCTGTTGTGGTGTCTCTTCTTATTAGGTCAGACTCGCATGGCCAGCAGTGGTGGGACACCTGTGTGATCTGGTGGACTCTTTTTTTTAAATGCAGTTTTGTTGTGGTCTACTTTAGTGAGAATAGATGGTTTATCTGGATTTTTCAAAAGTTATATACATAGATATTTCTGTGTGTGTGTATATATATATTTATATATATATACACACACACGTATATATATACGTATATAATATAATTAAAGCTATTCTTTAAACCTCTAGATGGGAAAGGTGAGTAGCAAGTATCTAAAATGAAAGTTCTGGATTAACATGCCTCACACAATGGCAGCATGAGCCTAACTAAGCAACACCCTGAAGAGCCTCAATTTTTTGTGTACAATCCAGAAAAAGTTATTTCCTTAGAATGTGTTATGTGTCTTTTTCCAGTGGGGTCCTTCTAGTTTGTGTGTGTGCATGTGCATGGGTGCACAGATGACGCATGCATGTATAAACACAAAGGCAAAATAGTTGATCGTATAGACTTACAGAAAATGCCAGTGCCTGTGTTTAAGTTTAAGTGAAGGGTGTCTAGATCAGAGAGAGCATCGAGAATGAGGTCTGGGCTTGGGGATGCCGCATAGTAGGCTGCTCTGGGCAGCCTCCTGTCCTCCTATTACCATGTACATTCTCGTCCTACCACCAGCCCCTATCGTTGGCTTTGAAACTTTATTATCTAGTATTTTTTCTTAGATGGATGCTAAGTTTCTTCCTAAGGCCAGAGCCTTTCCAAGAATGTGCCAGCAGGCCCTGAGGTCTCTGAATTTCAAACAAAATGTTTCTGGGGTCTGGATTTTGAGCCTGAACTTCTGTCTGGCTCTCCACATTGTTTGATGTGATCCAGTCTTACTCTGTCTGTCAGACTTCATGGCAGGTACAAGTCCTAAGGGAAGGCAAGCTAGAAGACAGCACAGGGGCTGAGCAGGAGACCAAATCCGGCCTTTCTGCTCCTGCCTTTTCTTATCTTGTCTTTTTCTTTTCTTCTTTTTCCTTTCCTCTACCTTCTCCTCCCCTCCCTCCCCTCCCCTCCCCTCCCATCCTCTCTTCTCCTCTCCTCTTCTTTTCTTTGGGGAGAAAAAGGAAATCCTAGAAACAGGATGCCAAGACATTTCATTCTGCATGCTACCTTGAACTGAGTGCTGATGCCTGTTTAAAACACTTAAGGCTCTATAGGAAAGAACTCTGCGATTAATTATTGATGTCTGACGTGGTTGGGTAAAAGCTGCAATGGCATATATGCTATGTATTTCTCAATATTGTCTAGTTTTGGGTTATTAGATTAATAGTGTGACTCTCTCAGAATGGTCCTGGCTGTTAATTAGGACATTTTGATTCTGCAAAACACATCTGAGACAGTTGACCCTGCTGTGGAGATGAACTTTGAGCCATATTACTTGGGTTTTTGTAATATTAGCTCTACATTTTATCACCCATGAACTCTTGGGAGAATTTCTAGGCCTTTCTGTGTCTATACCTTCCTCATCTATAATTAATGGTTACTTCTTCCAGTTATTGTGAGGATAAAATAAATTAATGCATATAATTTAGAATAGTGGCCAGTACATAGTAAACTTACAGCCAGTTGGCATATAGTGTTGAATAACAGCCTTCAAAAGATACATATTGATAGCAGCTATCAAAAGATATGTATATTTGGAACCTCAGAAAGTGACATTTTTTGGAGTAAGAGCCTTTGGTATAATTAAGGTATCTTAAGATGAGTTCATCCTGGATTAGGGTAGGTCCTAAATCCATAAGGTGTCCTTGTGAGACAGAAAAGGAGAGATACGCAGAGACACAGGGAGAAGGTCATGTGAAGATGGAGGTAGAGACTGGAGTGATGGATCTACAAGGAATGTCAAGAATTACTGGCCACCACCAGGACCTAGAAAAGAGGCATAGACAGGATGATTTCTCTCTCAGGCCTCCATAAGGAACCCACTCTGTTGATACTTTCCCGACTTCGGGCCTCCAGAACTATGAGAGGACAAATTTCTATTGTTTTAAGCAACCATGTTGGTGACTTGTTATAACAGCCTAACAAAACTATTCCAGGACAGTTGCATATTGGTATTATTATTGCTGTTTTCTTTAAGGAGAGGGTCAAACCTTTGCTATCTCATAGTTTTGATAGTCCTGGAATTTGTAGATTTAGATGAAATCAACCAGAATCTCAGGCAGGCCCAAGGTACTGTTATGTTGATGGTAGTGAGTGGCTTGTTCAGTGGACTCCTTTCCCCTCCTAGTTCTCAGTCCTCAGAAGGTACAAATTTGAAGTTGTTAGAATATACAAACTGAAGAGAGTCCTAGGGAGTGGAGATATATAATGGCTGGCTTGAAGACGGACAAGGCATCTTCCCGGTACAGATGCCAGCTGTTACATCAGAACTTGAGAGAAGGCAGGGAGTTGAATTCTAAACACATGAGCTTTAGAAAAAAAAATTTAAAATGTACAAAGAAGACATGAGCATGGAGATAGAACCCCAAGCAGTGGCATTCTTCAGGGAACAGAGGCTGAGAGAGACCATAGACCCAGAGGGTAAATGATACTTCAGCCAGCCTAAAGCAGACTGAAACTTATATAACCTGAGAATGCATTGACCACTTTCTCGGTTGGGAAACTGGATTTTGGGAACCAGCACTTTCTGCATGTTCAGTCAGTCCAGCTCCACATGTGTTTGTGTAGAAGCACCAGCAGTTCCAGGGCTCTCATCTCAGACTGGCCACTACTGTGTGGTCTCTGATCTATTTAATCTCTTGATTCAATTTCGTCCACACAGAAAATATGAGTGACTGCCCATCATGCAGACCATGTTTTGAGAACAGCTAAATCTGGATTCACCCAACACAGAGCCTGGCAGGCAGCAGGTGCTTTTCAGTATGTAAGATATGAAAAACCCTGTGCTACGCACCTTAGGAGAAAAAAAATGAACACAAAATAGTCTCCATTCACCAAAGCTCCACATTGTAGTGGAGCTACAGTGGCACACTTAGAACAATGAAATGTTAGCTATGAAAGGCCATCATTTTTGGTTCTGTTTTGGTTTCCCAAACTGGGGATTGAGCAAGGGCTTCATAGAAGAGATTCAATTTGATCTGAACTCTTGTAGAGTTTCCATAATTGGGGAAATTCCCATTCTATAACCAGGGAAATCAGCCATTAGCTTCATAGGGGCCAATGCGACCACTGTTATAGAAGGGTAGACATCGGTGGTGAGCTTAGAGGATGATGAGTCATCCCAGGAGCGAGCAGTTATTAGGAGTTCAGAATGGAGAGAAGTGAGCGTACGGGATGAGGCTGGAGGTGCAAATTTAGGCCAGCAAATTTGAATGTCACCATAAGTAATTTGGGGCCAGAGGGAGATATGAAATGCTTTTGAAAGCATAATGGAAAGGTAGCTTTGTGAAGGATGATTGGGAGCAGAAGTTAGTTTGAAACAGAACTTGGGGACGAAGAAGGATCAGAAAAGACATGAAAGAGAGAAAAAAAAAATAGCTTCAAAAAATTTCTTATTGAGTGCTGAGTGAAGGTGAGATTAGTAGGATATGGGAACAGATTGGCTTTCCGGGAAAAGGAGGAGGAGATGGCTTGAGGTTTGTTTACTTAGTTTTGTTATTTTGAGTTACATTTCTGTTTTTTCCAAAGTGAAAATATTCTTTTTAGTAAGTACAAAGATAAAGCGTTTTAATTATGCTTTATCTTAACATCAATAATTCAGAAATGTTTAAGCAATGAACTAAGAATCAACCAAATTACCACTATGCTGAGATAATCATTGTTAACATTTTAGTAACTGAAACTTCTTTTCTCTCTTCCTTTTTTCTTTCTTCCTCTCTTTATTCATCCTCCCCCCAGGCATATATCACCACTGAAAGTGGTGAGTCAGTACTTAACACCACCTAGTCAGCTTGGCAGGACAACCTGGCAGGACTCTCAGTGCTTGGGACTGAGCAGAAATTTACTTCATTGTTTTTAATAACTGTACAGTGTTCTACTTTTATCTGCAGCATCGTGATTTATTAAACCTGTCTCTTTGAGTGACTGTTGAGCTTATCTCCAGGGCTTGCTGTTAGAGATCACACCCTTTCAAGCCTTTGTATTTAACTATCCACTCATAAGAGGTGGTCCCTTCCCAAGCACTTTTGTTAATAGTGACTTGGGATGATTTTTTAACTCATTTTGATTTGGCAGCTTCCCTCACTCCCAATAAAAAGAAAGAGGAATCCTTGGTTTTTTGTTGTTGTTGTTGTTGTTGTTTTTTTATGGTAACCAGGAAAAGTTTTATAGGTTGTACTTTTACCTTTGTGAAAAAGTATAAACTTTTATCTTTCTTCCCTGATGGCACATGTGAGATGTATACCTTTTGTTATAAACATTGAAAATATTTTCCAGTGTATTTGTGTGTGTATGTGCACTTGCCATTCACACATTCCTGTTTTTGCTTCTACAAATAACAGGTAAATGTCTGATGCAGTGGGTCTGAACTCACTTAGCTGCGGTCTGCCATTTGCCTTCCAGGGCACACAAACTTTCTGCTGAGTTCTCTACTGGCAGCACGGGCAAGGATGTCATTAAAATACTTTGACTGTCTTAAATGGAAGCCTCCCATCTCTGTGAAATCCCTTCTCCTAACAAAATACATCATGTAAACATAACCTGAAGTCAGAACTAATTCTGAGAGAGAGAAAGAGAAAGAATATTACTGAACTCCTTCCAAGAAGTTTCCAATTCAGAAGCTGCCCTCCTCCTGGAGACTTTTCTCACTCCTTTCTGTCCACAGTGGTTGATGTGTTTGTCTTTAACCCTGAAGAGGCAGCCTGAACTTCATCAGCTGCTTGCTCTATTCACATCGCCTTTGCTCACGGGGCTGCCATATTGAAAAATTAAGTTAGGCTCTCTGTGAGCTGAGTTACTACCTTCATTCCTCTGCCTACAACTAGCTTCTTGAAACCAGTGTCCTAAGCATTATAAGCTCAATGGACTCTGGTTTCCCATAGATAATCTAGAGGAAAAAAAAAAATGATGACGTGATCTTCTATTGCAAAGAATGGATTCTAAATAATTCAAATGGTGAGATGTAAGACTGAAAATTGTTAACTTGTTATGAGCGATGCTAAGGCGGGAGGATTTCTTTTTTTTTTTT
>NW_003852397.1:28476933-28516733 GCF_000181295.1 Otolemur garnettii
AAGAAAATTGGTATAGAAGGGACATTTCTTAAACTGATAGAGGCCATCTACAGCAAACCTACAGCCAACATCGTATTGAAGGGAGTTAAATTGAAATCATTTCTACTCAGATCAGGAACCAGGATTTCTTGAGCTCTGGAGTTCAAGTCCAGGCTGGGCAACATAGTGATACACACACCTATCATGTATTAAAAATACTACTTTTAAGTAAAACAATTGGCATTGGGGGTTTATATTATTAGCATAGGACCCAGATATTGTTAGATTGTCTTAAGAAAAGAAGTCCTACTTTCTCATTTTTGCCTGCTTTCTGGAGTTTCTTTTTGTCCTCTGATGTAACTTATTCAGTTTTACAGATACATCCGTAGTATTCTTTGGTGTCAGTGACTCAGATGGAGGATAACAATAATCTTGTCACACTTTTATTTTAGGTTCATATATTTTGGGTTCATATATTCCTTTAAAGTGTCTGAAAAACGATATATAACATGCGTGCATAAAAGTGCACAAATCATTTGACTTTTGCTTGATAAATTTTCATGAAGTAACCACATCCAGGTAACCAACACTCAGAGTTAAAAACAGAACATATCAACCACTCTAGACGTGCAGTTATTGTTTCTCTCAAAGGTAATCATTAGTATGATTTCTAACACCATCGACCAACTTTGCCTGGCTTTGAACTGTATGTTGATGAAATTATGCATCCCACGTTCTTTTCTTTTTAGGTTCTTATCTCTGTGTGATTCATCCACATGGTTGTGTGTACTTGGGGTCTGTTCATGCTCATTGTTGTAGAGTATTCCATTGTACAAGTATAAAATGATTATTTTTAATTCATTCTTTTTTATGGATATTTCCATCAGGGAACTATTATGAACAGTGTTGCTGTGACGTTGTGGTAATTGTGTTTCAGTGAACATTTGCACACATATCTGCTGCATATGCATCGAGGAATAAGAAAGGAATATGTAGAAGGCACGTGTTCAGCCTTTCAGAGTAGTGGTAGAGCGCATATACCTCATTTTACATGAATGTGAACCCCACAGTTATGCATTTTTATATTTCTAGGGGAAAATATCAGTATTTAATATTTGAAAGGAATTGAAAAATGTTCATTTATTTTGGCATGGTTTCCATTATTTGCTTTTATCTGAGAACTCACAAGTTATTCTATAGGTAATATAGTCTGAAGTAAATTGGGTGTAAATGCACAATCCTTGCCTCATTCCAATTTACCAAGCCCAGCAGAAAACATTTGTTACCCTATATTTTTACAATACATTCATTGTGATGAGGCTTCAAGCTTTATGAAAAGGAAATTGGGAGGAGAGAACTAGTATGATTCCAGTGTGATTTTAGTGTAACAACTGGAGCCCTTGCAAAGGAAGGAGCCAATAGGTCTGACATGAAGCAATGGGGCCACACATTTTTGCAGCGAGATTAAGAGAATGAAAGACTTGTGCTTTTCCGCATCAGAAAGTCCTCCCTGCAACATTCCACATTTAAAGTAAAATAATTCAAGGTTTCAGAAATAAGCTTCAAGGAAAAATTGAACTAGCTCAACAACTTGACTCTATTTTCTAGATTCTAAGACTAAAATAATAAGTCACACTTTTGATCTCTTCTTGATCTTTATGTTCTTATTGTTGGGGTCTTATTTAGGGTACAAAGAACCAGGTTACATTGATTGCATTTGTTAGGTAAAGTCTCTCTTATAATTGTGTCCCTCCCCTAAAAGGTGTGTCACACACTATCACCCTGCACCCCCCCTCCATCTGGTGATGGGGGAGTATATTCCTGAAGAGTTTTGCAATGAGGTAAAATTCTTCTTTCCATCAATATAATTCAAATATTATGCTAATTGTTAGTTTCATATGATCTGATGTATTTGTTGCTTTTTCCATTAAGCTACTAAAACAGGGGGAAAGAAACCCTAAAATCCAGTGGTGTCCACACGTTTATTTCTTCCTTACATCAGAGTCTGTCTAGGTCACCTGCTTAGTGGCTTGATGGTGACAGGGACCCAGGCTCCTTCTTATTCTGTCATCCTCCCCACTTGACAGCTCCTTCTCTTGGTCCAAGATGGCTGACCCCTGTATTCTGTTTGTGCTCTAACCACAAGAAGGGGAATAAAGGATGGGGAGCACATATTCCTTTCCTTTAAGGGCATAGTCTGCATGTTGTATATATCCCTTGGCCAAAATTTAGCCACATGGCTATATCCAGTAGTAGAGAAGGTAGAAAATGTGGTCTTTATCTGTGTGTCACTGAACAGCTAAACTTCCATAATTACAGAAGGGGAAGGATGGATCCTGGCAGTACTGCGTGGGTTTGGAGCCTGTATAAATATGTCGGATATTTTTATTCATGAACTCTAATCTCTCTTTCATGTCTCTCTCACTCGTGTCTTTTTTACTTATTTTCCTTCTTGTACAGAACTCATCTCATAAAACTCCTCAACTCACTTTTGATCCTTGAAGTTCCCTGATAACACAGAAATGGGAAGACCACAAATTTCTGTAGTCCTACCTTACCCTTTTCAGGGTTTAATTTGGAAAAACAATTTTCTTTTCTTTCTTTTTTCTTTGTTACTCAGTTAATTTCCCTGAGGTAATTGGGATGGAGCTGGAATCCTGAGCCCACATACCCATGATAAAGTTGAGCTAAAAAAACTTTCCATCTCAATTCCTGGCAACCTATATTTAACCAGAGTACTTGTCAGTATGTGTTAGACAGGGAAATAATAGTTATCAGTTTCCAGTGAATTATAAAAGAAAATAATTAGTTAACCTTGAGATACCAGGGGTGTCAGACAGCTAAATAGCATAACCCCTCTACTCTTCAATAGGGCTGGGAGGTTGGAATGCATTGTCTTCAGAGGCAGGGAGAGCTGGGAGTTCATTGTGTGTCCCTGGGACAGGATGCCCACATTCCTTTGTAAGCTTGTCTCAACTCCTCTGCAGCCCTTCAACACTTCTGAGCCACTTGTGATTGTCTTAAAGGCAGTTTATGAGCATCTTTTTGGGAGAAACAGAGTCATCCGGCTCTAGAATTAGCCAACCTGAGTTTGACTGCCAGTTTCACCACGACTCACTCACTCTCTTCATATCCTTCTGAGATTCAATTTCCCCATTTTTAAAGTGAGGAATTTTGCTAGTAAGCTTGAGTTGATTGACTTCATTTTCTTATATAGCAGTTGTTAGTTGTATGGAAACTGAGGAAGCCTGAGAGTCTGGTTTGAATGTGGGGGCCAGAAAATGCACATTTAATAAACACGGGTGTGTTCAGGTTGACTGTCTACTATGTTTCTGGTAGCATGTTTCCAACAAGAGACATAGTCCAGTGAAATGATTAGGAGGTGAGTTCTGAAGTTGGACACATATAGGACAGATCCCCAGTTCTCTGTGGCCTTTCCTGGGCTTCAGGTTCTGCATAGTGTTTTTGTTGTGATTATCGAGTCTGGAATCAAATCTCAGCACTACCTTTTTCTAATTATGTGACTCTGGGAAAATTATTTCACCTCCCTATACCTTTGTTTCCCTCTGTATGTGTAGGAACCATAGTAATACTTGCCATATGTTTTTCAAAAGAATTAGATGATGTAATCCACTGAAAGCATTTAGTATAGCATGTAAAACTTAGCAAATGTTCTGTAAAAGGTAGCTTTGTGTTGTTGTTGCCAGATAAAAAAAAATAAATAAACAGTTTATTGGTTGGAGTTTGAACAATTTTATTTAGATATAATTGACATGCAATAAACTGCACATATTTAATATGTACAGCTCGAGACATTTTGTTATATAGATGCACAAGAAAACTAGTGATGATAATAAGCAGATTATTCTCCTGAATTTCCTAATGTTTCTTTGTCGCCCATCTCTCCTGCCTCTCCACAGCCCCCCATTTCTTTCCCCAGTGCTTTATGCCACTATGCTATGTGTTATTAGTTTGTAATTTCTAGAATTCTATATAAATGGAACCATACTGTATGTACTCTTTTTGATTTGCTTATTTTCCCTCAACCATGTTATATGAATTGATAGGTCATACCTTTTTATTGCTTACTAGTACGCTAGCAGTATTGGCATATTATTTTCCCATTTATTGGGGGTTTTTTGTTTGTTTTTTGAGACTGAGTTACTCTTATTAACCCTCGGTAGAGTGCCCTGGCATCACAGCTCAGAGGAACCTCCAACTCCTTGGGCTTAGGCGATTCTCTTGCCTCAGCCTCCCAAGTAGCTGGGACTATAGGCACCTGCCACAACACCCAGCTATTCTTTTGTTGCAGTTTGGCTGGGGCTGGGTTTGAACCCACCACCATCAGTATATGGGGCCGGTGCTCTACCCACTGAGCCACAGGAGCTGCCCTCCATTTATTGTTTTTTGGACAAATCATCTTCCAGTTTGGAGTTATTATAACTAAAGTTATTATCTATGGCCATTCTTGTATAAGTCTTTCCATGCGCAAGTATTTTATCTTCTCTTCGATAAGTTCGTAGACTTACCAAATGGTAGGGTATGCTTGATTTTAATGAAAGTGTTGACTGTTTTCCAAAGAGGTTGTACTGTTTTACTTTTCTACCATCAGTGTATGAAAATTCCAGTTTCTCTCAATCCTGATCAACCCTTGGTATAATCAATTCTTTTAATTTAACCATTCTAAATTAATGGTAGTAGTAGTAGTATCTCCCTGTGATTTTGATTTGCCTTTCCCTGAAAAACTAATGAAATTGGCCATCATTTCATGTATCTATTTGCCACCTGTGTAGTTTTGTTGGTGAATGTTCAGGTATTTTTTGCCTATTTTAGTATTAGGTTATTTGCTTTCTTGTTTTTGCATTTTGAGAGTTTTTAATGTATTCTGTATTTAGCTCTTTTATTACATACATGCTTTGCAAATATTTTCATTTGGTGTGGGGATTGCTTTATTCATTTTGGAACTCTGTTAGTATAAACATTTAAGATTATTATGTCCTCTTGGTTAAATGATTCCTTTTTCATTATAGAATTGTCCTCATCCCTGCTAATAGTCTTTGTTCTGAAGTCAACTTTGATACTAAAATAGCCACCCCAATTTTCTTTTGATTAATTAGTATTAGCGTACACTTTTACAAATTTGTACTTTTTTCCTATTTGTGTTTTTATACTTAGAGTAGATTTCTTGCAGGCAGCATATATTTCTTCCTTTTTAATCCAATTTGAAAATCTCTGCCTTTTAATTGGGGGTATTTAGACCAGATACATTTAATGTGATTCTTTGTTATGGCAAAGTTTAAATATATCATCTTTCTATTTATTTTTTATTTGCCCTATGGTTTCTTTAATTCATCTTTTTGCTGCCTTCTTTCTGATCCAGGATTTTTTGTTTAAATTTCAGAACATTACTGGGGTATACATGTTTTGGTCACATAATTTGCTTGTATACATTTTAAGTCAAAGTTATAAGTGTCTTTCTCCCAGAATGTGTGCATTGTACAAGTTAGATGTGAATTAACTTAACTCTTTTTCCCCCTTCCTCCTCCTTGATTCCCACTGAGTTTTACTTCTGTATGTGCACATACATGTTGATTGACTAGTTCCAGTTTAGTATTGAATGCATGTGGTGTTTGTTTTTCCATCTTGCAATACTTTACTTACAAGTATGGTCTCTAATTCCATACAGGTTGTTACAAAAGATCCTAGATCACCATTTTTTATGGCTAAATAGTATATGACATATTGACAAAATAAAATGGTGGAGGATTTTTATTTGATTCATTTTTATCTTCTTTGTCACCTTCTTCATTATAGCTCTTTTTTTTTTTTTATTTTGGTGGCTGCTTTAGGATTTATAGTATTATCTTTAATTTATCCAAATGATATCATACCATTTCGTGTATATAAGAATCTTACAACATTGTATTTCTGTTTTCCCCCCCTCCTGGCTTTGTGCCTTTTTTTTTTTTTTTTGAGACAGCGCCTCAAGCTATCCCCCTGGGTAGAGTGCTGTAGCATCACAGCTCACAGCAACCTCCAACTCCCGGGCTCAAGCGAGTCTCCTGCCTCGGCCTCCCAAGTAGCTGGGACCAGAGATGCCTGTCACGGCGCTTGGCTATTTTTTGGTTGCAGCCATCATTGTTGTTTTGGTGGGCCTGGGCTGGATTTGAACCCGCCACCTTAAGTGTATGTGGCTGGCGCCTTAGCCACTTGAGCCATGGGCGCCGAGCCAGGCTTTGTGCCTTTTATGTAATACATTTTACTTCTAGTTTTCTTACAAAGCCCACATTTTCATTATGTTTGTTTTAAGTGGTTAATTGTCTTTTAAAGGGAAGTAAATAATAAGGAAAAAAGTCTTTATGTTTACCAATGTATTTAACATTTTGATGCTTTTTCATTCCTTTTTATAATCAGAATATTTATGTGGTATCATATTCCTTGAGCTTAAAGATTAACTTTTTTTTTTGTACTATAGGTCTGCAGGTAAGGAATTTCTATACAATTTTATTTTTTCATCCAAAGAAAGGCTTTCTTTTCCCTCCCCTCCCCTCCCCTCCTCTCCTGTCCACTCCAGAATTTCACTATGTCACCCTCAGTAGAGTGCTATGACATCACAGCTCTCAGCAACCTCTAACTCTTGGGCTTAAGCGATTCTCTTGCCTCAGCCTCCCAAGTAGCTGAGGACTACAGGCGCCTGCCACAATGCCCTGCTATTTTTTTTGTAGTTGTCATTACTGTTTAGCAGCCCCAGGCCAGTTTCCAGCCCGACAGCCCTGGTGTATGTGGCTGGAGCCATAACCACTGAGGTACAGGCACCAAGAAGGCTTTATTTCATCTGTATTTTAAAGGTATTTTTTTCTAGGTGTAGAATGATTTTTAAATTCCTTTTTGACACATTAAAAATTTTGCTTCACTGTGTTTCTAACTTGTATATTATTTCTCATGAGAAACCTGCTGTTACCTTGTCTATTTCTTTGAAAGTAATGTGTTTCTGTTTTCTTTTAACTGCTTTTAAGATTTCTCTATCCTTGGTTTGAAGTAATTTGACTATGACATGCCTTACTTTGGTTTCTTTTCAAGTTTCTTATGCTTGGTATTAGTACTTCTTGAATCTATGGGTTTATAGTTTTTGTTGTTGCCATTTTAAGCTATCTTCATGACTAGAAGGATATTCTTTAATAGATTATTCTGGTTAGTTTTTTTCTTTTTGAGTGAACTTTAGTAGTTTGTTACTTTTAAGAACTTGTTCTATTTCACCAATGTTGCAAGATTTATGGACATACAATTGTAGGTTAATATTTCCTTGTTAACGTTAGGGTTTCTAATGATGGTGGTATCTTTTTATTCCTGATATAGATAATTTCAGTCTTCTTTTTTTCTTGGTCATTAAGCCTAGAGGCTTATCAACTTTAGTGATCTTCTTAAAGAACAAACTTTTTGTTTTATTGATTTTTTTTTTAAATATTGTTTCTCGAATTTCAGTTTCATTGATTTGAGAATTTGTTTTCTCATAAAACATTTAGTGCTATTCATTTCTTTATTATCACTCCTTTATCTGCATCCTATATGTTTTAATATTTGGTATTTTTATTTTCATTTAATTCAGAATATTTTCTACTTTGATTTGTTATGTCCTCTTTGACCTGTGGGTTATATGAAAATATGTTATTTAATTTCCAGATATTTGGGGGAGTTTTTCAGATATATTTTTGGTATAGATGTGTAGTTTTGTTCCATTATGGTCAGAAAGCATAATTTTTATAAATCTTTTCCATTTAATTTCTTAAGATTTGTTCTATAGCAGAAAATATGTTTCTTTTTGGTGAATGTTTCATGTATACTTGAAAAGAACGCTCAAACTGCTGCTGTTTTTAACAGACTGTTTTGTTATATAAATGTCAGTTAAAACAAAATGGTTAATAATTTATAACCCTTCTATCCCATTTTTTAATTTTCTTTCTACTTATTCTATTGCTTAACAAGAGAGAAGTGCTAATATCCAAAGTAAAATCATCTGTTTCTCTTTTCAATTCTCTTAAGTTTTACTTGGCATATCTTGAAGCTCTGTTATTAAGAACATAAATATTTAATATTGTTATAGCCTCTTATTATTATGTAATGACTGTCTTTTACTAAAAGGATTTTTCTTATCCCTGGCAGTATTCTTTATTCTAACATTGACTTTATTCTAACATACGACTTTCTTTCTTTATTTTTTGTGTGGCATATGTTTTACATTCTTACTAATTTGTATGTATATCTTTATATTTAAAGTGGTCTCCTCATCGATATCATATAGTGGGGCCTTGTTATGTTAAATTTAATCTGACAGTTTTTTAAAAATTAGTATGTTTATTATTATGTTTAGGCCATTATAATCACCGATAGGATTTTATTTACGTTTGCCATTTTACTGTGTGCTTTTCCTCCCTCCTCCTATAATTTTGGTCTCTTTTTCTCATCTTTAGGGTTTCTTTTAGATTATTTTAATATTCTTAAATTTTTCTTTTATTTATTGAATTTTGACTACATTTTTAATGATTTACTCTAGAGATTACAGCGTATATACCTAACCTTTCATAGACTACTTGAAGTTTATATTTTACCACTTCAAGTAAAATGGAAAAACTGTATAACCATATCATTCTCTTTATTTTCATCTTATATATTTATCATGCATACTATATACTTTTGCGTTTAACATTTTTGTCAAATATACTATGTATCGTATATTCTTGCAGTATCATTTTTGCATTTAATAATTATACATATTTTGGAGTCCCTAAGAGGAGAAAACATAGTGTACTATATTTCCTAGATATTTATCATTGCTGTTGAATTTCCTGTATTCCTGAATTCTGGGTTTCTCCCTAGTATCATTTCCCTTTAGCCTAACTAACTTTTTGAAATCACTTTTTTAGAGCAGGTATGCTATACATAAATTCTCTGAGTTTGTCTTTATCTTCTGTCTCATCTTTATTCTTGAAGCATATTTTTGCTGGCTATAAAGTTCTGGGTTGACAGTTCTTTTCCGTCTTCTGGCCTCCATGATATTTGATGAGAGAAACATATGTACAAACATCATTTTTCCTCTATGTAATATGTCATTTTTCTCTAGCTGCTTTCAAGATTGTCGGGGGGGTTTCTAATCTGTGGATTTTTGCAATTTGATTTTGATGTAGTAGTTGGTAAGTTTCTTTGAGTTTATCCTGTTTGAAATCTGCTCCACTTTTTGAATTATAAATTTATATCTTTTACCAAATTTCAGAAATTTCAGGGGAGGTTTCCAAATATTTTTTCAGCATTGCATTTTTTCCTCCTTTTTTTGACATTCCAATGGCACAAATGTTAAATATTTTGATAATGTGCTATAAGTTCATGAGGCTCTATTCATGTTTTGTTAATTTTTTTCTCAGTTTTATTTGGATTTGGTGATTTCTAATTGTCCACAAGTTTTCTGATGTTATGGTCATTTTCATTTTGCCATGGAGACATCTAGTGATTTTTTATATTTCATATACTTTGTTTTTATCATTTCCTTTCCTCTGTTGAGATGTATTTTTCCCTTCTCTTCAAGTGTATTAGCTTTTATCTTAGTAGCTCAATTATAACAGTTGTTTTAAAATATTTGATAATTTCAATATCTGAATAATCTTGAACTTGGCATCTATTACTTATCTCTTCCTTTGAATATTGATCACATGTTCCTGTTTTTTATATGTCTAGAACCCTGTAAAGTTTGGATAGTTTGCAATTTAAACTCTTGATCCTGCTAAAATACTTTAGAGATATTAATTTTTTTCCTCAGGAGGCAATCAACCTGTTTAGATTCATACAACAAATCTGTCTTGCCTTCTGTGGTGGTGGTTCCCATATCGGTTTAGTTTTCAAAGCCTTTGGATCTATCATGCATATGCACAGCTTAGGGATGAGACAGGGGATTTGGCAGGTTCATACACAGAATTATGAAATTTTCTTCTTCAGCTATTTCCTCTTCAGGATTTACTCCACATTTTCTCGCTCACAGGGCCTACTTTCCAAGTCCTCTGGTCAGAAGGATGGGATTGTTCTAAAGGGTTTAACTACTCACTGTCCCTCAGCTGTGGCAACACAGCTCTGCAACCAGGGTCTGGCTTCAGGCAAAGATGGAATAGAAAGAGGGACATGGGGATGGGGTCCATACTCTGGTCCTCAGTGGCTTCTTTTTCCAGTTCCATATCTAGAAAGATTAAATCTTTCTAAGAATTTTAATTGTATTGCTATAGCATCACGTTCAGAGTCCTCAGGAATTTGGTTTTGTGTTTTGTCCAGAGTGTTATTTTTAACTGGTAAGAGATATAGGCTATGGTGGGCTATTCCATCGTGGCCAGCAATGGAAGTCTCAGGGCATCATTTAAAGATTCATTGTTTCTTGCTGTTGTGTAACTTTCCCTTGTTCTTTAAAAATAGAGTTTATAGTTTATTCTTTCATGCCCCTTAGTGCTTAAGCAATTTTTCCAGATGGTCACAGTTGGTAGCACAACAGTGATTCTAGCTGAGTATTTGAAATGGCTGACAAACTTCCAGCTGGTTTCAATCGGTTTGGCCACAACAGGGATGGATGTGCTGAATACAGGCAATATTGTATGGCTTCTCAATATTGCTTCTGAATGGAACAGGTTTATAAACATTGTCCCAAATGACAGTCTCTCATGAGGAGTTCTGCATGGATTCTAGAACCTCCTTCATGTGAGAGTTCCTATTTCTGGTCATAAGTCTTACAGTTCAAATTCCTGACATTTTTGAAGGCTTGCATCCAGACTTTTTGAAGGATTGAGAGATATAGAATCCATAGTGACCCAGGTACCATGGGAGAGGTAGAATCATGTTTTCAGGGAGGATTTCTGCTCATTGTATAGGAAATGAATATATTACAACAATAGCTTGATTTATATTATGCCCCAATTTTCTCCATGACAAACTGACTAAATTCATATACTGATGATTCAATCACTATCTTTACCCCCATGAGTGGTGGTGTTTATTACAAATCAGATACAGCATTGTAAAAGCAAGGTAGGGGTTGAGTATGACCATGGTACTATTTTTCCTTCCTCCTTTTCTTTTTCTCTTCTCTCTCTTTCTCCCCCCCAACCCCCCAGGGAATAAATAAATATACTGGAATAAGGCCAAGAATCACATGCAACAGGAATATAGAAAGAATGCTCCTTACTCAAGAGGGAATTGTTGCAGAGGAATTCAGAACAATTAGACCCTGTTACTTCCTTTTGTTAAGGCAGTCATCTGAGGTCATAGCTAATGTAATGGAGGGCATTGTCAGTAACAGGTAAAGTGAGACTGTTGCTAAAACAAAACAGACTATGCTCTGCTCTGTGGCCTCTCACTCCAGCTAGCTCTTCAGTGATAGCCACCGGCCTCAAGGAGAATCGGGCAGAAGAGTTGGAACCCTTCCCAGTCCAGAATTTGCCTCACCAGCTTTCCATTTGAAAACTATTTTAGATCTTTTTGGACCTGTCCAAACAGTTATAGATAAAGTAAGAAAATAACTTGCTAAGTAGATAGTAAGTATAATACAGATTTTCTACAGGATGAACATAAGGGAGAGAAAACCGAAGTGGAAATTAGTCACTTTAGACTTTGTTAACTTGACATGGTTTAAGAGATTCTCTGAGTCTCAGATTTAGCCTTTTGTAGAATAGGGAGGGTGTTATTTCTGATAAAGTGAATAATGAATACTATTAAATAATAGATAACTATCAGGCTCCATGTCATGTGCTTTATGTGAAATATATCTCTTAATTACAACTACCTATTATCATACACACTATTAAAATTCCCTTCTGTTAGGTGGGGGATTGAGGCTTAGAGAAGTGACCTGATTTGCCAGTCAAATAGTTAGGCTTCAGATTAATGTATTCTGACTCTAGATTCTGGTAGGCCCTTGAAAAGCGTAGCTACTCAGTTATAGTGTCCAACTGGAGTCCTGATGCTGATTGTTCTGTAGTGGGTTCCTGGAGCAGAGGGGTCATAGTCATTTGGAGGCTCGATGTGCTAGTCTGCATTTGGTCCTGGGTTGATTTTTGTTGCCTGGCATGGCACAGGAGGGCAATATGAGGACACATGTGCCAGTGTTTGCCATCTACTTCAGCTACTGGAATTGTTTCAGTATAAAGTACCCTATGTTACTGTTGACAACCACCATTTTACTCATGAAGGTTTAGCAGTTTTCCTCTTTATCACCCTCCCTCCCTCCGCTCCTTCCCTCCCTTTCCTCCCCTTCTTGCCTTACCTCCCACCTCTCCTCCCTCCTCTCCTCCCTCCTTTCTTCCCTCCCCCCCAAAAGAAAATGGTCAGAATTCAACATATAAAAGAAGCATGGAGATAGGAAAAATAATGTTATATATGATAATTTATATAAAAACACCAAACATAATAATGCAACTAACACTGGCAAATGTAACAGTTTTCAGTTTCTATAATATTATATTAACTTTAAGACTTTGTAAGATCATCATAGGTAAAATATTAGTTTCCCAGTGGAAAGCAAATTATCTTTTGCAAGATGGCCAAAATTATCACAGGACTGAAAGAATAATTATAAATAATGGTTTTAATATAAAAAATTTCAGTGACACCTATGTCAGTTGAAAAAAAACAGAATATAGCTTCAAATAAAAATTATTAGTAATTTTTTTAAATGGATGTTTGCATTCTGGAGAATAATGATATTATAAATAGTTATATAGACACAGATATACCAAGACACCCCCGTACACACGCACATGCGTTTTATGGCAAATCTGAAAAATTTGTACATGAAATCCTACTCTTAGAAGTTGAGGTCATAATCATTAGCTAAAGAAATCCATTCAACTTTATATTGTGTTTTCCATTACTTTGACCATGGAATCATGTATTTTTATTTTAGCAATTATTAAAACTCCAAAGAACCATCATCATACTTTAGGAAATGCCAATTGAAGACTCATATGTATAAAACAGAGAAGGAGCATTTTTCAGGGTGATTCCCTGCCCTGCTTCATCATGAACCCGAAGTTGTGACGTGGGGACCTAAGCAACCCTGCTCCTAGCTTGAAATGGGGACACAAGGAGGAGTCCCATGCTCTTACCCTTGGTACTCCCTGGGTGATGTTTTGTGTCAGGTATAAATCTAGTTTTAACTAAAAGCTACTAAAATAAGTAATGATAAAAAAAAAATTGGTGGTTCCACTCAAGTCCTCGATCTAATGGTAAATGATCATAAAATAGCAACAATTAAATGGAAGAATGAATTATTTGAGCATATTCTATAATTCCATAGGGAAAAATCTAAATACTTATCTCAATAGCTAACCACATTTAGGTAAGAATAGCTTTGCTATACCCATTCGGTGTTCATTTAAAATTAGAAAAAGGCCCTCTGGGCTAGCCAATACTTCTTAAGTGTGCATCTAAGTGACATATAGGCTTATTAAAAATGAGGGGCCTCCAAATGCACCAAGATTTTGGTTAGCAGATGTGGGTTGAAGCCCAGAATCCAGACTTTTTACAGCATTTTGAGAAACACTGATGTAAACCATGTGATAACACTAGAAGTGATAAAGTATTGTGGGAGCCCTCAGAATCCTCAACATAAATAATCCTTCCACCCAGGCTGATTTTTGGCAACATGACAAAAAATGTATTGCCCTTAATATAAGTTGGAGTCAACTAACTTTAACACATAGACCCCAAAATGTATAAATGCTGAAACATGCAAGAGTTTGGTTTTTGCCCATAAGGAGTTTATTTTTTGCTCACATTGACAGTCCGAGGAGAATTCAACTTAATGGGGGTCTCTGCTCCCACATTATCTTTCTGCCATCCAGGATGATGGAGGGTTGACCAGCATTAGCTCACAGCTTCCAATATCACTTGGTGTTGGCATGCCGATGGTGGAAGGAGGGAAGGCATGAGGGATCATGAATAGTGTTATAGGCTATATTTTTGTGCCTTCCCTTCCCAAAATTTATACATTGAAGCCTCAACCACTGGTCCCTCCAACTGTGACTGTATTTGGAGGTAAGGCCTTCAAAGAGGTGATTAAGTTAAAATAAGGCTGTTGTGGAGTGCCCTAATACAATATGACTCATGTCTTTAGAAAGAGGAAATTAGGACACACATAGAGACACCAGAGATTTACATACACAGAGAAAAGACCATGTGACGACACAGTAAGAAGGCGGCCATGTGCAAGCCAAGGAGAGAGGCCTCAGGAGAAAGAAACCAAATTGCCAACATCTTGATCTTGGACTCCTAGCCTCCAGCTTGTGAAAAAATAAATTTCTGTTATTTAAGTCACCCAGTCTGTGGTATTGAGTTATGGCAGCTCTCGCAAACTAATACAAATGGGGATTTAAGGGCTGTATTGGAAATGGTGCACGTTATTTTCACTTACACTTCATTAAATAGATATCAGTCACATGGCTCCCTAAGTGCAACAAGGTCTGGAAAATGAAACCTAGCTACATGCCAGGAAGAAGATAGAATGAGTTTAGTAAGGGGTGTGGTATAGTGCCTGCCACATCCTTTACCCTCTCTTTTGCATTTGGGCTCCTCATTTCATTATGGATCTAGAGAAAATGTCTTAATTCCAGTTGGCCAGATTATTGACTCCCTTCTCCAGCCAGTCAAGAGCAGTCCAGCTGAAATTTTTTGTTAAGTTCTCAGTTGAAATTCTTAATAATTATCATGCTGCCCAGAATTGCCATGGCAAACTCCTTCATCTTTGTTCACCATTTAGATGTGACTTTGCCAGTATCATCTTGGCTAAAAAGCCAAATGATGGGAATGAAAAAACCTCATAAGGGCCCGTGATGACGAGGATGAAAAATCAATGAAGCATGCTTGCCGAGTAAGGCCCTGAGCCTCTTCTTTGATTGTCCTCCATAGTAAGACAGGATAATTTAACTAAGGGGTTTAATAGGTCTTGGCCCTAAAGGACTGACTTAAATATTATGTCATCATAGCAGAATAAATTTCAGGAACAGGCTCCATGTATTGGTTGATCTTAAATTTTTTGTGGCAAAAGTAAGGATCTTAAAAGAAGATTATTTTCAATGACTTATCACCATGTCGAGGTCAAAACTTCTTTGATGACTAGCATCATGCCAAATGCAAAATCTAGTGAGCATGACTACAGCATGCCAAGTTCAAATACCAGGGCATTTTAACATGTATACTTGCAAGGCATTAGTGAGCCACTAAAATAAATGCTCAACTACTTAATAAAACCCAGAAAGCAAAGGGGACTTTTGCAGTAGAAATATCCTTAATACCCTATCAGAAAAAGAAAATGTTTGAAGTTCTAAGTGAGGTCCTGGGAAACACTGAAGTTCAAACCAATTGCATGTGCATACCAGCAGCATAAAATGAATGCACATAAATGGACACGCCCTTTGTCCTGCCATGTGCCAATTATGTGACCTTAGGCAAGGTCCAGGGATTCTCTAAGCCCCAGCCTATGATATCTATTGATTATGAAATATTCTCTATCAAGTAGTTTCCATAAAGAGCTTTGCATGATCCAGGGCATACAAAAGTTCAAAATATGTATGAGCTATTACTAGGTCCACAGAGTCTTAGCTTTTTGTAAGTTCGTGATGGCTGAATGATGGTCCTTGTGAAAAATTTTGTATATATGCCAGGTTAGCTCTCATTGTAATGACCGTCAAGCCCATAGGAAACAGTGAATAGGCTTCTTTTGGTCCTGGAGCTCTCTCCAGTTTTGCATATGCTTTAGGAAACATTGCTGCTAATCTTCTATTTCAGTCTGAGACACTCATCCTAGCAACAGGTTAATTTGTAATTATGCTATGAAAATGGGCTTCAGCAAAGGCGATAAAATACCAGTGGTGGGTCAGTGAAGGTATGGGCCAATGGCATTTGTCTTAGCAGCACTCTGCCGCTTCGCACCTAGGGATTCTCATCAGTCCTGGCACCGTGCCTTAAATGGGTTTCCCAGAACTTGTGCTCAGAATCAGCTCCTTCACAGGACACAGTGGCTAGGGAGCTGGGGTCCAACTTGACTTTCAGATTTTAATACGAGGAATAATTTTTGGCAGTCCTATCGAACACCTGTTCTTGCTGGAGGTGCTGCAGCCTGCAACATTCTTCGGCCTGACTACTGGCTGGTTGATGTAGCTTCCCCATTCTTCCTCATAAAAGGAGTACATTTCAGAAGACAAACTCCTTTCCAAAGATCCCCCTTTCTAAACCTTTTCCTCGCGCTCTCTAGTCCATGTCCTCCTTCCCTCTCTCATTTCTGTTGCACCTCTTTCCTTTGCTCTCTGTGTTTTCCTTTTTCGTCTCTTGCTCTCTCCCTTTTTTCTTCTTATCCCTAAACAGGTAGCCAAGAAAACTTCTAGATTTTAAAATATTTACCTGACATGTGTGCCAAAAAGGCTGTCTCCCTCTCCCCTACCTTGGTGCCTGGCAAAGTGGCTGGACCTGGTGCTTACTAGGGATTCTGTATTCTCATCTGAGAACTTTCTTATCTTGAGTAATGAACTAACCATCGTGGGCTTAGAAATTTTGCCCCCTACTTACTAGCTAAGTGATCTTGGGCATGTTACTTACCTCCCTGTGCCACAACTTGTCTTCTTTAAAATGGGTAAAACAAGTCTTTAAAGTCGTCTCTTAAGAGCATTGGTCGAACACATAGGCACACACTTTTGGAACAATGTTAGATAAGTGCTGTTAGTATTTTAAATTTGAATATTAAAACAATAAGTATGTGAGTTCGCCTGAGATCCTTTGTGTAACAAGACTTTGTGTAAAGCTCACTAACTGTAAGGCTTATTGTAAAGTAAGTAGAGAATTGTTTTTCTGACTTGCCATCTTATTCTACAAAAGGTTGATCCTGTAGCTTTGGTCCACTGGCACTTGAGAGTTTGGTTTTCCTGAATTACTTACTCAATGTCGTCAGCCTAGAACAGCCTTATGCAGGGGTCTTCAAACTTTTTAAACAGGGGGCCAGTTCACTGTCCCTCAGACCATTGGATGGCTGGACTGTGGGCCCCAGGATGAGTCGGCTGCTAAGCAGGACAGGCAGTAGAAGCAAAAATACCCGGTGGGCCAAATAAATATCTTAGGTGGGCCGCATATGGCTGGTGGGCCGTAGTCATACACCTGACCTTATGCCTCAGACAGTCCACCTATGCTCATTGTTCCTTGATGTTCTTTTGTGGCTCTTTTACGGTTGAGAAAAAACAGAGGGAACCCCCAACACTACCTTCTATGTGGGGCTCCACTTCTATACCCAGTGCACATCTGACACTTGCTCCAAATGTCCAGCATCTCATTGCACGGAGCTTGCTCCCCAGACGCCAGTGTGCAATGGGTATGCCCCTAGACCGCATCAGGAACCAGCTTGTGGGCACAATTATCCACTTGCCCCCTCGAAGTGAGGTGGAAATTGCTAATTACACCTGCGAGAGGGTAATTGGGAACTCTTTCCAGAGCATGCAGCCAAAATGCACCTGAAAATAATTAACTTCAGACACCCAAAATGTGCCCACAAGAAAGGAGAGGAAGCCCAGGCTGAGACCCCCAGCCCCTCTGCAGAGGTTCATGTTTCCCAGATTTGCACTTGGACCCTGTGAACACGCAAAGGAGCAGAGAAGGAGGTTTCTGCGCACGGCCAGGGAGTCTGGTGCAGCATTCCAAGGCGGCACGTGTCTTTGCCATCCTAATATCATCATTATCCAATAGATGCGATCCCACAAGTGGGAAAACAAAATCGGGCTCCAGAGCCTTTCCTTTTTCTTCTCTCTGTGTGCGGTAGGGAATTTCCACTCACCACATGTCCCTCTATTCTATCTATATGGAATCTGCCAAAATAAATATTGGAGCTCCTTTACTTTTAGTTGGTATTGCACAGGTCCTCCTCAGATTAAACAGTCAGAGGTCAGGAAAGTTGAGATGAACCATGGTTTTAAAACCATTGTGCTGCGTGTAGTTATTTATATAGAGGTTTTCATATATAGACTTGATTAAAAGCCGAGGATATTTGCTCAGCAGAGAGGAGAAAAACCATCATTATCTGATTTTACATGGAATTCAGTGGCTGCTGATCAAACCCGGGCCTGCGTCTGGTTAAGACATACTTGGCACCAGCTTGTCACAAGTGGAGGTTTTGCCATGTTACGGGGATCTTTCACTCAAAGCGGCGACCCATATTGGACTGAACAAACACATGAGTTTTTAATCGAGAACAATAGTTTAACAAACCACTTCCCAGGACCATTGAAAGAAAAGTATGTGCCCATGGCAGTTCTGGCACCAAAAGATGTTTATCTGAATGCATTTACTTCAAACCATAGCCCCAAATGCCCAGCACGAGAGGACCAGTAAAACCTAGCACAGAAGACTGAATTTCCATGGGGTGACCCACATTAGCTGGCTCTGGTGCCATCCAATCTCAAAGTGTACACTGGTCTCTGCAAAAACTGGTCCCTTCCCACGTGGCCATCTGAGTGCACACGGAGATACTTAGAGATTTGCAAAGGCAAGTTATATACATTAACTTCGAAATGCTTTCCATTAGAAAATATTCAACCTATTCCTTCTCTGAATCCATTAGAGGTTTCTTTGCTGAATTGTTGCCAGTAAATCTATGTAGTAAGTTTGAGGTATTTTAATAAGAAGAAGCATTTCTGACAATCGAGGAGCACCAGGCCCTGTGCTGAGTGTTCCGGCTGCCTCATCACACTTAGCACACATAGCAGTTCTCTGAGGTTGGTGGAGAGGAAGAAGCAGAACTAAGCCGAGATGGTTAAGTCACTTGCTGAGTAGTCCAGCTAGCAAGTAGCCAGCCAGGTTCGAATCTAGAGCCATCTGAGCCAAAGATCAGCTTCTCTGTTCTTGTTTTTTCTCTAAAAAGAAGAAAGACACTTGTACTATGTGTTTTATAGAAATCTTAATGTAGTAAAATCTGCTCAGTATTTGATCCAGAATGAGATTCATGTTTACACCATTCATCTAGGGATAAAAGTTGATAGCACTGTTTTTTAATTCTGGTTTATAGCACTTATTGACCCAAAGTCCTGCCCTGTTCTGGTAAGATGAAAGGCAGGGCAGTGACCAAGCTGCTTTAGCTCCGAGGCCCCAATTCTGAGCATGGAGCATTGTGCACAGAAAATGTATTTCATGAATGTCACTGTAGTGAATTGAAACATGCAGGATATGGTCTCCTTCCAGGGCGGCTCTGCAAGGTCTTGGCAGTTTTGCCAAAAGAAAAAAGAAATTCTTCTTGACATTCCTATCATGCACACTTTAAATCTTACCTATGATAGCCCAGAAGTGTGGTGCCCTATGAAAAAGGCGGTGACAAGCAATCAGATGGCTGGCTCAATGGGTCAGTAAGGAGAGGCTAAGTCTGTGGCTTTATTCGTTTAGAGCACTGGAAGGCTGTTCCTTTGACATAGCCAGAGCTTCTGTATCCTCATCAGCTGGGGATTTGCCTCTCATAACAAGGAACTGAAGATAATAAGGTGATGATGATGATGATGAGACCAACGTTCATTGGGGACTTGTTTCAGGCATTGTCCAAAGGTCATTATGTGCATTATTTCATTAGATCCTTACAACAGCCCCATGAACAGGTGTGATAAGATGGTCCACATGACAGATGAGGAAGCTGAAACTCAGAGAACTTAATTATTTTGCTTCCCTTCACAAGCCACTTTTCAACAAGGTAGGTCAGTGGTTCTCAACCTGTGGGTTGCAACCCCTTTGGGGGTCAGATGACCCTTTCACTGGGGTCGCCTAAATACATCCTGCATATCAGATATTTACATTATGATTCATAACAGTAGCAAAATGACAGTTATGAAGTAGCAATGAAAATAATTGTATGGCTAGGGGTCACCACAGCATGAAGAACTGTATTAAAGGGTTGCAGCATTAGGAAGGTTGAGAACCACTGAACTCAACACCATAGGTGAGCTCAAAAGTACTTTTAGCCCCAGAGCCCAAGGACATAACCAGTAAATAATAGTGCCTCAAGCGAGGTTTGAGAATGGATGACTTTCTGCTAAATATATGAGAATGGATTCAAAGTTATTCTTATAACAACGTAAGTCTCACTTATTTGCAAAGTGAAGTGCTTTATACCATGAAAGGGATGAGGTTGGACGTGAGGAGCTGAGAACTGACCGTTCCTTGGATGAGTCTCGAGAGTATCCTGTGGTGGATGCTGTGGCATAAATCAGGGCCGGGAGGAGGCAGAGGGCTGCTCAAGTCATTGCTGGAAAGGCAGAGTCATTTGGTCCCTGACACTGCATGTGTGAATGGCAAACACTATAAGCTAAGAACTGTGTGCGGTGGGGAACTGAGTCGTGGGTCAGAGCTAGGTCCAAATCTTGGTTCTTTCTGACCTTGCACAAGCAGCCTGATGTCTCAGAGCCTCACTTGGGGTTAAGATGGGAATGATGCCAATAGCAGAAGGTGGTTTTGAGTATTGCATGAATGAGGCTCAGCCCTGGACCTGGAAAATAATAAACACCACACATTATTGGGCTTGGGTAGAAACCCCCTGTGTCCTGTAAGCTTTACCTTTGAGAAGTGGGATTTAAAGCATTTAGCAAGCTCAGTGGTGCTTGAGACTAGACTTTGATATGAATATTCTGAGGAATCTTGCTGCATTTGAGAAGCGAGTATCTCATTTATGACTTTCTCTAAATTATCACACATGTCAGGCACCAGAACATGTTTTCAGGTCCCTTTCGTGGTTTTATATGGAATTTCCACCTGGCCAGCTCTCTTCACCATGGCAATCTGCAGGCATCTCCTTTGGTCCTACTCTGCTTGTTTAGGGTATTATTTTCAGATCCAATAGTTCTGTGGAACAATTCTATTTATCCCTGCTATACCAGGTCCTGATTTTGTGATCAGAGGCTTTCCTTGGAGGAAAGGTGGGATTGAATTGTCTTGAAACAATGGGAATCACATGGGGAAATGTGAGTGCATCTGACATGGGAGCGATTATGCCCCTGCTAAGAAATTACTTCCTCCATGGGAGTCTCCCACATCCTCGTACTGTCCCTAAGCACCAGGTTTCACTCTTGTTCTTTGGCTTTATTACCCTTATTACTTAGTGAATGAGAGTGATGTTTTGTATCTATAATGTGGCTTTCATGAGAGAGGCTCAAAGTGGTTAAATCTCTGCAGAGTGATGTGGAGGGAGGAGGCCACACACTCATAACTCTATTCATAAAGCAATGTCACTAGTTAGTATGAACTTTCAGAACCTTCCACGGCACACAAGCCTTGCCAACCCATGCAGCAATTATATCAGGATGGCAACTTGATGGTGGGGAGATGTGGGAGGGAGATTAGAAAAGCCTCACTCACCTCCTATGTGTCAGAATCCCTCCATTTGGGATCCCACTGAGAAGGTTAAATATCGCCCATTCCCTGTAAGTCATCTTTTAAATGCATAGCAGTCCCTAAGGGTAATATTTTAGTCTTTAATACTTCCTGAGGAATTACTTGATCAGGTTTCTTTCCTCTAGAAGAGAGACTGCAAGAGAGAAGGAAACAAACGTCAGACTATGGCCTGTCCCGGGGAGTAGTCCGTCCCCAATGCCAGAATCAAGCTTTCTGCCTTGGAGAGGTAACTGAGGCAAACTCTGCAGGCTCCCCAGAGGCCGAGCCCCCTTTCCCACAGGGGTAACCTGCTCCTGACTGCAGGTGGCTTCTTTTCCTTTCACTTTTTTTCCCCTTCCTAGTTTTGGTGGAGACGGGAGGAGTCACCTCCCTAATTACAGACTGAGTCAAACCCTGTGTCAGGGTCTGGGGAAAGCCCCTGTAGTTGTCTTCTATTGCTGTGGCAACAAATTACCACAAAGGCAGCAGTTAAAATCGCACACCGATTATTTCAGTTTCTTTTTTATGTATTTATTTTTTCAGCTTTAGTGACATGTGATTAACAAATAAAAATTATACATGTATTTAAGGTATACAATACAGTGGGTTTTAAAAATACTAATTGAATGGTTATTCTGGCTAGATTTTCTGCTCGAGGTGTCCCCAGGCTAACGTTCAGTTAGTAGCTGGGAGCAATTCTTCTCCAGGGCTCAGGCTCTTGGTCCCAGCTCAGGTTGTTGGGTGAATTAATTTCCTTCTTGCACTTTTCACATGGCCCTGACATCTTCATCTCAGTAATCCATGTCCAACTCTTACGTCTCACATCTCTCCGACTTCCCCTTCTGCTTTTAAGAGTTTAGATGATTACATTGTATTCACCAGATTAATCCAGAAGAATTTGCCTGTTTTAAGGTCAGTTTATCAGTGATCTTAATTGCAGGTAATGTGACATATACATGGGTATAACACCAGGGAACAAAGTAACAGTCAATATAACACCCCACTAAGAGAATGGCCATCTAAGCAAATTTCTAAGTAGGCTTCTTTGCCATAATTGAATCCTAATTTGGACTGAGACTTGTTACATTTTTGTTTGTTCATAGGTCCATTGTTTTGACAAATAATCATTCCCTTAATGTTCCTTTTGGTTACTCTATGTGAGGCCCTGTTCCAATATTTAAAGAGTCTCCTTCTAAGAGCTCATAGTCTAACTAGAGATAGAGACAGACTGGATAATGAGTGACAAGCAGTAGATTGTCCCAAGGAGATGGGATGGGCAGCTGCTACAGGAAGGGCCAAGAGTGCTAAGGAGTCAAAGGTGGATTCTGGATGGGGTACGTGTAGCATATCCAGAACACAGACATAAAGAGTGAGAATGATTTAACTGGACAAAGGGGCAGTGGACAGACTTCTTAGCAAACACCATGCCTTTTTTAGATGACTTAGCTGCCATTACATGGGACCTACTGTGTTCCAGGAGATATTGTATTTGTAAGATGGGGAAGAGAAGAAGGCCAGGAAAAATGCTTTCATGGGGAATGTGGAGAGGAATTATTAGAGCCATATATTCATTTAGCTTTCATGCAGGCTTATAAATAAGTAGCCCACAATTACCAGCCCACATATATCTTACAACTTGTCATCTGCTGTGTAAGTACTTTTTAGAAAGATTGACTACATTAGCCAACATTTCTATGTTCTTAGTTGTTTTATGCCCTAGCTATGGATTTCAAAGGCTTTACGTGCAGAAGTCATACTAGTGTAGGTTTAAATGGAAAAGCAAGTGTAGAGAATGTGATTCATGCTTCAAAATGAAAAAAATGAAGTAAAATAAAGCATAGTGTAGCTAAAACTTTCTAGAGTTGGTGGCAGGAAATCATGGTTTGCTCCTAGATCACATGTGAGATTCTTCATCGATTTATAAACGTGAGTTATCTTGGTTTTCTTACCTATAAAGCGAGCATCCTATTAGTACCTTTGTATACCTCGCAGACTTGTCATGAGACTCAAAAGGAGAAATTGTGCTTTAAACAATCCTGAAGGTTTGATTATTCGCGTCTTATAGCCAAAGGGCATTTTCCTAACTTACATCTTTCAGAATTTTAGGACACTTGACTAATCAGGTTCCTGGAAATGGCTTTTGATTGGGATGCCAGAGACATACTTTCCTTTTTGTTTTTCATTCTGTTTCCTCTGCAGTTTGCTAGTGCTGATGCATTTGCAAAAATGTCCATGAACGCTTTCATCTTCCTCTCCAAATTTCATATCTTATCCCATCCCAGGAATCTTTGCCTCTTGGCCTTGTAGATCCTGTTCCCGCCTCTCACATGCTTTGAAGTGGGTTTTGTAGCATTCACAGTAGCCAAGAGGGTTACATGAGAAGAAGTGGAAAAGTGTGTGCTGCCCAAGGCTAGGAGAGTGGCCGACTAAACGAGCAAACACGGCTTTGATGGAGGGACTCGCGTTTAATAGGAGAAATAATTTTGAAGGAATGATAAAAATTTGGCATTTATATTAAGGCCGGCTCTTTGAAGGTATTGTGGCAAGTCTTTTATTTTCTCTTATGTAACTATTTACACATGCTGAGCATTTCTGTGTTCCATAATTTTGGTTTCTGTTTTTTTTTTTTCCATTTGTTAAGAAATTGGCCAGTGTAGAACAAAAGGCCAGCACTGAAAGCCAGCCACCTGATTAGCCAGGTCCAGCTTAGTGCAGGGCAGAAATCCAAAGGACTTTCCTGAACAGAGATTCTGTAAGTTCTATCAACATGAAGGACCTGTGATGAAGTCACCGTGTGGAGCAGTAGAAAGAGCACAGTGTCAGAGGATGGGGCCACTTGAGCCATGTTCCTGGTCCTGCAACCAGCTAAGCCAGGGCTATTCAGTAGAACTTTCCCAGGGGGTGAGTTCTCTACCTGCAGTGTCTAGGATGGGAGCCACTTGCCCTGTGTGTCTGTTGAGTGCAACTGCATTTTAAATTTGATTTAATTTTAATTATTTTCAATCTATATAATCTCAATGTGGCTATTTGGAACTGTATCAGATAGTACAGTTAACCAACACAGCCTGAGAAGCTCTGTGTCTTAGGAGTTTAGAAGATTGTAGCTCTGGAATTGAGCTACCTTGGTACAGTTCCTAACACTTGCTTGACATAGGACTGCAAGCAAAGTAAGGTTTTATTTTTAATCTATGCCTCAGTTTCCTAATACATAAAATGGGTAATGACAGTACTTACCTCATTGGATTCTTACAAAAATTAAAATGAGAAAGTGTTCAGTGTTTAACATGGTACCTAGTATTCATTTATTCTTTTAATGGGCCTTTGATTATAGAATCGGTTTACCATACTTTATTTATGCCATACTGTTGACATTGGTCCAGGTAGCATACAATGGACCAATGTGCGTGCGCGCGCGCGCACACACACACACACATACACACACACACTTACCACTTCTACTGAGGATCAGAACATTAATTATAACTTTATGTCTATATGGGGTTTCCCCTTTCCTATCCCATGCCTTGCCCTATGATACACCCATGACCATGGATTTTTTTTGTTGTTATCACCCAGCTTTTTATAAAATAGTAAAATACTCTGTGCTGGGAATGCTGCCTGCATCCCCAGTAGGTATATCCTCCCTACGGTTCTCTCTGACTGCCTCTTGGCCTCCCTCATCATATTCCCTACCATTTGCAATTGAGTGTCTTGTGAATCCTCTGTTTCATCAGATTATAGCAATGATTGTGTCTCTTTTATTTCCTTTTGAACCATTAGGACACTTACCAAGCATTTGCTTAATAGATTAGTTTATATCAGTAATTGATTCTATATTCTTTTGAGTACCACAGTAATAGAATATTTGAAGTTATTTTTTCACCCTCAGACTACTTATTCCTTGCTAACAACCATGCCTTGGGGACTCCTATTTCCCTTATACTTACTGAGTCAGCAGAGGCTCATTATACATGAACAAGAGTGTCATGGCCCCTGCCTTGGCAGAGCATCTGGTTTCAGATAAAGGAACGGGTAACTATGATGCAGGTAGGAAGGTATTGTTTCTGAGGGTGAGAAATGGATGCTCTAGGAGCTTGTGAATGGGGTACCCACCCAGGCCTTGGGGGTGCATGGTCAGAGGGTCAGGGAAAGATTCCTGGAGGGAGTAAAGTGACAGCTAAGCTGATTTATTAGATGACAAATGGGTGGGTGGACAACAAAATAAGAACTAGATCAGTGTCCCAGGCGGTGGGAACAGCATAGGCAAAGGCTGGGTGGCAAGAAATTAAGCTTGTGGTTTTAGTACAGCTCCATTTGTATAAGGCTCAGATGATGCCAACTTAATTCTGAAAGCAAAAGACAGTGTAAGAATAGCCGTAAACAGGATTCTGTGTCACTTGCCTCCCTCTTAGCTTACTGCGGTGGAATTAACTGGCCTCCCTAAACTCCAGTTTTTATCATGTCTGAAATCAAAAAAAGTAATGCTTGCCCTTCTTTTCTCAGACGTTGTGAGGACCACTTAAGGGACGCTACATCAAAGCTCTTCAGTAGGAAAGGCAATGTGAAATATCAAGATTGTGTATGGGATTAAAACTATTGAAAAAAGAGCATAATTGTCTTACCACAACAAATCAGTAAGTGAGATGATGGGTGTGTTAATCAGTTCAATGTAAGCGTTTCACATTGCACATCAAACCAGTACATTGAACCTCATAATGTACATAGTTATGATTTAATTAAAAAAAAATTTAAAAAAGAGACATGGTTGATATAGCACATTTACCCTAAAAAGTTCAAGTAATACTAAGTTGATCTGTTAATAGAATCTGTGTCATTAATATAATAGCTAGCCTCTAGCCACATGAGGCTATTTAAATTAAAATTTAGATGCTCAGTAGCCACATGTGGTTGGTGGCCACATTTTAAGTAACCACATGTGGTTGGTGGCCACTATATCAGAGAATTCAGATATAGACCATTTCTACATCACCAAGTTCTGTTGGACAAGTCTTGAGCAATGCTTATCCTAACATAGGAATTACAGACTTCTGAAGCATTAAAATATTTATATTCCTTGGTGTGATTATTCTTTTGTGAATTTGGCTTATGGAAACAATTAGAGGGATTCAGAAAGATCTAGGTACATGAATATCCCCATCTATTCAAGAATCATGAGTAAGGGGAAAAGGAGACATTTATTTAATAGTGGGGGCTGATTAAATAAACAATGGTATATTTGTATACATACCTATGTTTACACATACTCATAATGGAATATAGTACAGTATAGCCATTGAAAGAGATCATACAGTTGGGCGGTGCTTGTGGTTCAAAGGAGTAGGGCACCAGTCCCATGTACAGGAGGTGGCGGGTTCAAACCCAGGCCTGGCCAAAAAAAAAAGAAAGAAAGAAAGAGATGATATAGGTATGCATGTGTTTTCATTGAGATAGTCTATACATGTCGAGTGAAAACAATTCAGGTAAATGCATACTGTGTGCATTCATTTCAGGGTGTATATGTGTGTACATCTGTATGTTGTGTGCTTGGAGGAGGTCCCTGGGTGCAAGGCTGCATGAGAGAAAAACAGAGATATTTGGAGGGCTGTTTACCTCTGTCTGAAAATTACCTGTTTTGTCTTGATGAGATCATAGTTTGTTGTTTTTATTTTTGTTATCTTTATCTTCTGACTTTCCTTCAATGCTACAAATTGTGTTTATAACTAAAAAAAGAAAACAAAGGAGCAAAAAACATTTGCACATGTCAGAGAACAAAAACGCTTATACGGAAGGAAGACCAAGATGGACTTTTAAAATGTACGGTAGTTGCCTGATGATTTGCAGACAAGCAAGCGAGTTACACATATTCTGTGAAGAAAAAGATTTATCTTCTTAAAATCTTGTCGTTGTGGATTATTGAATATGAAATACATCTTCACTCTTTATGTGGAAACCTTCCCAGCCCCTTTGACACTGAGCTCAAGAACTGGCAAAACTCTTTTCTTCCACCTGAGATGCTCCTTGTTGTAACGTATTTCTTGTGTCTGAAAATGTGTTGAAAAGGTTTGATCTGTACATTTTCCCTGAAATTTGAGGGATTAAAAATGTGGCCAGTAATTGTTCCAGTTACTTTCTTACCACAAAGCCTCTGTGATTTGAGGCAAGCGTGCCAGTGGCTTGCAGGAAAACCCAGTGGGGACTTGCATACTTTGATTGTGTTGATATACAAATGTCCCTGGTAGGATCTCCTGGAGACTGGATAGTGATCTCATAACTTCACAGCCAGCCTGACACTTTTGAATACCTGGCTGAAGAATGTATGCACGTCTCCCCTGTTTAAGTACTGTCAAATACATGCGACTGAAGTGAAGGACAGCAGCCCAGCTCCATGTTCTGAACCTTTCCACGTCCCAGCTCTGGCTTTTCAAAGAATTGATGGCTTATTGAGGTTGGGGGCCTGGGTCTCTCTGACTCCTTAGGTATCTATGCCTCTCTGATGAAAGCAGGGAGGAGCTGCTCTGAGAGTCTGGAGACTGGATGATGAGAGGCAGGCTGGTCCAGGGGCCCTGCCATGTTGAGCCCCATTAAGAGTCTCTAAGCTTTCTCTGCCCTCGGAGTACACCACAAGAGTCTTTGGAAGCCAGGGAAGAAGCAACTCAAAGATGCAAGAAAATTAAAAGCACAAAAGTGAATTTTGCTTGTGATTTATAGCCTTTTAGCATCTGAATCTGGATCCAACTAGCACTTCATTTCTTCCCTGTCTTATTTCAGAAAGCTGCAGAGTTCTGTAGGTTTAAAAAAGGCTGCTTTGGGCAGCGCCTGTGGCTCAAAGGAGTGAGGCGCCGGCCCCATATGCCGAAGGTGGCGGGTTCAAACCCAGCCCCTGCCCCTCCAAAAGGCTGCATTAAGGGTCATACCTGTCATCATTTGACAAGAACAAGTGTAAATATCTTACTCAATTTTTTTTTCTTTTTAGAAAACTAACTGAAGTTAAGAAAGTAGTCAGAAATTCTGGAAGTTGTATTAACTCCAAGAGCTTCTGATTTGATCATAGAAATTGACAGGAAAGTTGAGGTCCACATTTACCTCTGGGTCTTTTCAACATAGAAAACAAAAGAAATAGAGTTGTATTTTCCTCAATTTCAAAAACAAACAATATCAACATTTTCCTAGTTTTTCTCCCTAAACCATACCATTATATTCTTTCTAACTTAGTTTTGTCACCTTGAATGTGATGCCTTCCAGGGCCTCAATTTTCTCCTCTGTGAAATGGGAGAATCAGAATGAACTGGATACTCTCTAAGTTCTTTTTAAGAACTGTTTTGTCAGAATCTAGGAATTATTTAGAGTTGGCAGTGATTAATTTCTGATGAAGGTTGGATTATGTAGTTATGGACTATGAATGCAAAAAGGACTATGATAATTTTATTTTAATCTCTTTTGGGAAAATTTATGCCTGGGATACTTTAGACTTCCCACTTTCCCAATAAAAACAGTTGTAGAACGAGCCAGAAATAATAGTAATAAATATTGCCAATGAGTCTCGTCTAGAGACCCACAAGAAATTCTATGGTTGTCTTATAAAAAAAATCACTGAGGCCATCATTCAGCCAGCGTGGCCTGCCTGGAAGCACCCTTGCCATTTCACTTTGTTTAGTGCTTTCTCTGCCATGATTGAAGACACCATCCATTTGCTTAGAGAGGGGTTTCCAGAAGATCACCAACAGATGTCAGGGAACCAGAATTAGATGATGATTTGTTAGGTTTTCTGCAAACCTTGAATTTTTAAGTGATTGTGATATCTCCAATTTGCTTCTTTTTAGCTGGGTGGGGAGTAAATGCTGAGAGTTTAACCCTTAACCCCTCATGCTAAAGCTTGAGCTTCCTTGAGCTTGAAGGCAACCTTGCTTCCAAAGGCCTGATGCCCAGAGGTCATTTTACTAGAAGACACTCTTATAGATACCTAGTTACTATGTGCCCACAACAGTCTAAATAAGTCCAGAGAGGCCTGAGAAGCCAATGCATTAGTTAGGGCAAGGCTAAGCCATAGATTTAAGAATATATACATTTATTTCCCTCACAATAGTTCAAAGGAAGGAGTCTATGTTGATAGGGAAGTTCTATTCCATGCTATCTGCAGTGAACCTACGTTCCTTCCACATTACTACTCCTCCATTGCTAACACAGGGATTAAACTATGGCTGCCCAAATCTTGCCTGGTACTTGTTTTTATAAATAAAGTTTTATTAGAACTCAGATATGCCCACTTCTTGCATGTGGTAATTACTTCTGCACTACAAAAGCAGATGTAATTGCAACAGAGATCATATGACCCAGAATGCTGAAAATATTTATACATAACCCTTTACAGAAAAACTCTGCCTCCCCCTTCCCTCCCATGGCTGAACTGGGGTCTGGATGGCATACATAACCTGTTTAGCCTCCAGGAAGAAAAAAAGGTCATTGAGAATCTAATAACTAAAAAGCCCAGGCCCAGACTTCTTGCATTCTATTGGTAAGAACTTAACTTCATGGTCATCTCTAACTGTAATGGAGGTTAGGAAATGTCTGCCAGAGAGCCACGTATCTAGGAAGGAGAGAAACTTCCACTGTAGGACCGGTTGCACATGCCACCAGGGGCATCATCTGGTATCTCCTTTAATCTGCTCCTCATCGGCATCACCTTTCTCATCCTTTAAATATTCCATGAAATGCTGCTTCTTTCAGGAAATCATCTTTGATCTCACTTGTCTGGGATGTGTGTTCCTTCTTAGAGCTTCTTGAGCCCCACCCAACACATCTCTCCAGCAGCACCTCTACCTCTTAACGCCAGCAATCACATTTTTTGCCTGGATTCCATGTTTGGCTTCATACTTAGGAGATCCTTCAGACATAGCTGTTGAATGAAGGGGTGGCCATGGTGAAGGATGTACACTGGCATTTCCCACTTAACAGAAGAACACACGGAAGCTCAATGATGATAAGTCATTTGCTCAGCAACATTTGCTGCTTAGAGGTAGGGCTGGGACCTCAGCCCAGATCTGTCGGCCTTCAAAAGTCACAGTCTTTACTCTGAATCAAGCTTTCTCTACTTTGCCCACTACTAGCACTTTGAACTAAATAGTTCTTTGTTGTGGGGGATTGTCCTCTGGGTATCTCTGGTCTCTACCCACTGGATGCCAGTAGTACCCCCAGTTGTGACATTTATCTCCAGAAGTTACCAAATGTCCCCTGTAAAGTGAAGTCATCCCTGGATGGGAATCACTGGGCTAAGTTCCTCCATCTCTCAATTTTGCTTAGAACGCCAGAATCTGTGATTCATCTGTTCAATTCTGTGGTGATTTGGGGGTTCTTCCTGTTTCTGGAGAGTGACTTTCTTCTTAGCACAGGTCCCAAACTCCCTCTACCCTGAAGTCTTTAATGCAGCCGTTAGATACCAGGCTTTCCTTTTTGGAGACTCCTTCTCTATGCTCTTTTTTAAATCACTTTTGTGATAGATGGTGAGTAATAAAGAACATCTTCCCTAATTAACTCCTGTAGGTGACACAGGGTGACCTTCAGAAGGCCCTTGGTCAGGGTTCATTGAGTTGAATTGCAGCCATCTGAACCAGACATGGACCAAAGTCTAGGAGGAAAGTATCCAAGAGGACTTGTGAGGTGGGTTCCCTGCTGATAATCCCTACCAGACCACTATTTTAGGTTTTCCCAAATTTAGGGATTGTTGTTGTGGATAATCAATAAATCCAGAGCACATGTGGTCACAGGATGCAATTATTCCTTATGAGATGCAATGCCAAATGATATCCATGCATGCCTGTACTATCTCCAGGCTTCTGCTCTTTGGAGGAACACTTTAGTCATGTGAGCAACTCTGAGCTCAGAGCTGGGGGTGTTCATGTGGTGATTGGGTAGAAGACAGAGGGCTCAATTCAAGCTGTGTGACCTCAGGGAAGTTATTCAATATCTCTGATCTTCCATTCAGTTACTCAGCCAATATTTATTGAATATCTACTGTGTGCAATGCACTATTAGAGATAGGGCAGTATATGAAATAGACCCAAATCTGAATCACTTACAGAGTGGAGAGCTAAACAAGATGGGGAAGACACAGGTGATAAATAAATAAAACAGAAGGGGAGGCACAATGACTCATGCCTATAATTCTAACACTTTGAGAGGTCAAGATAAAAGATGGCTTGATGCAAGGAGTTCAAAACCAGCCTGGGCAACATGGAAAGGCCCTGTCTCTATTGAAAGGTTTTTTTTTTTTTCTATTGAAAGGTTTTAAAAATTAGCCAGTTCTGGTGATATGTACCTGTAGTCCCAGCTATCAGAAGGCTGAGATAGGAAAATAATTTGAACCCAAGGGTTTGAGACTACAGTGAGTTATATGATTTCACCATGGCACTTCAGCCTGAGCAACAGAACAAGACCTTATCTCTTTAAAAAAACAATTTAACCAGGGCAGCACCTGTGGCTCAGTGAGTAGGGCACTGGCCCAATGTACCAAGGGTGGTGGGTTCAAACCACAGTGAAAAAATGGCCAGGCATTGTGGCAGACACCTGTGGTCCCAGCTGCTTGGGAGGCTGAGGCAAGAGGATCACCTAGGCCCAGGAGTTGGAGGTTGCTGTGAGCTGTGACACCACAGCACTCTACTGAGGGCGATAAAGTAAGACTCTGTCTCAAACAAACAAACAAACAAAAAACATTCTAACCAGAAGGAATTTATGTGTGTGTATATATATATATATTTATACACACACACACATACACACGTACACATACATACATACCTGATGCCTACTGAGAAAATTATATGATCATATGTACGCCACATGTTGAGAGCAGCATTGGTATGTAAATACTGAATAAAAGTTAATAGAGTTCTTCTCTTATAACACGAGAACAAAAATAATGCTCCTATTTAAATTTAAATAATTCTGATATAATTTGCATTGTTTGACACCGTGGTGTTTAATATTTTTAAAGCCCTCTCATCCACTTTATCTCTTCTCAGTTATCGTATTTCAGTATCATATTCCAGTGACCCTGAATGGCCTCCTGGAGGGAGCAGAAGGAGCCGTTGCTTTCAGACACCTGGTCCAAGCAGGAAATAGTCCTTCTGCCCTCAAAAAAATCAACTCTGACTGAAGCAGTGGAAAGAATGATGGAGGCTGCTTCATTCTGGGAGTGTGGCTGTTGATTTGTAAGACCCATTCCTGCTATAGAAGGTGACTGGATTCTGTTAGTCACCAGAGGGCAGAGTTACAGAGGGGCTAAGCACACCGGCTTTGAAGAAAGCTGCATCTCCTGCTCACAGGCCTGCTGCTGTCAGTTCTGCATAGCAGATCATGGGGCAAGAAGCTAAGTTCTCTGAGACTCAGTTCTCTCATAGGGGTAACTGAGAGGATCAAAGGAAGTAAAGTAAATGAAACAGGTAGACCTACTTGTATTTTCTGGCAAGCACCCTGTAGACTCCTAATCATTCACTCTCCTTCTGGGATCGGGCAAAGTGTTCTTTCTAAGCCTGTGGTTCCCATCCCCTGGGGCTGCAGACCGGTACCAGTCAATGGCCTGTTAGGCACCAAGCTGTACAGCAGGAGGTGAGCCGCAGGTGAGTGAGGGAAGCTTCCTCTGTATCTACAGCCACTCCCCATCACTCCCACCACGGCCTGAGCTCCACCTCCTGTCAGATCAGCAGCAGTGGCATTAGGTTCTCATAGGAGCCAGAACCCAACTGTAAAGTGTGCATGTGAGGGATCTAGGTTGCCTGCTCCTCATGAGACTCCAATGCCTGATGATCTGAGGTGGACTCGAAGCTGTGATGCTAGTGCTGGGGAACCCCTGCAAATACAGATTGTCATTGGAAGAGAGATTTGCCTGCACAGCGACCATACTCAATCAGTTGCTGGCAGACTCATATCAAGACCATATCAAACCCCCCACTGTTTGTGGACAAATTGTCTTCCATGAAACCAGTCCCTAATGCCCAAAGGGTTGGCCTCTACTATTCTAAAGTCAAATTGACAGCAATCTCACCATTCTATTCTCCTAAGTCAACCACCCGAGGGAACTAAAGGCACATGGCATGTTAAATAGACCTGAGAGAGCTTCCCTCCGCTAGTGAATGCAGGAGTGGAGCCAGAACTGTGAACAGGCACCCTCCAAGGGTGAGTGGATGTAAGATGAACTAGATAGGCATGACTATTTTACTTGACCAAGAGGCTATGAAAGGGATTTAATTATTATTGTTGGTGAAATTTATTTATAATTATTTTCAATCTTTTAACCCCTTTGAGAGCACTATAAACTTTCTGATATTTGAAATTATGCTACACATGAAAAAATGTGAGAACCACTGCAAGATACAGGAAGTAAACAGAGAGAAAATAGTTTGAATCTTGTACCATTTCCAGTGACTAGGTAGTGACCACCGGAGTGCATGTTGAGAGCTCTACCAAGGCCAATCTGAGCTCTGAAGAAGTTCTAGGATAAATTAGCAATGTCGGCCCCAGTGCCAGGAATGGAGAATGGGGACTTACGGGTTAGGTTTTGCTCTCCCTAGATGTACCTGGTGTTTCAAAAGTTGCTAAAAAGAAAGAGACTAAATCATTACTGTGTCTCCTGCAATCAGTCCCATCATGGAGATAGCGCAACATCTGTTCTCAAAATGAACCAATACTCCATGACTGTGTTTACAGTTTGACACACCACTACAGTTCACAGTTGTTAACTTTATATATAAATATTTATAAATTGAGCTCTGTGCAATTTCATTGTGAATTAAGAAATATTGGCAGTTAAACTGATATAAATCAACTAGAGACCAGATACCAAATATTCTTTGATCTTTGCTTGAAAAAAAAAAAGATGCCTTTGCAAAAAAAAGAAAAAAGAAAAAACCCAGAATCTCATAGTAAATATTCGTATGTTGAAACACTTTTGATTTTAGGATTTTCATTGGCGGCTGGTGTTCCCTTATTTATTTTTATGTTTTGGAAGTCTTAAAGTTTTCTTAGCATTCTGCATTAATGTTCTTCCCAGGAAACTCTTACATAGTATGGCAGATACATTTTAATCTTCTTCATGTTCAAGTGTGAGGTAGGGAGGTCATGAGAGAAAACATACTTTTTTTTTCAATATCATTTAAAAAGTTTTATAATTTTAATGACTTAACATTACTAAATTATAATCAAAAAAGCAATAAATTCAGCTTAGAATAGTAGAAAGTTAATTATCAAACTCAAGACTTAGAAGAATGTATTGGAAATTTTAGGCAGTTGGTAGCTAGTCTTGCTTTGATGCCAGACATGACCTTATCATCAGATTTGTTTAGTATCACCACAGGTCTCATATTTTTCCCTGGCTTCAGAACAATGGAGTTCGGAGGTCAGGAATACCTACATTCCACATGAGTGAACTTTTCGTCCTTTGAAATCATAATGATGAATGGTCAACAGCCAGCCGCAGTGTATATTCAGCAAGAGAAACCAGAACACTGAGGCCAGCATGGATTCTTGCCGGCTGTCATGCAGGAGATGTTTGTGAAAACAGTCAGCAGTTTTGTGAGATCTTGTAGGTCACAATGAGGTAGTTTAATCCTTTTCATAGAAGGATAGCTGAAATTTTGTTAATCCTTCTGAAAAAAAAAATTGCCCTAGATCTGCTGCTTTTCCCAACCAATAACTTGGTTATTCCAAGCAGAGTATTTGACAACTTTTGAAGATTTTTGTGCATTTATAGGCTCAGAATATTAACATTGGATGAGAGTTTATAATTTTCAATAAACTTTTGCAGGTAACCATGAAAACCAAATATCTCAGCCTTACTTAAAATGAGGAATTCTCTACCACATAAAAGTCACCCAGCTATGATGCTTTTTGTTTTAGGTGTCAATGGTATCAAAACCAAAATGAATTTTTTTAAGGTTTTATTTTCTCAATAGACCTATAACAGGCATGTGCTTGTTATAAAAATGACATAGTATTCACATACTTTCATTTCCCTACCTGGGGGTTCTGCCTCATCTCAACTTTACATCTCTCCCTCCTCCAAACTTGAGATCGCTATTCTAAATAATATCTTCATTTATTTATGACCTATTCAATTCCTAATGCATGAGCATGCACAGTGCCCTGCCTACAGTAGACAGTAAGCATTTGTTGCAAAAAGAAATACTTAAATGTGGTATAGGCAGTTAATATTATTCAGGATATTAAATTGGTATCTATAAACTTATAATTGAGTAAATTAACCTTTTATATAAATTGCAGATTATGTACTGTGATGTTGAGTACAAAATCTATTCACATCATCAGTTTAGACTCTAAATATGTTGGTTAAGTGTTTGTTTTATTCTGAGATGTTTTTCCCCTCCATCTTTTATATTTCCTGGGTCAGTGCTTCTCAGAGTGTGGTCCCTAGACCAGCAGCATCAGCACCCAGAAACATGTCAGGAATATAAATTCTTGGGCCTTGCCCCAGCCCTACTGCATCAGAAGCCCTGGGAGCCAGGCAGAGCAATCTTTGTTGCAGCAAGACCTCAAGGCAGGGCGGGCTTCATGGGTGGGCTACTTGTGCGGTCGTGCAGGACCCTGCGCTTAGAAGAGCCTTGTGCTTAGTTTAATGGTTTTGCTATCACCATCTTGGAATTCTTAATAATTTCTTAACAAGGGCCTACATTTTCATTTTGCCCTGGGCCCTGCCAAATTACAGCCAGTCCTCCCTCCAGATGATGATCATGCATGTGCAGTCAAGAACCTCTGTCTTAGAGAAATATTAAGATTCTTTGTGTTAACACTTAACTCAGTAACCTGGTTTTTAGACAAGCCTTTGGCCCTCTCTTGGCTATCCATAGAAATTGCCCAAGAGTTACAGCCAGAAGCAGAGTGAGTGCACATGACTTTTCACATCCTTCTTGGACCTTTTTCCTCCTGGTTACTAGAGGTAGTCTTATAAGAATTATTTCTGAGTTTATCACATGTTGTCAAATGGTTAACCAGTTCTGTGTCCACAGGAAATTACTCCGATCTCTAGGTTTGTGAAAATCTCTCTGTAGTGTTAGTTCATGGGTATTGTGTTAAATAACATGTAATCACAGTGAGTGAATCAATCAGGCCCCACAGAAACAGATATTTCCAATTGAGACAATCCAAAATGTATTTATGTACAAAGAGATTAATCCCCAGGGTATGGGCACAGTATAGGGGGCCATTTGGGTTGGTACCAAAACCCAGTGCTATAGCAGTAGAGATGTCACTGCTTATAGACCCAATAGGACAAAGGAGGGAGAGGTTTCTAGAACCTGTAAGAAGAGAGAGTCTTACAAGGCTGGCTTAAAAGGGATATTACAGTGAACTCACTGGGAGGGAACTAGGTGAATAAATGTGCTGACCTCACTTTCCTCCCTTTATCTGGCTCCTGCCTTTGTCCCAGCTTTGCTGGAAGCTTGAGGACACAGAGCACTCTGGGGCTACTGGTGTATGTCTGCCAGTGCAGAGGAGAGCAAGGAGAGAAATGTGCAGATGATTCTAGGAGAAGAAATGGACAGTATCTGGCACTGCTCACTCCACTGGCTCTTGGTCTGTACTCTTGACTTTTGTCTGGGTGAAAAGTTGGTGTTCCCGACGTAAGGTGTCCATGAGGTCACCTCAGGTCTGTGTCATCGTGAGATAATGTCAATTTGGTCATCTATCTAAAACACTGGCTACCCTGGGTGTTGTCTTTTTCTTTGTAAGGTAGAAAGGGACAAAGGGAGAAAAGAAGGGATTTAGTGACTTAAGATGTAACTGCTATAGCTCCTCCCTCTATAGCTGGCTCTACGGCCATGTTAGTAATTATGGTTTCCTTCTTCTCTCACTTCTCAATAATGGATATGATCTCAGTTTTTGATTTAAGGGCATGTCTGCAAGTTCCTGGATTATACACATCACCTTCCTTGACTCCCACTTCCCACTTCTCTGTCAATAGAATAAGGAGCCTAAAATGGCCAAGGGACAGGCTTTCTCTGTTTTTTATTCATCACATCATAATGATAATCTCTGATGGAAGCAAACATTATTTTAATGAGTTATTAGATATACTTGTGAGAGGGGTCACTTCCACCTCCTACTGTCAGTTTCCTGACCCAGGCATTCTTACTATGCCTATATGGTATCACTATTAGGGAGGTGATACCAAACCATACTTGGCTTCTAATTAAGGTATATACTGCATTGCTGTGGAAAAGTACCCTCACTTCTTTGTATATTGTCACCTAGCTGGTACTACATCAGGGACCCATGGATGCACTACTTCTGTTGTAGAATGTGTCCTATGGTTGGAGGTGATGTTGTGTAGTATATAGTAAACCATGTGATAGATAAGACATTTTGCATGTGTAAGAATTCTGCTGAAGGGAAAGAAAGGAAATCCACAAACAGAATGATTTTATCCAATTTAAGCCCAAATGCTGCCCACTCCTAAGTCAGAGAAATCTAGTATCATCAGTTTGCCATTAGTGGCCAGTTAGTCCCCATAAAAGCTAAGTATTGGCCTTTGTGGTGTCATTTTTGACACTCAGATGTAATGGAGGCTGGATCAGCCTTGGTGAGAAAAAAGAAAAACAAAAAGAGACCTGGGACAGGTCTCTACCTCCCTACCACTGTAGCCAATAAATTCTTCCTCCCAGATACTATAAAGATAATAAAACATGTTAATTTGCATACTACTGTATTACTTACACGTTTTGCATATCTAGTACGGTAATTATTTATTGATTCTTTTATTTTTTGACCACTAGATTAGATATTTTTAAAATATAGTTAATTCTAAACAAACCTGTACATAAAATTATTTTTTAAAATACATGTAACGTTTTTTGTTTACCATTTCTTCTTACATCACAAACTTTTCTTCTGAGCTTATAATCCCTTATGCTTCTTTTACAAGTCATTTTAGTGTAGATCTATTGCTGATAAAAAATTTAGATTTTTGTTTCTCTGACAATGTCTTTATTTTACCCTCATTCTTCAATCACTCAATTTTAGGTTGATAGTTATTTTCTCAGCAACATGCTGTTTATTCTACTAACTTCTGGTTTCCACTGTCATGTGGAAAGTTGGCTGTTGGGCAAACTGTAAATGACTAACCTTCCTCCATGATTGTTTCTGAGATTTGTTTTTCTTTAATGATGTGTAGTAGTCTAATAGTACAACAGTTATGTACTTATATTGCAATACTATAATTATGTTAATTTCATTTTATTTATTCTGCTTTCTATGTTTATGATATCATTCTTTCACCAGTTCTGTTTAATTCTCAGTCATTATCTTTTCAAATAACTATTACCTTTTCTCTACATCTCCAGGCTCTCTTTACGTGACTCTAATTACAAGTGACTTTCCCTTTCTGTCTTCCATATTGATAAACATACCATTCTCATTTTCCTTCTCCTCATCTTTCTGAGCTTTATTCTGAGTAATTTCTCTAGTTTTATCTTCCATTTCACTCATTTTCTCTTCAGCTGTCTCTAATATGTAGCGAAACCCACTCATATGGTTTTTTTTTTTTTTAGATCAATGATTATACCTTTTTATTCCCTAAAGTTTAATTTGGATTTTTCCAATACTTTTAGTCATTTTTTAGTCTTGTATTGCATACTAATTTTTAATTAATTCTTTTATTTGTAATTTTTTTGTGTGTATGGAAAGAGCACCTAAAATCTACTCTTTATCAAAATTCCAATATGCAATGCCCATTTATTGTATATATGAATGTATGTATGTGTAAGTACATATATTATTTATAAGCATCTTTGAAAATAGCTGTTTTATATTCTATACTTAATAATTCTCTACCTGAAGCCACTAGAGATGTATATCTAAGTTTATACATGTTCTTCTTTATTCCACTGTCTTTCCCTATTGGTGATTTGTTTCCTTATATGCTTGGTGATCTTTGAATTGATATGTTAAACATCTTAGAGGGAAACTTGAGTAACTAAAATGAAGGTACTTTCCCCAGAGATGATTTACTTTCGCTTATTCTGGGAATAGGGAGCTACTGTCAACCTGGGATCACCTAGCTCTTTGAAAGAGTCCTGGTTTATCGGGGCTTGTAAATTAAGCTCTTCCAATTTGCCACTGGTTTGGTCTCTTGATTTTACAAATGACTGTGATGTTTGCTCTTAGAGCAAGCTCTGCTATTTATGTGGGCTTTCAGCATACCATTCTTGGTTTAGCTCAGTTTTGGAGTTTGTTGTTTGTTTGTTTTAGCTCTTTAGAGGGTTTTCGTATTTCCTATGAGGCCAGCAATGCAGCAAAAATTATGTTTTGAGAGGAGCTTTTTCTTTTTCTTTTTCTTTTTAGACAGAGCCTCAAGCTGTCCCCCTGGGTAGAGTGCTATGGCTTCACTGCTCACAGCAACCTCCAACTCC
>NW_003852397.1:28516849-28562278 GCF_000181295.1 Otolemur garnettii
CCACCTTAGGTGTATGTGGCTGGCGCCTTAGCCGCTTGAGCCACAGGCGCTGAGCCGAGAGGAACTTTAATAGCATTTGATCAGTCATGATGCTGAAAATGGAAATCTCTTATTTTATATGTTTAACATGTACATTATTAATGGAAATAATATCTGAAAAATCTTAAAGTATTATAAGTTTGTCCATGATAATTTTATAATGTTCCTGCATTCAAATTTTTTTCAGGATTTTTCATTCATACCATCTCTGAAAGATGTTTAAATTAAAGCTTACTCCCATGAATGTAGAATATGGCTTTACTTTTGTTATTGTTGTTGTTCTATTTAAACATTTATTAAAACTTACTTTGTTTCAAAGTTGGAGTTGACAAACTTTTTCTTTAAGGACCAGATAGTAAATATATTAGGCTCGTAGGTCTGATAAAGCTTCTCAGCTCTCCGGTTATAGTGTGAAAGCCACCATGGACAGCATGTACCCAACCAACTGGAGGTGGCAGTCTTCCAATAAAATTTTTATTACCGAAACAGACAGTGGGCTCACCAGCTATCTGTTGATTGTTGAATTCTGATCTACTGTAATCTCTGTATCAAATCTTGTTGTGTCTTGGATTTCTACTGGTCTTCACCAACCTCATTTTAGAGTTTTTCTGCTTCTCACACTATTTTCTCAAGGCATCCTGGTTCACTTGTTTTCTCAAAATCAGTCAGGGTTTGCCAGTCAAGGGCCTTTGTACATGTTGTTTCCCCTTCCTGAAGTGCCCTTCCATATGTCCTATGTCTGGTTTCTTCTACTATAGCTTTCTAAACATTATTTAAATATTTCCTGCTTAAGATGCTGTCTTTGATTTTTCTCTGTAAAGTTACCCCCTGTATGCACACACAACTTCTCATTGTTGCCAAAGAATCCTGTTCATGTCATTTAGAGCACTTATCAAAACTTGTGACTATGTATTTACATTTTTTTGTTTAGTATGTGGCTCCCAAACTACAATGAAAATTCCAAGAAGGCAGGAACCATGTAGATTCTGACTGTGTACCTTGTGCTTGGCACAGTTCCTGGCAAACAGTAGATACTCTGAGTAAATATTTGCTGAGTGAATGAAGCAACAGTATCAGTCAGGTACTGTTAGTATTCACGTTTTACAGATGAGGAGACTTAGGCCCCAGAATTAGGGACAGCTAGGACGTAATAGACCCCAGATTCAATCTAAGGTCAGTTTGTCTGATTCTGGACTCTGAGCTGACATTCGGTCCCACTGTGGCCTCTTGTTTTCTTGGTTATGTGCACAAATGAAGAACAAAGCACCCAGCTATTCTTGGAGACCTGTCAAGGAAGGGAGAGGCAGGGGGTGGAGAGGTGGAGTTACAGAAGCACTATGTTAGTATCAAATGAGCTGACTCAAGTTAAACGGGAAAAGGATCGGTTACCTAATTGCAAACAATCCCAGTGTTAATGTACAGCTTTATGATTCAGGGGTCAAAACAGTTTCATGCCAGCGGGATCCCAGTGTTCTTATGGTGCTAAAGGGAAAGTAAGTAGGAAGGTTCCATTCTCAATGGAAATCTGCGGCAAAGCAAAGTGCCCCAGCTTATCCAGGAGGTCTGGCAACCATTAAGAGAAATGACTTCCTAAATTCTAGCTGACAGACCAGCTGAATGCATTGTACCATCCAGGATGCATAGTCCTCATGCTCGGGGAAATTAATATGGTTTAAAAACTCATGGGATCTTTCCGGTTTGTCCCAAGATTGGAAATTTAATGTGGAACATTTTTTTTGAACAATAGTTTGAAAGAAAGTTAATATACTTTTCTTAGGATTTTAAAGAGCTGTGTTTTGCTTATTAGTCAGTGGAAAATCTCCACAAATGAAATATGTTTAAATATAAGCCAGCTAATAGAACAGGCTCAGAGAAGGAAAATAGACCATTTGAAGCAAATCAACCATTAATTTCATAGTATTACCTAAGCAAAAAGAAAACATTGAAGCAAAGTGAAAATGACATGATGGTTCATTTAAAACATTTGGTAAATATAATGTAAATGAATTCTCTCTTGTGATTCTGTGAATTCAGCCAAACCATCAGCACCAACTTTAAGAACCTCGTGATAACTATGAGCTTAATAAAATTTTGAAGAATTACAGTGTTAATTTCCTAGAAACCATCAACTATACATAAAGATGTATTATTTTGTCAAAGAAGTAATCCACAAGCAGAATAAAACGTGTCTGGTATAATATTGACTAACACATCACTTGCAGAAGTAGTTATCCCCAGAGAGAAAAACAAGGTATATATGCTCATACACACATACCTATGTAAACTATCTGTACCTCTCAAAAGCATATTTTGACCTCTTCCTATATATTTTACTTTTATAAAGTAAACATCCATAATTTTTAAAAAATGAAGTAAGTTATAATTAAGCCCAAGTCTTCACATATGTACACACGTGAGCATACACACACAAAACATGATTAATAAAACTAAAAATAGAAAATAAAAGCCATGAAAACCTGAATAAATTACTCCTCTAACCACATAAATCCATTGTAATTACTATGATTGATCATCAAGTTTGGCTCTGAATTCCCTGGCAGCAAGGGCAAAAAGGGAAACAGGATAAATCATACCATTCTTGTTTTTAGAATGGAGGAAGAAGACGAGTTTCTGGAGGGAGAGGTTTTCCTGGCACCAGATAGCAAAGGGAGTTTCTTATGTATATAGAACCACATAATGGATAATGCCCTCAACCGCTCTTTCCAGCAAAGGTAGATGTGGTTTTCAGGCCCTGTCTCCTGCAACAACTCTCAATAAAAGTTGGTGTCATAATATTTAAGTGCAATTCAGAGGAGGCACATTTTGCAAGAGTACTGGTTTTTATTTCCATATTGTGAAAGGTGTGTAGGTTTGCTTTTGATACATATTTTAAGGCACTAGAAAGACGTTCTGATCTGTGTGCCTATGTTGCAGAGATCTGACACCATGTCTATGTCTGTGCAGTTCCCCAGGGATTTTACTTGAAGATGTCCAATTTTTAAAAATTTCTACTCATCATTATCTATTTTATAACAATTTGGAGCTACCAGCCAAGATTTTCTATCAATATCTCTCTATTCATTAATAATGTACTAAGGTCTTCAGCAACTTGGTTAAGTATAGACAGGGGCCTTAGAAAAACATGGTTAACCATAGAAAGAATAGTGTTATCCCTTTTAAGATTCAGTATATATTATTTCTGCTTCTTGTAGGCTTTTCTAATTGTTTTTAATTTTAATTTCCTTATTAATAATATTCTATTTATATCATCAGTCTATCAAACTAACATGAGTTGTGTAATAATTACAATTGCTTTGGTCTCCTGCTGCCCCTTTAAACTTTGAACAGTGGCAGAAACCGTCCTCATGGCACTGAATAAAAACCTGGCAGACCCAGTATCTTTTTGCTCACTCTTAGCCAAAGACAGTTGGGCAATGGTTATGAGTCATAGACATTCCATCATTAGAAAGTTCACCTGACTTTTTTGATCAGCAAGTAACAGTCAGCCTCAACACAGTCAAAAGATGTTAATGATTGGTTGACTTTATTGGCTTAGAAAGGCTAGAAAAGAATACTCACCTTTTTGTGTTTACAGCATTCTTTTCTATTCTGTTATTACAAATATTTGCAGAATATTTGAAGGAATTAAATGACATCCACAGTTATCTCAGCATCAATATTGCTGTTTGGATGGATCCATCTTCTTCTCTAAGCTCAGGCTTATAGCATCACCAGGCATGGTTCTCCCATTGAAAGGAAACACATGAACTTCTGCTGGCAATGACTTGACTTTTGTCTTTTTGCTCTTATTTCTTAGTTGCCAAAAATGGCACTGCACCCTATACTGAATACACTCAGAACCTAGCTTTCTAGTGTTCCTTTCAGTGGTCCTTAATAGAACAGAGCCTCATCTGTGGCCATGAAAGAGCTGCTGAGGACTCGATTTTGCCTTCTTAGCTTTGGGAAATTCATACACACTCATTTGTTAGCTCGTTCTACATTTTGGTAAATAATAAATGGAAGAAACTGTTTAGAATTCCAACTTTCATAATGCTGTTAAATTTTATTCAGCTTTCTATTACTATTGTCATTAGGGCACTGTATATTCATATTCCATTGCTCCATTTGGTAGGCAACAAATGTAAATCAAAAGGAAGTTCCTTGCACAAATGTTCATTGGTGGCCTACTATGAACTGGGTACAGGCATGATGATGCACCCAGTGGGCGGGTAGAAAGGAAGTTGGTCAGCTCTCTTAATATTAGCAGCACAATAACCTAAAGAAAAAATAAACATTTGTCAACAATAAAAAATCACCTATTAATAAGATCATGGGTAGTCTAGTACACAGTGACTTTTTTTTAATGGCCTCACTTCAAGTGTTGGACAACACCTTCTCCACTCTCTGCTTTTCTTTTCTGTTCCCATTGTTGGGAGGATGCGGGTTACTTTTTTGACTTTCTGGAGTTTGGCTGAGTTAGCAAAAGCAATGCAATTTACCCAGTCTTAACCTCAAAGACTGCAAGGGGGGAGCTGGTGAAATATTGCACAAGCCCAGCCTTGGTTTAGCCATGAATTATGCATTGTGTATTTAGACTATTCTACTGTTATAGTCTGTTTATCTGTTGACTTCCACCAAGATTTAGGGTTTTGTTGTACTTAATAACTTGCTTTATTTTGTTTGACATATATTTTATGTCCTCCATGTGCATGGATACATAAGATACACAGTCCTGGGTGAGGGTCTGGAGAGAAAGCCCAGCTCTGGATGCACTAACTTTGAGAACTCGGGGGTAAAAATTTTCACATACTTTTTCCTCTTACAGAGTGCTAATCAATATGATGGAGGAGCAGAACTTTCTCTGTTTTTCCCCCCTTGAGAACACTAAACAGTTCAACGAAAGGAAGAAAAATGAATCTGGGTTCCTTTTGTTTATGAATCATGGTTCTTAAAGCTGGCCCTTAAATTTAAAAGATGTCAAAAGATGCTCAGTTAATTCAGTATTGGCCACAAATAAGCATTTCACTGTTTCAGATCATATTGTAATTATTCATTCTTATTTTAGTATTAAGTCCTATATTCTATGGGTCTGGTGGGATAACAGAGGTTTTTGCATGTCTTGAATGGGATCGTTTCACAAAGATTCTACCCTGACACTTGATTGTAGCTTGATCTGAAAATATCTCAGAAATTTCTCAGCATACGAGTGTTTGTGATTTAGAATTCAGAAGCTGTTAAGGGAGAAAAACCAAAGAATCATATTGAGATTCTTCATATATAATACAGTTTATTACATGTCTTCTGTTATATAGATGAGGTGTGTATATACATACACACATGCACATTTTTATACCTGTTTATATTTAGCAATTATTTCTAGAGTTTTCAGAACTTATTTTCCCATTTCCATTCTGGCTTTTTGGAATTTAAACGATCTTTGTCCAAACAGAGCTGTCTGCCTGTAAAGACTCTCCAAATGGATTAACTGTTTACCCAGCTCCAATTTTCATCAACTTGCTCTTCCCACCACAAGTGCTTGTGGTATCTAGAATGCAATCTATTTCCCCATATTTAGTCACAAAGAATTACATGAATGCCTAAAATAAGCACTATTTACATTTGCGTAACTCCCCACAGTTTTAAACAGTTCTCCTTGAGTCTCACAAAGATCCTGGTTGAAAAAAAGAGGACACAGAAGCCCAGGTATTTTAGCCATCTCTGCTCAAAAGTCACACTAATCAGAATTAAAGGATGCCTTTTTTTTTTTTTTTTTTTTTAAGAAACCCAGGACTTTCCATGCCACAGCTTTTGCTCTTTGCTAGGCTCTGTACTGCCTTTGAACAGAAAACCAGCAAGAAAACAAGGGTTTGTTGAGCATCACAGCCCGTTCATCCCATAAATGTTTATCTACTATGTGCCAGGCATGGGGTAGGCGCAGGTAATGTCCACTGATAAATGAAAGCCTTCAGTTCCTAGCTTCTGAACTCAGTCTGGCTATGGACATGTACCATTGTCTGGGCTGGGTCTCCCTGGAAGCAAGCTGATTTAAGTAGAAATCTCTCCTCCCTAGAGGGGAGATAGCAGGGGAATCACCTTCTCCATCTTCCTTTCACTGTTAGCTGAGGGATGCTCCTAGGAACAGTAACTTCTGGCGCTCCTATCCTATCCATGCAGGGTAGGCCAACATGAAGCCCCCAGGTAGAGTTGCAGGTGTCTACAGTAGGACTCCATTGATAAGTTCTGTGCTGTTGCATGCTGAGGGGTTGAGGGTGAGGCACTGGCCAGGGCTGCAACACCAGGGAGCCAGGTTGCAACACAGAACCATGATTTCTGTGCTGGGGACCTATAGGAGGACAGAGAGGCCATCATGGAAGTCTTTCTAGAGAAACTGGAAGCTCTCTAATTTGGGTGAGGCAAGCAGAAGTGGCTGATAAAGGTTTTGAGACATGTTCTAGGCAGAGAGAACTCCAAGAAGTTTCATGTGGCTGGAGTGAGTTAGAGCGATGAGGAAGGGAATGCAAGGAGAGGTCAGATCCCGCAAAACCCGGACAGCCACAGAGGAGAATTTAGATGTTATCCTGTGGACAATAGAGAATCATGAAACGATTTCACGTGTCATGATCAGGTTTCTTTGGGGATAATCTTCAGGCTTCAGTACAGAGAATGGTGGGAAGGACTGACTCAGAGTTGGAGACAGGAGGCCCAGGAAGGGTATGCTTCAATAATCCAGGCCAGTGAGGCTAAGTCATTGCCTTACATCTGGCCGGGAGAGCAGCCCCCTTTCAGTCTGACCTTTCCCCACTGCCTTGATGTTGGCTGCCAAGTTGCATTACACTGATGCTGAATGGTCTCCTGGCTTTGTCAAGGGATGCAGGTGATGGCTCTGCAATTCTTCTGCCTTTCTGTGTCACTACTCGGCTTATTACTATCTGTGTTTGATTAAAATAGGAAGGTTCATTTCTTTTTAACAAAATGTGGTTAAAAGCCAGTTTATTACCTCCAGATTATAGCAACAGTGTGCCTTTCTCTTCCACTATTCCTTGTGAGTTCCTCTCAGACTAATTGTTTGGAAAAACAATAGCAACATTACCTGACATAACCCCCTCCCCATGCCTTCATCCTTCGTTTTGCACATAAAGTTTTTTTTTCATTTATATTTAATGTATTTTATTTATATTAAATTTGTCCATTAAATTTCACGTCTGTGTGAGTAATTTCTCTATGCTTTGGTGTTGTCTTTTTAGTTTGGAAAGTGATAAGGAACTTGGGATCTCATGGAGTAGTAGTAGGTACAAAAAGAGCTTAAACAAGGCTGATGGTGCCAATTCTTTGTTTTTGGTGTCTCTGGGCACTTAGAAGGTGCTTAGCTTCCCTAAGGACTTAGAAAGATCATGGCATCCATGTCCCCAGGAAGCAGTAAACCAAGTCTTTCTTAGGCTTTTCCAGGAGATTTATGCTTTGTTGCCTTTTTGTAGAACAATCACAGTAGGTTATGAGATATAGGATTATACTGGAAACATCTGATAATATTATAACTTCACATATTAAACCTTAGGCTAGTTGTATATTCACACAGTAGAACACTCCATAACAGCGAAAATGACCTGTGGTAACATGACAGCAAATATGAATCTCACCAATGTTTTGAGTGAAAGAAGGAAGAGAGAAAAAAGAGAAAAAGAGATACCATCCTTGGGAAAGACTAATCTATGCTGTTGGAACTCAAGACAGTGGTTAGCCCTAGAAAGCTCCACAAGAAGGCTTTTGAATGCTGGTTATGTTCTGTTTTTTTTCAGATGGGTACTATTTACACATGGTATGATCACTTTGTGAAAACACATGGAGCTATAAATTCACTACAGGTGAAATGTTCTGTATGCCCATACTCAATAAATAAGTTTATTTAAAAATAGAACAAAAATAAAAATGGAAAATTTAGAACTGAATGGAGCTGACCTGATGGCCATCCGCTTCAGACTATTTCTGTTCACATCCGGGAAACCAAGACATAGGAAAGAGGTAGGGTGTCCTCAAAGATGCCCTGCCAACCAACCAGCTGCAGAATCAATGTGGCACCCAAAGCGACTCTTTCCTAGGCTACTTACTGTTCCTGTGTCTGTATATCCTAATTACATGCTAGACTCAATACATTCAGGTGAGGATTAAGAAAGGTGGCTGAATTCTTAAGGAAAGATCCACAGGACAAAAGGATTACCTGCTGTCCTCCTAATTGTGCTGAGGATCATTAAGTAGGAAAAGACCTTGGAGATTTCAGGGACTCCTTCCCAGCACATGTCCAGGACTCCTGACACTCTGACACTCTTTGGGCAGTGGTTCCTGCTGTGGTCAAGGCAGACTCTAGCTGTCCAGTATTCAAGGAATTTAGAGATTATTGGGGGAGAGCTAGATCACCTTTTAAGGCAGATATAGCTCTTTTTCCCAGTTAGAATGAGCCCAACCCTTGCCACATTCCCCATGGCTTTCAGAATAGTGAAAGTTGGTCTAAATAACAATTGAGGTAAATGAGTTTAACTGATTACAATAGTTAAAAACCCTCTATTCTACCTCCTACTATTAAGTCTAATTTGGAAGATTTCAGAAGTACTGGGTCATTCTGCTTGGCTCCCATTATGAAAAGATGGCAAGGTTGGAGGTGCAGTTGGCTTCCTAGGGGAGGGGACTGAGGACTGGGGACTGGATCAACATCAAAAATGTATCATGGTTGGAGATGGCTTTCCTAAATGTGGATTTCTTCTCATAATCTCTTTTTATAGGGACTAGCGGTCCTAGCAGTTGAAAGCCCGTGTGTTTCAGAAGCTGCCATGAGACTTCTTTGGACTTGAGCTATGTGTACAATCTCTTATTCTAGAGTATTTGACCTTGAAACTCTTTAGAGCCTGCAGCAGTGATCTCATCAGATATGGAGTAGTACATTTTCTCTAGTGAGTCCTGATCAGTGAAAATCTGTTTTGGGTCTTTATAGATTTACTAGAGACGAGGAGGCTTCCTTTCCCCTTGTTCCAATTTCCCACTTAAAATGAAGTATTAGTAACTAAAAGATCTTATAAGAGTTTAAAATGTATGAAAAGTTAATAATGAAATATTCTGCCATTTAAGAAATAAGTCAGATGCCAATTCAAGGCCTTTATATGAATAGAGATGGCTGAGTATAGCTAAAAACACCAAAAACAGTAGTCACTTTTTAGCAACAATATAATGGGTTTAATCTAACACCTCTCTCATAAAACACTACTAGGCATTACAAAATACACATTATTTTTATCTCCATTTTACAGATGAGGAAAGTGATGCTCAAGGATGCCAGTTATCTGGCCTAAGGTTGTAAGAATAGTAAGAAGGAGAGCTGATATTAAAACTGGGTTCTGCCTGCCCCAAAGTTCATGATATAGCTTATATGTATTCCAGGGGAGGGACGTATAGCCTTATAGTTCTTCTGTAGGGTACTGAGAGTGACTTACCCCAGGGCTAGGGCACTAGCCACATAGATTTTTCCTTTTGGACACAGGCCAGGGACATTTTCCATTTTTCACCTTCTTGAGGCAGATCCTACCATTGTCCTTCAACTCCTTCAACTTACCCTCCATTCCAGCTACAGCTGAACCCTGGAGCTAACACTGCAGTGGACTCTGACTTAACTACATATATTCAGAATGGCAATGCAGGTATTTGTCAAGCACTCAAACTTTGGAGTTGACAGATTTGGGTTCATGTAAGTTTTGCTTTTCAAAGCCTCAGTTTATCCATCTGTAAAATGGGGATGATAATAGTACTTACCCCAATACAAAAGGAAGTCTAAATAATAAGTCTAAATTGGCACAGTGCCATTCATATAATAGTAAGCATCACATTATTGTGAATATGATTGTATATAATCCACAATAGCAACAGTAGAGCCTCATGTACACCCCCATACACACAGTCATCCACATGGAATTGTAAGGCTTGACTATAGCATGAAGATTCAAAGATCAGACTCTCTTGTCCCTCTGGAATGAGCTCAATATGGCATGGCCCTTGGCACCAAGGGGGAATTTGAATAATTTCCATGGCATTAGATTCAATGTGTAGAGGACTCTGTAGTCTCTTCCAGAATATATGGCTAAGCCAGGCTTTGGTTTTCTCTAAAGAATCACCTACCTGTCTGCCCCATCACCATGTTTCACAGAAGGACAGGAATTGGCTCATTTTTTTTTTTTATCAGATTTGCAAAGGAAAAGATAATTATTCTACTGTATGCTGGCATACAGCAAGCTATATGTGACATACTATGCAGCATTTAACTCAAATGATGAAGGAATTAAAAAGAATTGCCACATCTAAAACAGATGTCCAGGCAGGATGCATAAATGGTAGTCAATTCACGAATTAAGAAAATAAGTGAAAGGATAAATGCACGTTTCAAGATCTAAGTCTTTGTTCAATATGTTAAACACATGGTTGATTTCAAAGTCCTTGTAACCACTGAGTTGGAGCCGACCCACTCAGAAGTAGCTGGCATCTTGCAGGAAAGGATTAGAATTCCTTGTGACCTTGATATGTTAAAGACGTGATCAGAAACAATCAGCCTAAACTCAGTGGGGCAGGAGAAAAGCAAACCATGAGCTGAAGGTGGTGCAGAGTTGCCTTTGTGTGGACCCAGTCAAGAGAAGGAAGGGGCAGTGCTGAAGAGTCAGCAGCAGTCACGAGATGTGGGCTGCACCGGACCCAGGAAGCATTTCACGCCTTTCCATGGGCACAAGGTAAAGAGCCTTTCCTTGCCATTTGAGGCCCGCAGCAGCAGAAGAGTTGATGTTGAGGAATGCAGGGCACTGGAGCTGGCCAGGGAGGAAAGGCAGTGGCTCTTATCAGGACTAGGATGCCAGCAATTGCCCATGTCTGCAGGAAGAAGAAATAGGCTCAAAATTACAGCAAGGAGATGGAAGTTAGCTTCAAAGAAAGAAGTAAGAAAAGTGATGGCAGAAACCTCGAAACTTCTTAAGTTCAATAGCTCCTCTTTTCTGCAGTAATTTGAAGTGGGATTTGGTGAGAAATCAAAGGATGGTGCTGGCTAATTTGTGAATCCCACTTCTGAAGGTCAAGAGAGACTTCTGATCAGGACCTATTTTGAGGTTTCCATGTGTGCCCTGAATGATCTTGCTTCCAGGTTGTTCATTCAGTCATTCCCTCTGGGTCAAAGGCTCTTTTTTTCTATCCCTTAAAAGTCACTCCTTAAGCTGGAATAAACCTTCACCCTTTCTGGACCCTGCATAGCATTGTACTGTGGTTCCCTCTCATGTGAGTGTTCCTGTCATGAATTCTTGGTTATTCCTTTAAATGGCCTTCTTATTTCCCCCGATCTCCTTATGCCAGAGTTACCCACATGCATATATTAAGGGCCAAGTGATAGATAACGGAAGCCTGAGTGGGCAACTCTTCCCTTGGCAGTTGTGGAAACTCAAGCTCTGGCACCAGTTTCCTCCCAGCCACATGCAAAGAACTGGCTCCTGACAAACGCCAGGGACAAAGGGATGTTTCCCAGTTGGCTTCATGTAGGTGGTAACTGAAGCGCAATTTGAAAATGAAGGAAGATTTCTGAATGTTATTGTGATTTGTCTAGATTTACTGAGAGGAATCCAGAAAACCTAGAAAAAATGTGAGCACAAGAGGGAATAGTCAATGGAAAGGCATAAAGGGAGGAGAAAGATCTTCCAGCTGCTGGTATTTAGAGAGGCACTCAACAATCAACAGACCCTGCTGAGGCTTTTTTTAAAACCTCCACACATAACTTGTGAGTTCTACAAAGACTTTCAAAGTCGCACAGAGTCTGGTTGTTGATATGACTGGTTTGGGTCCTGTGACCTCACCAGGCAGCTTTTTTTTTTTTTTACCCAGTCTCGTAAATCCATAAATTGGTAGCCAGAATGAAGCAACTCGATAGAAACTCTTTTGAAGTTCTTTTCATTTTAGAAAAGATGGAAAATGATGAACTCCCATGGCGTATCTGTAAATTTCAAATCTCCTGTGAAATGAATGACATTGCCCTCCCTGCCTTCATTCCGTCCCTCCACGGAGATAAAGGGGAAATCACAAAGGAAGAGAAGACAAATTAGAGTTGTTTTTTTAAAATAAAAAACAAACGCACACATGATCCCAGAAGACAAAGGATATTGCCTCTTTTTACGTAACTAACCTATGAGAAATTGTCCTTAAAAGGCTCATTTCTGTCTGTTCAAAATTAATTTTATCTATTCTAATAAGTTATTTTTTTCCCTTTAGAATGAAAATATCCTAGTTTAAGATAACATCTTGATAAAAGCTCTGATTTAAATATATTAATGTGATCACTCATTGTGGTTAGGGCAAAAGATACAGAGATGATATAGATGCCCAGACCCCCTAGATATTTGACAGCTGACCCTACTGCCTTAGTTAATGTTCTATCTTTTTACTGGCCATCTGTGGTTTTCCCTGTCAGGACCCTGCCTTAGAAGTGTGTGTTTGATGGTCTTCACACTATCACCTGTAGGGGCAAGTGATGATACTTGTCACCCCAGGCTACTGACTGTTTTCTATATTTTCAGGCATGGGCATTCTCTAGCCTTAGTGAGCCCAACTTACAAGCACAATCAGAAATATTCTATCTCTCTCTGAATTTATCTTATAGATACTATATTTTTAAATGGTTTCAGCAAAAAAGTTTTTCATTAGTCTTGTCATTCTAGGGGAAAGAAGAAAATATTTCAAAAAGTAAATCCCACATTTCCCATCCTTCACGCTGACACTAGTGTATCTAACAGTGATAGATGGGCTGTCAGATCAAAAAAATAACATTTGTTTATATAACAGTTTAGATAACAGCAAATCATCTAGGTACCATGCTAAGGGCTTGCCTTGAATCATCTCATTTAGTCTTTACCTTAACCTCTTTCCTCTTGGTGCAACAAATATTTGCTTCCTTTTATTCATGGGAATCTGATCCCCAGACTGGTCACTAGGCCCAGGAATGACACAGCCAGCACTGGAGTCCAGGTGGTCAGCACAGAGCACAGTGCAGAGCCCATTCACCTTGGCTCTGTGCCACCTCCTCCCTGTGAAGTGCAGGTATTGGGAGAAATATAAATTCTTCAATTCATGCTTTGGTGGGTATGTATTGCATCTTCTTAGGTACCATTTGGTAAGAATTATTTCATGATGTAAGGGAAAGTATGGCACATCTCAGGGTCCAGCTGTACGAAAGGCACCACGTTCTGTGGCCTCTGCAATCACCACACCAGGTGTTTGTGGCTTTGGGGTCCAAAGTATGTATTCTGGCTCTGGCATTTATTATCTGCTGAACCTCACTTCACTCTTTTATAAAATGGAGGTAATTACAGACATTTAGTGCAATGACAAAGCTATGCATTAATTGTCAAATACTCTTATTTAGAGTGACCATGAATGGTGGGGGTGATGAATGTCATTCATACTGTCAGAGGCTGTTTCCAAGTTGGAAGGTGACTTGACCTGATCAGCATCTGGAGAAGATGGCCCTGACTACAAGTGGAGGCCAAGAGCAGCCTACAGCAGGTGGGGCGGGAGAGTCTGCGTCATCATCTGGGCCAGGCCGCGCCTAACACCCCTGTTCACGGTGCTGATGCTATTCTGCTTGCTCCCATCCCTTGTCCCCGAGGATTTTTGTTGTTGTTTGCTTGCTTATTCTAGTTTTCTAACTGCTGTGTTCCCAGCATCTGGAACATAGTAGGGACTCAGAGTTTGCTGAGTAAATGGATCAAAGTCAGCAAGAACCATACTGGGATGGCAGCATGTGAGATGGTGGCAGCACGCCCCATAGACATGCAGAGAAGGGTGCTGACTCAGGGCAAGGACACAGTGAACCTGGTGGGTTAGAAAGGGATAGAGTTCTGGGGTTGCTGGTTGGATTAAATGGCCAGATGATGGGACTTTTTGCTAAAACAAAGAAAGGATGCAGAGAGAGTAGGTAGAAGCCTGGGTGTTGGGGATAAACAGAAAGACCAGTGGGACTGAGTAACCTAAAGCCTCCAGGAAAATGCAGGCCTCACTTCATAGGGAGAACTGCCATGGCCTTGGATGGCAGCAGGAACGTTGGCTGACACATGCAGAACCGTCTCAGTTGACTGTCTCTCCTGGAGGTGTGGAAAGGAAAGGAATCCCAGCCAAGGTGCGAGAAAGCCTCAAGTTTACAAATCAGTCTCTGAGAGCACACTGAGAGGGCATATAGGGGATGCCCTGTCAGAGATCTGTGTGGTACCTCGCTGGCAGAGAGAGCCGTCCAGTGTGTCCTCAGGTACCTTCTCTCTCTACAGCTTAATCAGGCCCATTTTACAGGAAAGTAGTGTGGAGTTCAGGAGGTTCTTAGAGGCTGCTTTTCTACTCTGGGCCTTTGTCCTATGTACAGGCTTATGCTTCTTTGTATGTAAAAGCTATTTTATCTCCTCAGACTTGCTGAGAGAAGAAGAGGGAGCCAGGAACCAAGGCCTGACAAAAACAGTTTTTAAAAAGTTAAATGAATGAAGTTAAATGAAAGTTAATATGAACTTGAAAATTCACAGACAACAAATGGCTCTTCACTTAGGTTTCCATTAGGATCATATGGAGAAGTCCAGGCGTGTTTTCTGAGCGCCTACCCTGGAGAGTAAGGCTGGTGGGAGGGCCAGTGGTTTTAGGGCTGGAGGGGCTCATTCCCTTTCCAGCACTGCTTCTGCCAAAAGGTCAAGGGTTGCCTTCAGTTTCACATGGAGGACTCTGGAAGAGGTCCCAAGGGCAGGACTGAATTTGAAACACAGTGATGAATGTGGGGTGTCCTCTGCACAATGTCATGGCCCCGGACTTCCAGGACTGTGCTATGGCTGCCTCAGCATTATTTTGAGTGTTGACAGAGTGCTCAGTAAGACAGAGACAGCCTTCTTTGTCCAAGGTCTCACACAAAGTCATGGGCAAGAGCCCAAAACAACAGCCATGACAGAATGTCTAAATGTATTTGGGTGACATACCACAAGCTGAGGCCCTGGACGTCACTGATAGCCTCCTTCAAGCCCTTTCTTGCTATTTCCCACTTAGAATGTTTCAATAAATAGCATCATGGAAAGCTGTTGACCCTCATGAAGCTGCGCTGTTTCTGGCGTGTCACTCACTGGCACGTAACACAGCACCAGAGGACAAGGTGCTTTAGTGGGAGGGGATATTTGCCACAGAGCTGTGGTTAGGAGCATGGCAGACTGGCTTGATTTGGATCCAAGATTTGCCACCTACCAGCTTTATGCTCTTGGGCAAAGGGTGCAGCCCTAAAATGGATAGAATATTGGCATGTGCCACAGAGGAATGGATTTTTCTGTGTGGAAAATGAAATACTTAAAATGTTTGTCTTCACAAAGACTGGCACAAATTATGTACTCAATAAATAGCAGTTGTTGTGATTGAGATGTTCTTTTATATTTTATGCTATTTGTATTCATTTTTTTACACAGTTTTCATTCTAAGATATAATTCTTTTCCATTTTGACGTTTATAAAGCTGGAACTCATGTTTGATTTCTTGTTTGTTTTATTTTAATTTTTTTTAAAATGATAGCTGTGTACATTAATGCAATCATGGGGTACAGTGTGGTGTTTTCATATACAATTTGAAATATTTTCATCAAACTGGTTAACATATCCTTTGTGTCATTTTCTTAGTTATTGTATTAAGATGTTTATATTCTACTCTTAGGAAGATTCACTTGTACCCTTGTAAGATAAACCATAGAAGTGATCCCTCCAATCACCCTCCCTCCACCCATTCCCCCTCCCCTCCTCTTCCCCCCTCCCCATATTCTTAGGCTATAATTAGGTTATAGCTTTCATATGAAAGCTATAAATTAGTTTCATGATAGGGCTGTGTACATTGGATACTTTTTCTTCCATTCTTGCAATACTTTGCTAAGAAGAACATTTTCAGGCTCCATCCATGTAAACATGAAGGACACAAAGTCTCCATCTTTCTTTATGGCTGCATAGTATTCCATGGTGTATATATACCACAGTTTATTGATCCACAGTTTCTTGTTATGTCTATTTACTATTTTTTTATTCAACTAATGGCTACTATGAGTGGAAATTTCCTGCTGTCTTTTTGAACTGACAGTGTGAATCAAGGGATAGCTCGGTGAATATTTAACCTGTAACCTTCCTAGATTATGTTTTTTAGTACAAGTTATTTTTTAATTGACTCTTGTACTTCCAGAATAGATAATCATATAATCCATAAATAATCCAGGTTGGGTTTTTACAATAACTATGGTTTAATATCTTTTTCTTATTGCAATCACTTTAGTTAGAGTATCTGGAACAATGGTAAATGCTAATGGTTATAGTGGACATCATGGTTTTCCATCATTTACATGTTTACTATTCAGATGAGATGTTCCCTCAAAAGACATATGCTCTTATTCTTTGTTTATAATTGTATATCAGGAAGTGTGATTTTTTTTAATCAAATGACTCATGAGAATTTTTCTAAATCAGTGTTTTTTAAACAAAGGTATACATGAGAATTCCCAAAGGGTGCTTTAAAAAAATAGACCAATACTTGCTCCAGATACACTGTGAGGTAATTTGCCATAATAGGAATCAGACTCATAATCTGTGTACCATTAAGAAGTATTGATTTGCTTTTATGTGGGCATATGGCATATAGTTATTTGTATGTTGGTTTCATATTGAGTACATTGATACTTATAGATTTACAAGTTTGAACCAAACTTGTATCACTAGTATAAAACCCACTTGATTATGATGTATAATTTTTTAAATGTGTCACTGTATTCTGTTTTCTAGAATCTTATTGAATATTTTTTCATCAATATTCATTAATGATATTGGCCTATAGTTTCCCTTTTTGGTTGGGTCTTTTCCTGGTTTTGGAATCAGGATGATATTTGTTTCATAGAACGTGTTGGGGAGGATTCCTTCCTTCTCTCTATTTTGGAATAGGTTATGCAATAGAGGTTCTAGTTCCACTTTGAACGTTTGGTAGAATTCTGGGACGAAAACATCTGGTCCAGGCTTTTCTTTTTGGTAAGATATTGTATTGTTGATGCAATTTTAGTGCTTGATATAGGCCTATTCAAAATTTCTAATTCTTTCTGGTTGAGTTAAGTAAGGTGGTGTGATTCAGGCATTGGTCTATATCCTCTACATTTTCATATTTCTGGGCATAGAGCTTTTTTTTTTTTTTTGTAGTAATCATTGAGGATCTTTTGTATTTCTGGTGGTATCTATTGTTAGTTCCCCTTTTTGTTTCTGATTGAAGTTATTAGAGATGTTACTTTTCTGTTAGCCTAGGAAGGGGGATGGGACAGGGAGGAGGGGAGTAGGGAGATGGAGGATGATTGGCAGAAGGAGAGAAGGCAACTGACAGGATCTCACCTAATGTGCACAACGTGAGGGTGTTCAGCATTGCCCCTGGGTGACAGGCTCAAGTACAACTTGAACTTTACCTCAGAATTGAAAACAATGTAACCTAAACATTTATACCCTCATATTTATTTCAAATAAAAAATATAGATACATAAAATAAAAAAGTATTGATTTGGATGATCACATATTTATTTGTCCCCTTTATCAATATAACATGATGAGTTATATTATGGAATTCCTAGTATTAAACCATCCTTAGCTTCTTTGAATAAACCCTACTTAGCCATTTTTATATTATTCCTGAATATGCTGCTGGATTTTCTTTGCAAGTGTTAATGGTTTATAGTTTATACATCACAATCTTTGGTGGAATTGTCCTATAGTTTCTTCTTTTAAAAATTAAAAAAAAAAATTATTCTTGGACGAATAAAAGTATTCCCCAAGAAGTAGAAAAACTAACTGGGCATTGTGACAAGAACCTGTAGACCCAGCACTTGGAAGGTTAAGCAAAAAGAATCTGTTAATCCCAAGAGTTTGGGGTTGCTGTGAGCTATGAAGCCACAGCACTCTACCTAGAACAACAGAGTGAGTCTCTGCCCCCCCCCCCAAAATCTCCTATCAAGTGGCCTAAACCCAAAGACATTTTTGGAGATAATTATTTGGCTATATTTTCCATGTATTTCCTGGTTATTGGGTTATGGCTCTATTGAGATTATCTGCCTGTTTCTCAATGAATTTCATTGTTTTTATTTTCTCTCATCCATTTCACCCATATTCATATCCATTGCCTTTTGGTCATTTTTTAGTTATTTTTTGGAATTGTCTTTATACCTTTTTTTCCTGATTAGACTTTCTAAGAAGGGGATTTTTTTTTTAAATCATAAACACATAGATTGTGTATACATTAATGCATTTATGGGGTACAATATGCTGATTTCATATAGAGTTAGGAATGCTTACATCACACAGGTTACTATATCTCTCATCTTGTTTACTTAATTATTATGTTAAGACATTTATACTCGATACTAATAGATCCAACATGTACCCTTTGTTTTACTCCTCATTTTCTTAATGATTGCTGTTGTGAACATCCTTTCATTGATTAGTCATTTGCATGTCTCTCTTTAGGGAGCTATCTATTCACATCTTTTGCCCATATTTCTACTGCACCATTGGACCTTTTTCTTATTAACATGTCTTATTATGAATGCATACTCTTTACCTGAACTATGCTTCCTTAATTGCATTTATCCTACACGGTTGCTTATGTGGTAGGTTTTGCTGTTGTTGTTATGCCACGTAGAATTTTTTTTTTGCAGTTTTGGCTGGGGCTGGGCTTGAACCCACCACCCCTGGTATATGGGGCCAGCACCCTACTTCTCGAGCCACAGATGCCACCCAGCCACATAGAACTTTTATAATTATATGGGTCTCAGTCTTTTCCTATCGCAGTTGGATTTCACGTCTTTGAAAAGTCCTCCCAATGCTAAGATTTTAAAAATAAAATTGTGAAATAAAATAACTGGGCTTTATGTCTAGAGAGGTAAATGAAACACATTCAGCTCACAAAAAATATTCTCCCTCAACACTTCGTCTTCATGCCCCTCTTCTTCTTCTTCTTTCCGTCCACACCACTCTGAATGGGGAGTAAAAGTATCAAAAGTAGAGTCTTAGAAGCACCCAGCCTTCCTCACATCATGTTTCTGAGCCCTCTGAGGATTTAAGAAACACCTACCCTTTTTAAATCCTGTGTGTGTGTACAGATATATGCATGCACATATGTGTTCATTTAGTTATGTACAAGCACATGCATTTACACTTATAGGTCCTAGTTTAACAAAATCCCTTTTGTGAAAAAAAAATTAAAATATATGTATTTCCCCATAGGTATTTGGATTTCCTTTATTCAAAAGGGTTCATAGCAACCATCAGTAAGCATTCATAATCTTACCTAATCTGATAGGAAACATTAGGGAAATTTCCTCTGCCCTGAAAGTTTTGTTTCTCTTTTAAAAAGAAAGGAAGCTTCACAAAACCAATTTTTTAAAAATTGCCTCATTGAGGAAATAGTCAATTATGTCACATTTCACCATGATAAACAGTGCGCTAAAGGGGCACAGTATTCTGAAATTCACATGTGGAAGAGAACCACGCAAGTGTAAAAAGTTAAATTTATATACAGGATTAGGGGTAAAAGTGTACGTTCCAGCATGTTTGCCTGATAGTGTATAATTGCTGTGCATTATTTGTCGGTTAGGGGGATCAGCTAAAGCCTGATGTATAAAAATTCATGCCAGTAGGAAATTTACTATAAATCAAAGTCTAGATTACTCCATAACATTACGTCTTCAAGTTGTAAATTAACTCACACAAATTTGGCTTTCTGAGTAATGAGCAACATTTCTAGTGGAGCAGAAGGCCTACCATAAATAAATTCAGATTAGACTCAAAGCCTTCCTTCTGCTGTTCTGGGTGAGCCTGTGTGCCCGCTTTTATTGCTGGATGCCCCATCTAGTCCTGGAAGATAGGTCCTTGGTGTGGGTTGAGGACATCCACCATTAGCCCTGTCTGTTGAGCACTGCACGAAATTCATTTTCACTGTAATGCAGTAGCAGCTGTTTCCTGCTCTGACTAGGGACAGTCACTTCTGCCTGCTAGCAGGCAGCTGCCCAGACCCCAGTGCTGCAGGGGCCTTCAGATGCCGCCCTGAAGCTCCATGCCTCTGGCACTAACTGGTGAATACCCTTAGATGTTGTAGAGCATTGACATCAGTTATGACCCCTAGGATACCAAGGACATCTCCTTGGCAAGACCGTCACATTTAAATTTTTGAGATGTTACATATCGCTGTTATTTTTAATGTATTTTAAACTATTCTTGGGGTATGAGGGGGAAAGAGAGGAGGGAGACATATCTTCCTGTAAGCGAGAAGAAAAGCTTTGCAAGAAAGTTCCAGAAAAGATGTCCCTAGTGTTTCTTCAGGCTCTGTCAGCCAAATGGAAGCATGTTCATAGAGAACTACTATCAATACTAATACTGAGCTAATATAACACTGCCCTTAGTGCCGATGCCGAGTATTTGTGTATTTGCTAAGTGTCAGGTACTATGCTATTCTTCCGTATGTGCTTTCTTATTTTCTTCTCCCAGTAATCTATAGGATGGGTGCCATGTACAGGCACCCAAGTGTTAGGGAGATATAGGTCAAAGGTGTAAGGTCATCAGTACCAGCTCATAATCTTCAGAATGCTCTGGAGTTAGTATTCAAACCCAGGTCTGGCTGGCCCACAGTTTGGCCCTTGTCTCCCTCCAGGGCTCGTATTAGTGACTGACACGTATTTCTTGGTGTAGGACTTCGCCCTGTTCCTTGGCTTCTCTGGTTTCAGGAGTCGCCAGTGGATGTTCCTGGGGAGTCCCTAGACTGGCTCCTCCTTAGTCCCAGTGTATCCACCCAGCAGCTTCCCTGCTCCATCCTCAGATGGGGTCTGCCTTCTTTCTCACGTAGAACTGCCCTGTCCTCAGTCACATTTTGTACCCAAGGAATTATATTAGCGGGGTGCTTTTATTCCTTTGTCCTCTCCATGCCACCCTCCCCCTCCATTTCTGCCCTTACCTTCTCTCTGTGGGGTACAGACAGACCAGCTCCTACCATTTCCAGGGTCTGGAACAATAGGGTAAATGGAGGCCCAGTTCGGCTTGTGTGTGCTTTATAATTCCACGTCACTTGGTCACTTACTATACTTTCAACAACAAGTAACTTTCTTAAGAGCCATAAAAGAAAGAAATGTGTGTATGTTGCTCGTTTGCTATCCAGGCCTTCAGAGCAGGGGCCCCTTTTGTCCAGCAGAAGAGTGGGAGAGGCTCACTCCCAGCTCAGTGAGACTGCACTGGGGTTTACCACCAAACTCGGCTAAATGGCCTTCCCAATCCCTCTTCCCCTCTAGTGCTCAGACTCGTGTATCCTTTTCTCTAAAATGGAAAAGAGATGGATGATCTCTTTCAAATCACACTGACACTAAGACTGTCCCTGAAGCCAACTGGGGCTGCCCCTGCCTCACACAGAACAAAGCAAATTATCTCAAAATGGGTAGAGGCTGGCAAAGAAAAAAAATCATTTGGGCTTATGACTAATTGCTACCAGGATGCTCAGAGGATCAGGAGGGGAGAGTCTTTTTCTCATTGGATTGCTCTTTTTTTGTTGTTGTTCTATTTAATTAACTACATTTTTACACTTATTAACCATCCCCACTTTACAAGGTCTGACATTTAAGTTCATGAACTCATCTCAGAAAAAGTGCTACATACCTCATTGCTGAATTTCCTGCGGTCGCCTTCAAAGTGCTCCCCTGGGAAGGTACGCATTGACAGCAGCACCTGGTCCACCCTTCAAGTCAGTTTTGGAACTCTTTTTCTAGATTGACCATCAAAGTTGACACCATAATTGCCCTTCATGGCCCTGAATGTCAGCAAAATGTCTTCTTTTCACAATTTCCTTTATTTTGGGATAAAGAAGAAAGTCACTGGGGGCCAGATTTGTTTACTGTTCACTCCCTCACAGTGTTGTGTGAGCTGGTTCATTCTCGTGATGGAAGAGCCATGAGTTGTCGGCAAAAAGTTCAGGGCATTTTCTCTAACTTTTTCACACAGTCTCTTTAGCACTTCCAAATAAATAGTGAATTTGGTCAACTATTTGTCTGGTTAGTACAAAGTCATGATGAATAATTCCTCTAATATGAAGAAAAGTTAGCAAGACTGTTCTGACTCTTGATTTGGACTGATGGAACTTTTTTGACTCTGGAGGATTGGCTGACTTCCACTGTGCCCTTTGACACTCTGTTTCAGGATCCTATTGGTACACCTGTTTCATCGCCAGTGATAACATGGCCCCAAACATCATCTTGCCTCTCCTAAAGGTCTTGGCAAACTCTGACTCTTTGCTTTTGTTCATCATTGAGCTCCTTCAGGACCATTTGCATGCTGCTTTCTGATGCCAAGATTTCCAGTTAATTAACTTCCTTTTTCTCTGTCAATGTTCACTTGGTCTCTGTGCTTCTTACAGCCCGCCAATGATTTTGATGCACAGTTCTATGAAGGTTTGCAATATTTTTGTCACTTCCTGTTACTGGCTCCCCTGACCTCTCTTTGTCAGTAGCACTTTCTCTCCCCTCAGAAAAAATGTTTACTCCATTTGTACTGCTGTTTTCACCAAGGCATTATCTCCATAATCTTGGACTAACATGTCCCTGATTTCACTTCCACTATTGCCAAGCTTAACAAGAAATTTGATGTTTGTTCATTGCTCTGATTCAAGCTCCAATATTCTCAAGATGGTACACAAAAACACACAACCACAATAATGAACACCATCCCGCAGGAAAACACTGCCCACGTGTCCACACAAACACAGCCATAAGACAGTAATAGGCCAAGGCTGTGAAACCTTCCAAGGTATCTGTACAGTGCTGCCAAGGTAATCACACAGTGGCAAGTTCTCAAATTGAACTGTCAGACCTCATCTACCCCCTCCCCACTATCCTTCCCAGCCTCTGCTAATTGTCCTCATTGGATTTTTCTTGTCATGACAGGGCTTGACCAGACATGGGAATTCTCGAACTCTTTTCTCTGTCTCATCCTCTCTTATTCATTCATATTATCCACTTCTCTTCTTCTCCGCCTCTCCCTGTCTCTCTCTTTCTCACGCTCACACATGCACACATGCACACACGCATTCTCTTGCTGTCTCTTGCCTTTATCATCAGCAAAGAAAGAAGGAAGGAAGGAAACAGAAAATTAAAGACAGAGAAGGCCTTTCCCCTGAAGTTTTGGAGTTTGAAAGCTGATTAAGGAGATTAAAGGCAGGAGGACACACGTGGGGACTTTTGAGGCCATCTGGGCTCCGGCTTCTACTGTACAAAGGCTCCTACAAGGCTGTTGACACTCCTAAAATTTCATTGAATTAAAATGTGTTCTTTAGTTATAACTGGGAGTGAGAATCAGTGTTGTTATTAGCAATGGCCTGTAACAATGTAAAATTTAATGAGGCAAGAGCCAAATTGAGCTTGTGTTTTATGTCTCTAAAACTTGTAAAACATGCCATTCTCTTGCCCATGTTAATATAAATATTAGTAATTCGTTAATATTAATGGTTTGTTATTCTGATGAAGGGCTTTCTTTTTAAATGAAAAACAAAGCAAATTAATTGAAAAGGCATATTATTTTCCCCCTGGCTGGCTAAGACAGAGGATAACCTGCCTGAATCACCCAACTGGGCCAGCCCAGGCTGGCAAGGGATGTGTTGGGTTCTCCCAAGCAAGATCCAAAGAGATCAGAGGGTCTGATGGCCTGGCCTTGTCAAGCCAAACCTCAGAGTGAGCACAAATGTCACCATGTGTAAACCAAGGCTTCAGGAAACATTGGAGCACCTAAGGCGCAGGCCCTAGAGAACTGGACCATGTACCGGGGACTCTGAGCAGAGGGGAACACCACAGCATCATAAAACTCTGATGTTTATAATGAGTGAAAAGTGGAGACCTTTGGGAAGGTTTTAGGAAGAGGGATGGATCGCTTGTTCCAAGGTGACTTATCAACAGAGAGCATGGAGTAGGAGGTCCCTGAGTGCTCCACATCCTGCTCCAGGCCACAGCTCTGGGAAGTTCATCTCCCCGGTGTCTACATGCAGGCTCAGCCCCGTGTTTGGGCTGCGGGATTCATCTTAGCTTTCTTGTAGAACCCATGTCGACATGATGCCTCACTACACGATATCCCGTGGGCTTCCTTCCCAACCCAGCTAGGTGGCTCCGGGACTGCTGGGAACTGTGTGGTTCTGCCCCCCTGTCTGCTCCTTCCCTGCAGGGAGGACCATGCTTCACCCAGCCCCGTTTCAGACTGTATGTATCATTTAAAAGTGTTTGTTATATGACTATGCTTCAGGTCTCAAAAGGCGGTAACGTTAATTACTGCTCTGAACTTAAGCAGGGCAGCCAGAAGGATGTTTTTTTCTTGAAAAGATTGTGTTTATGGGGCTTCTGGTTAGGATAGTTTGGGTATCAGGCAGGGGTAGCAGCCCAGCTCTGTGGCGGAAGAGAAGCAAATGACAAGAATCTGAAATTGGATAAGTATATACACAAAGCCACCTCCTTTCCCTCTGTAATCGCTGTTCCTTTTGGTATATCCTGGGTGTTCACTGAACAAAAAAATACACTTAAAGTTTTCCCAGTGCACTTTCAAGAAGCCCAGGATATTTTTAACCAAAATAGCCTTTCTTAGGGGCACCTGCCAGCAGTCTTTTTTGTTGTTGTTTGTTTTCTGAGACAGAGTCTAACTATGCTGCCCTCGGTAGAGTGCTGTGGTGTCATAGCTCACAGCAACCTCAAACTCCTGGTCTCAAGCAGTTCTCTTGCCTCAGACTCTCTAGTGACTACAGGCACCTGCCACAGTGTCTGGCTATTTTTTGTTACAGTTGTCATTGTTGTTTAGCTGGCCCAGGCTGTGTTCAAACCTTCCAGTCTTGGTGTATGTGGCTAGTGCTGTAATCACTGCTACAGGCGCTGAGCCATTTTTTTTTTTAATTTAATGAAACTGAAGCACTGAGATGCATTCTTTGCTGAACACCTGATGACTTAGGGGCCTGCTTTGTGTCCCCCACTGTTCTGGGTATTGGGAATACAATGAATGAAGTCAACATCCCTGCCCTCATACAGCTGATCTTCTGGACAGGAAGGAAATAGTCAACAAGATAAGCTAAGTATTAGCTTGGCCCATATGCTATTACCATTTGACATAGGTCAAAAAATTTAAAAATAGACAAATGTGTATGCTTCAACTTAGCATATGATATTTTCATAGTGATGATTACAAAGGAGGAAGAAATAAGCAGGAAAGGGGAATGTGAAATGTTGAGGTTACGAATATTAAGAAAAGACCTCAGAGAGAAGGCAAGATGTGAACAGAGGCTGAAGGAGTAAGGGAGCCGGCTATGTGCCTATCTGGGGTGGGAGGAGAGGAGGTTGGTGCTAAAGTCATTAGGAGCCAGGATGGTGCCCATCAGGATGACTCCGGCTGAGCTCTGAGTGAAATGCAGAGACCTTTGGGAAGGTTTTAGGCAGAGCCATGGATCACTCGCTCCAGTCTAACACATCAACAGGATCCCTGAACCCTGTGCTGAGAAAAGACAGAAGCAGGGGACCAGCTAGGAGGCCACCACAAGAGATAACAGTGAACCAGCTCAGGCCTTGGCAGCGGGGTGGGAAGTGGTAGTCCACTCTGGACTTTCCACCTTTGGACTTGTTTTGAAAGCAGAGCTAACGGAAGTGCTGAAGGATTGCATGTGGAGTATGGCAGGGGGTGGGAGGCTGTGATGTGTTAAAGCTGACACTGAGGTCTTGGTTCTGAGCATCAGAAGAGAGTTGCCTTAACTGAGATAAGCAGGAGCTGGGACAGCCCCAGGGACTCTCCGCACCTCGGCACGTTTTACGATTCCAGTATGCTGGGCTTAGGGCTGGTGAGCAAAATGCATAGGGGAGGGAAAGGAAGAGTAATAACCAGAACTAGTTTTTTCAAAATTTAAAATAAATGGTAATTCTAAGAATAGAGGTTGGCAGCTATGCCTAGAGCATCACCCTAGCCTTTAGGCCCGGGTTTTTTACTACAATAACACCTCTGATAGGTGTAGAAGCCCACAGGCTTGAGGCCTCAGCCTTCTGAGTCCCTCCCAGGTTGCTGGTGGATAGTTCACCCTCCACCTGAGTGGCTGTTCATGAAGCTCACAACTAGATTAGGAGAAAAGAGTAGACGTTCTTGGGATTTCTGAGAAAGCCCTTAACTGCGGACATCCTGTGTGCTCTGCTCAAAGATTAATTCTCACTGCAGGTGGACAGCCTGCCTCTTCAGGCCTGCTTTGGAGCAGAAGGCGTGGTCGCATCTGGTGCATGGGGTTGATAATCTCATCTCAGCACAATGGGAATGAGAGATACTGCTACCGACAGAGTTGTGCTAATTGATTTGTGCAGTTTGATTAGGCGGCTCAGACTCTGCACCTACACATTCAGTGCCCTGGAGGATGGGCCTTAGCATTTCCTCATATTTCCATCTTCTACGTTTTCCACTGTGAACAAGTTGAAAGAGAGGTTGAGAGCATGGGATTTAGAAACAGACCTTGTCTAACTCTGGGTACGTGTTAACCTCTCCCAGCCTCAGTTTCCCCTTCTGTGCAAGTATAGCAGGGTGGACATGAAGAGGTAATGCGTACTCGGTACCAATGCTGCTGAATGCTGCTCATGTCACTCTTCATTTTATCCTGAGGACAAATCAAGATAATTTGTAATATGAATAATCTGTTTCACACTGGGCTTTAGACAAACAGCAGTATGATGGTGACTGCTGAATGGCAGCTAACTGAAATTCAGAATTAGAGAGACACCAGGAAATAGTGCAGACCAGAGAGCATCTGCCCAACTGATGGGGGAAGTCACTGCCCACTTTCAGTTGATTTCTGTCATACAAGAATATGGCTCTGCTAATTCTTACAGTTGTCAAAGAAATCCTCAAATTGGGATTTTTATATTTTGGCAACTAATTAAAAGAAAAGTTTTTAAAATTTCGTGCAAGTTAAACAAAGTATTCCTGTGGTTGTGTTATGATCTGGAGGCTACCATTTTATAAGATGTATTAGTCAGCTTTGCAGTATAACAGGTGACCCCTGCAGTGCTTACCTCTCAGTGCTTACCTGTTGGCCCCAGACCAGTGGGAGCTGTGCTTGTGTTCTATGTGTCACTGTTACTCAAGGATCCAGGGCTCAGAAGCAGCCAATTTTTGGAACATGCCATTCTTATGGGAGAAAGAAAAGAGTTAGAGGAAGCACACAGTGACTCTTAAGGTGTCTGGTTGGAACTTGCATGCGTCCTCTCCTCTCACATCCCATTGGCCAAAGCAGATCACATAGCCACACCTGAGGATGGACCAGGGAAGTTTGCTCTTCCTACAGGTAGGCCCTGCAAGTCTCCTGGAAATAGGAGAGGATGTTGGATGCTTTTATAGGGAAGTAAGGAGCAGATAACTGGGAGTGGTACACTAATCTACCATGAGAACCCTCTACTTGATTCTCCTCTTTCCATACACTTGCTTTTCTAGAGTGTTACAACAGCTGTTGCTGGATTTATTTTCTAAAACCTAAATCTGAGTATTGTTAGATTTCCTTAAAACCATATGTGATACTCCGTGGCTTGTGGGATGAATACAATCCTTTAACATGGCACTTAGGCCTTCTATAGTTTGGTTACTGTATATTAGCTTGAACTGAATGAATTTTCTGAAATTCAAGTATTTTTTAATCTGAAAAGATGGCAATTTAATATTACTTGACCCAAAATACTTGCAATTTTTTTATCCCCTGAGAGCTGAAGCCTAAACTGATACTACCATGTAATTTCTACCGTAGACCTTTGTTCTCTCTGCCTTTCCTCCCTTTCCATCTTCTGCCCAGTCCAGGCAGAGACCCTGTAGTTTTGCTCCTAAGATATGCTCAGAAATAGGATCAGCAGGAAGGACAAAATGACCATCCTGCAAGTAGGAAACTACTAGAGGGATAGCCTCAGGTGCTCTTAATCCAGACTGAGCGCATTCTCAGCTCCCAACTGCCCCTGAATAAATGTTGAATGACTTGCCCTCATCAGCACCTATGGTGACCTGCTAGGTTCAGGAGGGCAGATTTCTTAAGAGTTAAGAGGATGATTCTTACCTACATGAAAAGCAGAGTCATTCATCCAGTGGCTACTCACTGACCACCTCTGTGTGCCTGGGCCTTTGCAGGGCTCCCAAGGGGATAATAGTGCCAGCGCTCATTGTGTGCCTGGCGCTCCTCTCAGTGCATCACAGATGTTAGGACCCTAACATCCCTGCAGTTCAGTCCCCACTTTATAGATGAGGATGCTGTGGTGCCGATTCTCCAGTCCTACAGCCCATCCACACAGTAGCCACTGAGGTAGTCTTGGGACATGAGGCAGACTGTGTCTGTTCCCTGCACTACATCCTCACATGCATATCACAGCATTTATATAATTAAATACAAGTCATATTAAAATGTAAAAATGCAATAAAACCCAATTGTTTTTGAGGTTGAGGATGTGTAGCCTGCCTCTGCCCCATCCCATGCCTACTTCCCCAGCCCATGTGATGCCATCCCCCTCTTTCATCAGGGACAGCCCCGTTGGCTTCCTGTAGGCTCTTCCTCACCTCCCAGCTTTTACGTTTGACATCTGGAATCTGCTGTTCTCTTCCTCATGACCTGCCTATAGGTGACCCATCTGCTGTGTGCCTTGGGGCTCAGTTTAAACATCTCCTTGAGAGAGGAGGACCTACCTCAAATGTACCCTTTACCCTGTAATTCTCTCTTTTTTAGTCACTTTGAGATAAAAAAAAAAAGTCTCACTTTGTCACTCTTGGTAGAGTGCCATAGCATCATAGCTCACAACAACCTCAAATCCCAGGGCTCAAGTGATCTTCTTGCCTCAGCGTCCCAAGTCTCTGGTACTACAAGTGCCTGCCACAGTGTCCAGCTATTTTTAGAGACGGGGTCTCACTCTTGCTCAGGCTGGTCTCGATCTCCTGAGCTCAGGCTCTTCACCTGCCTTGGCCTCCCAGAGTGCCAGGATTACAAGTGTGAGCCATGCACCTGGCTACCCTGTTATTCTTTATTACTTTATTAATATAGGTTGTCTTTATCAGAAGTGTAATTTACTTGCTTATTTGTTTATTGCTTTTCTCTCCCATGGGACTTTGAATTTTAGGAAGTCAAAGCCTAGTCCTTTGTGTTCACCACTGGATCCCCCTACACCAAGCACAGTGCTTGTTACCGTGTTGGTGATTAGTGAATGAATGAATGAATGAGTGACGGATGTGAAGGAGTGACGTGTAAATACCCAGAGGGTGCTGTGTTCCAGGATTGGTGTTCTCATTTTCAAATAAGCCTCTTCCTGTTCTTCTACATTTGCTACCTAGTACGCACTCAAATATTTGTTGAATGAGTAATGAGAACACATTCATAGCTTGCGTTAAGCATGGGGAGGACACTTCATTCTCAGTTCAACATAAGACATTACTCACTCACAGTGATCATTTCTTATTCATCCTCAAAACTTTTTCAACCTAGTTTTCCCGGAGGGCATCAGCCATAGATCAGAGCAGGCATGGCAGTCTACTTGCCATCCCTGGTTTAAGCTGAGTCTAGATATATCTGGGCGTGTCTGATTAGGTAGGCTTCGTTGAGGTCTTTACACATTAAGGACCACCTTGTCTCCTGGAAATTTAAGCATCTTAAGGGAAGTCTATTTAAGAGGGAAGGAGTGGCTGAATGGGGCTAGGCATCTGATATGCGGGGGGGTTTCTGTTTTACTTCCTGAGCACACAGGCCTACAGGCAGAGGGCCTGCAGTTGGGGCAGCCAGTGAAAACTGAATAGGCTGACTTGCTGAAGCCTCTGGGGTCTTTGACAGCCCCTGAAGCCAGCCACTTTGGAGCTGGCAGACACATCAGCAATGGAAGAAGGTGGCAGTGACTTGGAAGCTGGCATGCTTGACAAAAATCCAAAGCCCTCTGAGCAATTTACATTTTATAAGAACTACTTACTCTAAAGCTTACATTTTATCTGTACAACTGTTTAGCATCTCTCCATTTGGTTTCGACCCCTCCCCAAAGAAGTCATAAATTCAGGAATGCAGAAAACCTCTTGTCTGGTTTTGCTCATCATTTATCCCTGATGCCCACCCCAAGGCCTGGCACATAGTAGGTGCTCCAAAATGTTTCCTAACTAAATGAATGAGAGGACAATGAGGTCTTTCTAAACCTGAGCTGATCTGATGTGGGAAAGATAGGTAGCAGGAACAGTGTGATGAGGGGAGGTGAACCGGGCCGTGTGCTGTGTGGAGACCAGAAAGGTAACCCACTCTTGGGACTCCTGTTCCAGCACGTGGAGGTGCCAGGGCAGAGGAGGAATACGAGATACCTTTTGGCAATTTTCTCTCCATGCATTGTGCTTTCAGGGAAGGGGCATTCTGCCTTATCATCACAGAGTTCTGTCTGTCATCAAATCCCAGTGTGCCTGGTGTCTTCAAAGAATTGTCTGTGCCAGACAAAAGAGGAAGGGCATAGGATGAGCACGGCCTACCTAGATCCCGCCTCGTTGGGTTCTCGGTCTATCTCCCGAGCTCTGCTCACTGTTTTTCCCCGTCGTGGTTTCTGAGGTGCGCCAGTCTGCTTTTCTCCATATAAACCTGAAACGCCAACCCAGCCTTTTTTGGTTCGTTTCCAAGGCTGGTGGGAAAGCACTCTTGTGCTATTGTTTGATTCTATTAAAATCATTCATCTACAAATCTGTATGTCCATTCATCTATTATATTTCGTTTAGGTCCTTCTTCCTTTTCCTTGAGGAGAGAGCCAAGAGGCATATTCTAGCCTTTAACTTGGAGCAAATTCCCCCTCCCTCACAGCAGCTTTCCTTTTGTTCCCAGCCCTTGGCCACAGCTGTGGTCCTGGTGATCTGGGATTTAGCGCTCTCACACGTGGCCTGGCTGCTCCTTCTGGCAGCCTTGGCATCAGATTCACACAGTTCCCGTAGTATTCTAGGACTCTGAGCCCAGGCACACCTCGTGGCAGTTCTGAGCCCCTTGACAGATTCTTCCCCCAATTTGGAGTATATCCTTAAGCCAGCTCCTTCAAAGACTACATCCTATTCTTTTGTCCTCTTGCTTTTATTCTTAGAAGCTTGTTGTGGTTTTTTGTCTAAGTTGCTGAAGCATAAAATAGTGACATTTTATTCAGCAAAATGTGCTACAGCCAAACTCAAACCTGAACAGCTAAATTCAAACCTGAGCAGGAGGGCATTACAGATGTGGGCAAGATTTCCTCCAGCTTTTAGTCTAGTCCGTAGCCCCTGACGTTAGATAGCCTTTGCAGTGTATTAATACACTACCAGTGTGATGCAGCAGCCCCAGTGACAGCTGCTCCCCCAAACCTCAGGGGAAAAAACCTTCAAGTAATGATCCACTCTCTGACCTGGGTTCCCTCTGTTGAGGATGGCCTTGCCAGTTTAGATTGTCTGAAAATGGCAGAAAGCCATAACAATAGTTGCACGTGCTACGTCATCTGGTGGAATACAATAGCTCTCTTAGACTCCGAGAAAGATTGATTGCTGCACTTATCTCTAGATTAAATATGAATTTAGGGACCTTTTAGGATCAGCCTTTGCAGAACTATTACACCAGTTTGAACAAGTACCAATGGCTGGAGATGGATGGGCAACATAATCTGCCAAGAAAAGTAGATTTCAAATCATTCTTATGTCTTGGAGGGAAAAAAAGTCTCTTTTTATTTAAGTAGGTAATGTGGATAATTACATGTGTTTTGCATAATTTGATTTATGAGGATACTATAGTCACATATGTGCCCCAGTCTGAATTCTCTATCTCAGGAATTCCAGCTTTATTCAGTCGAAAAAATGAGCAAGGGGGAAGGAAGTAGTTGATGTGGACTTTTTGGAGACTCAATTATGACTTGCTTTTCTGACCATTGGAAGAACTAGGAGTACACTGACAATTGCTAAGAAGCTGTTTTGAGCTGGATTACAACCCATCTTCTAGAAATTGTTCTGATAGGTAATTCACAAAATTGACAAAGCTTGGCACAAAGTTGAAAGCCTTTAGAATTTGGCAGCCGCCTTCTAACCCTATGTATTGCCAAAAAGAAAAGCCCCACCAAAAATGGGCCTCGTTGCCATGAGTTCTATTGTGTGTAGTAGTCATATTTAGCTACGTGCAGCAGAGGAACTCTCTTCATCGGAGAAACAGGGGAGAGGCCTATGTCTCTATTTTTAGCCTCTAGACTTTATTGAATGCCACTTAGTCTTCAGGGGAATTATTGGAAGATATGTGAGCAAATACAAGTGCAGGTTCATTGAGTAATTGCCAAAATGTCTCATGAGTACATAAGGAGCTATCAGAAAATCTCATTAGTTTAGAATCTGTTAATACAGACTTTACAATCATGTGACCTAAGCAGAACTTTGCTTTTGCTCTGTCTGGAAAAGGCAGGCTTGATGAGGAATACAATAGCATGACTAGAGCTGTAAGGCACCTCCTACTTGTGTAGCCATTCAACCATCATCTACTGAGGGCTTGGCAACACTCATGTAGTCATTCAACCAACACTTACTGAGGGCTTGGCATTCACCATGCTCCGGGCTGGGTGAATGCTACAAGCCCTGTGTGCACAGTCCAGGGGAAAGAATGTGCTAATAAGTAAACAGTGTTAGTGTCACAGCAGGTGTGACAGAAGTTGATTGGAAAGAAAGAGAGAGTAGTCTCTGCTCACCTGGAAGTGGAAATTACCTAAAAAGAAAAATAAATGGCTTGTGAATAAGGCCAGTAATTACAAATGTGCTTCCCATCTGTTATAGCTGTTGCAGAGACATAATCTAATTTAAAATTATCTATGTTTAGAAAGGTAAATACTTTTTCTAAATTTGGTGAGCATAGCAGAGCTCTGTATGGCTGAATGGTGTATCCCCAGGCTTTATACATAAAAGTAAGAATTGCAAAACCTTATTCTGTACTAAATAGGGGAAGAGAAACCCTGGAAAGCGTTCAGAGAATGTTATATTTGAGAACTTACACTTGAGAATGTTATACTTGAGAGCTGATAGGAGTAAGTCTATGTGTGAGTTAGTGAAATAATGTTTAAAAAACTATATCATAGAATCCAAGATTTTTTTTTAAAGAGAAGCTTAAAATGTCTATAATATTATTCTTTATTGGGTGCTTTTATGTAGGAAAAAGTCCTTAATTTTTAGAAACCCAGTCTGACATATTTAAGGGTGGGAATGTCTTGATGTCCAACTTTAAAATATTTCAGAAGTTAAAGACAGGAAAATATGGCATACTTGTTAAGTTTGAGCAAATTGCTGTTCATTATACACTTGTCTTCATAATTTAAAGTCAGAAAGTCTACACTATATTATTTACTAAATATCTTCTGTGAGCTAGACAAGAAGCAGCTTGGTACTCACCACCCGTAACTTCTAAATTTCACAACAACCCTGAGAAAACAGTAGAACTATTCCCCTTTAACAGTGGAATAGTTAAGGACTGACACTCCGGTCACCCAGTTGGTGGGAGGCAGGGTTCCTCTCTGAATCTGTGTGTGGGTGTCAAATGCACCCCATGCACCTTCCTCACAAATACAATCTCCCCTGCAGCGTGGGAGTTCTTCCCAAGTCCCGCTCAGAATGGCTACTTTCCCCTAACTGGCAGCATTTTAGCAATGCTAGACACATCCTCCTTAAGTTGAGCCATGTTCCACCTCTCCGGAATCAATACTACCTACCAATTAGTTTAACCCTTTCATGTCTCAGCAGTGTCCCTGGGAGATAGTTACTTCTTCACCGTTCTCCACTCTCTAGCCACATTGAACTTACTGTTCCTGCTGCATGCCAAGCTCTGTTTGGGCATTTGCCAATGCTTTCCTATCTGTCTGCACACTGCCTCCTACCTCTTTCTTCTGGTCACAACCTGTTTGCTCCTCAAGGCCCTGATGATGCTATTTTCTTAGGAATCCCTTCCCAGATGCTCTGTTTAATTATCTATTAATATTTACCTCTGCCTTCCCAACTAGAATTTAACCTACATGTGGCCAGGTCACTGACCTACTTAGCATGTGTTCAGTAGAGAACTGTTAAGTTGAGCTGAACTGGACTCTGGTTCTGCCATCTTGAACTATGTGAGATCACTCAAGTCCCCTGGAAACTATACGGAATAACTTGGGTCTTTCCTATACACAAAAGCCTTTTAAATATCCAGCCCTCTCCCCTGCTTCTCTCTTGTGGTAGCCTTTTCTTCTTTGACTAAACATTCCCACTTTGACTCTATTTTTTTTTTCCGTTCTTTATCATACTACATATAGGTTAACCATCAGTGTGTACATCATCCATCACCAAGGCCACACTGTCTTCCCAGGTCCAAGCCGGCTGAGGTCTAGATCCCTTTGTTTCTTCTACCAGTCTTGACCAAGGTTTTGCTTGACACAACTAGTTTATAATATTGATTACCTTTGATACTGCCTTTTCCTTTTTAATGGACCCTCATGACCTGGGTGAGAGACTCTTAACGACTAGGTAGGTTCTCATTCATTTATATATCCATTACAGTTAGTATGATAGTAGAACATATATGTGTGCCAGATGGTTGTTAGTGGCTGCAGTATCAGGTGTGTTACAATGTCAGAAACCTTTTTCTAGGCAAGGTAGCAGATGGGGAGACTCAGGAATTGTGTCTAGGCAGTGGGGAAGACTTTTCACATGTATGCAAATGAAATTCTCTATTCACTATGTTTAGAATCCATCCATACATTTATTTGATTATTTCACTCAATGTAGGCTTAATTTTGAGTTTTGGCACGGGTTAGCAAGCTATGACTCCTAATGGCCTGTCATCTGGAGATTTTTGTGAATGAAGTTTTATTAGAACGCAGTCATGACCATTTGTTTATGTATTGTCATGACTGCTTCCGCACTACAATAGCAGAGTCAGGTAGTTACAACAGAGAACCCATGCCTTATAAATATGGAAGCCTATGTTAAAAATAAAATGAGGGCCAGACACTGTGGCTCATGCCTGTAATCCTAGCACTTTGGGAGCCTGAGGCAGGAGAATCGGTTGAGGTAAGGAGTTAAAGACCAGCCTGAGCAAGAGTGAGACACCATCTCTACAAAAGAATAGAAAATTTGGCCTGGCGTAGTAGCATTTGCCCATAGTCTGAGCTACTCTACTTGAGAGGCTGAGCTGGGAGCATCACTTGAGTCCAGGAGTGTGAGGTTACAGTGATCTATGATCATGGCCATTGCACTTTAGCCGGGCGACAAAACCCAGACCCTGTTTCCAAAATGAATGAATAAATAAATGGCATAATATAACATAAAACTGGATGAACAATGAATATATTTTTAGTATAAGCATATTCAATATTGACCAGGACATATGCCAAAAAAAAAGAGATTTGCTATTTATCTGAAATTCAAATTTTACTGAACTCCTATATTTTTATTTGCTACATCTGACAATTGTACCTGTAAAGCCTAAAATATTTTCTATCTGGCCTTTTATAGAAAAAAAATTGCAGGCATCTGTTTAGCAGTAATAACAGTGAATGATAATGGTGGGAATAGTAAAGAATAACACTGAAAATAGCACCTCCCACCCTTTTGTTTGTACCGAGTGTCAGTGCACTGATCATTTGATGCTCAGATCATCCATCTTAACTTTGGTACAGGCATCATTTCGCATGTCCCCATCCACCCTGGGCCTACTTACTCTTTTTAGAGGGAGGTTTGCATTTTATCATCATTCTTTTTCCACAGGTTCATATCTTGTCTTTTAGGCTCTCCTATTCCAGAAGCAGACTAAGGCACCCCTAAGCCATCCTGTTTACTACATTTCATTTCTTGATTAACTTGGCTCCATATGCTTATAATATGTGTCAAATAACTGTAGTATTATTTATGGATTATTTTATCTGAGAGTTATCTTCATATGGCATGTTCACCAGCATTGGACCACCTCCCAGCAGAGACACCCTGTGGGAAGCCAGAAATGATGATGAATGAGCATTCAGGGGAGATGTCCTCAGGGCAGTCTTTCAGCTTTACCTACTGCTGATCACAGTCATCTCTAGGGGAACAATGAATTTACTGTGCATTGCTGTTCACTCATCTTTCTCACCAATGTGTAGGTGAAAGTTCTTTCATAATGTATTGAACAGCAACTGGATTATTTAACTACATTTGGCTCTTTAGTCTATTTCAAGTGTTTCTGAACTGAAGTGAAGGAATATTCCTGCCCTTATATGCCGCCCATGTAACTGTATATTACTAAATCACTGGCTTGAGGTCTCTTGAGTGCCCCTAATCAATTTTTCACAACCTCCCTGAGATATTTGCTTACATTACAGACGGTAGACTATTACCTTTAAAGAAGAATGGGATTGGAAGATAAGATGGCTTCAGAATGTGTTTCTGAAGAATCCAGCCTGTTCCTTGGCTGTGGGCAGTGAGAAGCACATCAATTTACCTGGGAATTTGCAGGTTCTCAGATGTCAACGTGCTACTTTCTCCATGCTGCGAATTTGCCTTTTTCAGCCATTAGGAAAGGATGAGATTGAAACCTACAGCCTGTTTTCATGTGATAACCTTGACACTGGACTACTGTCTGGTGGGGGGGGGGGGGCTATGTCAGGAACGGGTGCTGACACTCTGTAGGTAAAAAAAGGTTAAGCCCAATAGCAAAGTTTGTATTAAGAAAAATCCCACCGTTAGAATTTACTAACTTTTAAAAAACCTTCAGCTAAAATGTTAAAACTTTAAAAGTACAAAGATGAGCTCATTAAAGTAAAGCACAAGTTAATTACTATTTTTCTTCGGTGTAAAAATATACTTCATAGAAGTTTAAGTGCACTGCTCTTCAAAATCAGCTGTAAAACTTGAATGTGTCAATCATTCAGATAATTGGAAACATAAATTTAAGGAACGTGCAGCTGTAAAATTAACTACTGGACTCATTTAAAAGACTAGATTTACTAAAGGTAAAATTTGCTGTTTTCCAAAGCCCTTTTTGTTTTCTCCGTGATTATGTTGCAAAGGGAGGGAAAAGCATCCCCATCTTACTTCAGTAAATTTAATGTTACATTTTTTGTTGTTGTTTAGTCTTTTGTCCTTGAGGATGGAGAATAGAAACTACCATGTTTATCATACTTATTTTGACCTTCACCTTTTTTTTCTTTTTTTCTTTTTTTTAATGAAAGAGACTTAAAATGTCCCAGCTGGTCTGATTCTTAGTGAGGGGGAGGAGACAGTGGGGAACCCTTCTTCCTGTGCAAATGTGGAGAAGATGCAGTAAGACCCAAGTGATTTAAGTGAACTACGGAAGCGGGCATACACTTGTATTCATGACAAATTTAGAAAGCTGTTTCTTAAAACCGTAAGGTGATTGTAAGTTCCAAAATGAGAAGAAGAAATGGCACTACAACACATCAGCTCAGGGACTGTCTATTACCTTTAGAATACTATTCGAAATGTGCTTTGCTTTACACTCCGTTGAATTGTACAAAAGAAGGAATTGTGCAGATAGGTAAGCTGGAGGAGCCGAAAATGTCATAAAACAGAGTGACTTTTGAGGTTTGGCTTAATTGTTAAGGAGTAAAATTTTATTCCAAATTGAAATTCCACTGCAAAGAACTAAAAATATCAAGAATTAGAGTCTGTAATCTAAAAAGAAAAAGGAAAACCCACCTTATCTGGTGGAATTTGGTGGTTAGCCCTCACCTTGGCAAGCCAAGTGTTTTGAATTCCCAAAATGGACTGTCTTTTAATATGCTTAAGCCTTATTTGTTGGTTGAGACGTTACTGAAAAATATGTTTGATCCACTCACCTTCATTGACATAAACTCACTGTAACCTTCTTGGAAAATGTTATAGTCTGAGCTTTTTGCAGGGGAGGTGGTTTGGTTTTTAGTGTGTAATAAGAAGGGTGGAAAGATCCAATATCCACAGTTTCTTAGATTAAATGGCTGGATTTCTTTTGGCTACAGACCTGACCTACCTTGTCTGAATGCCAGCCCTGGAGTGCAGGCTAGCAATGTCCTAGGAGGCAAGGAAATCTAACTTAGAAAGTTGTCAAATTGGGGCAGGACCCTTAAAAGCCCAAAGATTGCTAGGGAACTTGTAGGGCCATTGATGGGGGTGGGAGGCTCTGAAGGATGGCTCTTCCCCTCACCTTTCACAATACCCATCAGAGAAAAAGTAGTTCTGAGGCTGATGAACTTCCAGGAAAAGCACAAAATGAAAAGAGAGGTAGTTTTTTGTGATTTTCTGGAGCACAAGCTGACAGTTGTGGGGCATAGCTTGGAGTTGGGGAACCCAGTTCACGAGATTAGGCCTCGGCAACCTCAGAGTCCTAGGCTATCTCAGCCAAGGATTCCAGTGCCACCTTCCTTCAGAAATGGATAATTTAGTATGAAATTATTTTTTTGCACTGAAGATGTTTGAATGAACGTGAGCTCTGTGTCTTCTTCATGGACTGAGAACAATCTGCAGTACTTTGGGGAGAACATCAGATGATTAGAGTTACATGGCACAGGCCAGAGAGTTTCTGAGGAATACTGGATAGCCAAGAAATTGGGGGGAAAAAAGTAATATTTTAGTCATCAAATGTAATTCTCTCCAGATGAAAATAAGAACCTGAGGGTACAAATATAGTATGTATATGTATATTTACCTTGATTTGATAAAATTGTCTTTTACAAAAAATAAATATTAATTGAGCTGCAAATAAAATTGACTTTTAAATATATAAAAGTGAGAACACTCAGTTAATAACTATCAATTTTGATTAATTTCTTACATTATAAGAATAGCTTATGTTTATGTAAATGACAGTAGCATAAATTATTAGACTATTCAAAATGAGCTATATTTATAGGTTTATAACTCCTCCTTCACCTACTACAGTCATTTTGTGCCTGGCACCATGCTAAGTCCTTCATGTGCAGTACCTCATTAGGTTCCTACATCAATCCTACGAGATTATTATTAGAGTCATTTCAGAGATTAAGAAAGGGCTGGATGTGGTGGCTCATGTCTATAATCCCAGCACTTTGGGAGGCTGAGGCAGGAGGATCACTTGAGGCTGGGAATTTGAGATCAGCCTGGATAACATAGAAAGACCCTGCCAAAAAAGAAAGAGAGAAAGAGAGAGAGAGAGGGAGGGAGGGAGGGAGGATGTAAGTAAGAAACAAACAAGGGAAGGAGGGAAGGGACAAGGAAATAGGTAGGGAAGGAGAGAAGGAGGACAAAAGCAAAGAAAAAGAAAAAAGAAGATACTTTGTTATTAGTTTGCATCTTACAATATTGTCGTTTTTGTGGGTTGAACATACCCAGACACTGATGATTACATATGGGTCCACATAGTATAATTTTATTATAATGATTTCTTTTTTACATGAATTTGGATTTATCACTGGTCACATCATATTGCCAATCTGAACCTCGTCATCCCAAAGTCTGAGATAGAAAAATTAGTCTAAAAGGCAGATCCTCTGCTACTTCTTGAATTTCTTTAAAAATTCAACTTTACGTTATGCTCAATCATTTCATGGTGCTCTCTTGTAGATGATAACTTTTCCAGAACAACTTATGTCCATTGAATGGCATTGTTATTGAAAGCGGGGGATTGCATCACAAAATAAAAGGAAGCTCTCCCTGGATGGAAATGGCACTCATTTACCATGCCTATACACTAATACAATGTGATGGTTTTTTGATACCAAGATGCACGTTAGTTTCAAGGGGAGTTATTTTTACTTTCGCAGGGAACATGTTCACCAAAAGCGTATTGAATTTGTTATGTCAGCATGTTGCAAAGTAGATTTTAAGCTAATATTCGAAAAGGTAGAAGTTTTTATATGAATTTGGGTATACATTTTCCTTTTTCTTCTTTGTATCTTATTTTTAAAATCGGTTAAAAGCACACTCATTTCCTTTCTCCTTCCTTAAAGGAGGGACCCCAAAGGTGGTTTTCTTTGCCGTGGCGGGGGGGAGGGAGAGGTCCTAAGGAAGAAAGGTTTAAAGAGGTAAAAAGAATGGCTGCCCCTTCTGAAAGGACTGATTTTAGAGGCGTTGTAATGGCTCCGAAACAAACAGTTGCTGGTGCCACTTTATTTTCAACCTGATTTAACTGTTTGTGGCTTGGGCCGGTGTTTGGAAATAATTCATCAGAAGATGTCAGGATGAACAAGAGACACATCGGAGTCAAACAGCCTTTGACATGTCATACCTCTGGTGCTCTGAGACTTTTAATTTTGAAATTTTAGAAAGATAAACTAACTGGAAAAACAGTGATCCACAGCCTCAAAAATACTTACTGTCACGTCCAATTTCCCCTTCCCTGTGTCCCATCGGGTGCACCGTGGGAAGCTCCAGGGCACCTTTTAAAGGGAGACTAGCCTTGAATATTTTGACGTCAGCAGCATAAACTGAATTTGCCAACACTCCAGTCATCTAAGCTCATGAGAGCATCAAAAGGCCTCCAGGTGCCCCCGGTCTTAATAATTATCAGTGCCGTGCTGTGTGTAGGTGTAAAAACACCTGAAGATAATAAAAATATGGTTAAAACTCTGCGGATAATGAAATTATGTCAGTGTGGCTTTTTAGCTTAATGATTGTGTTTCAATTTGTAAATGTTATAACTGTTTAAAAAAATTTTTTTTTTCTTTAGCAAGCTGCAAACTTTTAAAGACATTAAGCCTGCCAAATTATAGCCACTTATTTCTGCCTGACGTATTTTTCAGCTTAGAACCACAGAGGGACTGCCAAGCCTGTTCCTTTTCATTACCTGTTCTGTGTCTGGCCCGGAGTTTAGATTTTCGAAAATGGAAAAAAGCTGTTTGTAAAATCACAAGGCTCTTGAGCTCTTAGTTTCTTCTTAGTATCAACGTTTATTTATTTAGGTTTGGGCTGGGTTTCAAAAGATTGAAATTGGAAACAGAGAAGGTGACTCTGAACACCATTTATCTGTATATAAGCGAACGCTGGATGTACGTTTAATTTAAAAAATTGCTGTTTCCTCCAAGAGGGAGCTATTTTTCACATTGTTACAACATTTTTAGAGGTCACTAGGTGGTCATGTCACCAGCAGGGAGTTTTTGTTTGGCAGGCGGCATTGGCAGTTAGTTACAAATGCCTCCCATGATTCGGTGTTCAAAGGGGGCTGCTTTGCAAGTAACAAATACTTACAACCTGAGAACTGAAGTATAAAAAGTAGTGACAGGGGAAAATGTTTGGAAATGTAAAACAGCATCTTTAGTGGCCAAATTGGGGTGTTCGGGGAGTTGACGATTACATGTCTACTTTATACTTGAGTTTAGCGTTTACAGAAGCAATAATGTCTTAACTACCGTAGTTGGCTGTCACCTTGCTTCTAGTTAGCAACCGCTCTTAATTTGTACCTTGTTCGTTCTCATGATTTGGAATATCACGGGGGCTCCTGACAAATAATCTTTATTAACCTCATCCCCCTGCATTTGGCATCCTGGTGGTTACTCAGCCTGCGTCTCCCGGTCATTCCTCATCGTGAACACCGGTAATTTAAGCAAGATTAAGAGGGCGGCTAAAAGCAGCAATTACCAAGGCTTCTTCTAGGCTTCCATATTTACAGACAAACCTGTATTTCAAATTTAGGGTAAGAGAATTATAAGCTCTCTTTATGGGGATATAAATAAATGAAGTGCAGATGGATCTTTGACGAAATAGCTAAAATGCAAAAAGAAAAAATGATGAATAGCCCACTGGAACTATGAGCATTTAATTCATAATTAGTTTAAGTATAAAATAGAGATTAATTTATGTCTTCATAACAGGACCATTGCTGTGCTTCCTTCCCTTTCTTCACTTTTGCTTAACTAAACAACGACCTAAAAAATGCAGCTATCACTTAAGAACTCAATACTGTTATTCTGCTGTATTTTTTTTTTTAAAGATTAGATTTCTTTTTTTAAGCTTGAAATAGCTAATTCAATTTCAGGAAAGAATTGTAACGGGCTCATGTTGAATTGTCTAGGGTAAAAAAGCCTAATGTTTTCAGATTTCTATAATAGGACAAAGAAAGATATTTAGCAACTTGGCCTATTTGCAGTTCAAATAGAAACTACAAATAAATGGATAGGATTTTCACGTATTTGAATGTAGCAGTCCATTGACATTTTTTCCATGATACTTTTGTGAGATGTAAAAATTCTTTATGTAAGAACAGGCAACTGTCACAGCCACAGAGTACTTTTTTTCTTCTTTCAAGCAAATTAAATTCATATTCTTAATGACATTTTTCTGCTTCTTTAATCTTTTGCAGAAAGCTTTTTGGCTCTGAAGATCCACTGAAATATTGAGTTTGGATATTCAAAAAGAGTCCTGCTAAGTGATTAAAAAACAGAAGCCAGAGCCTAGAGTGGCAGTGGTGTCCTGGATACACTGTCAATTTGATAATGCAGTTCTTGCGTTTGCAAAAGAAGCCTAATTTCCCCTTTCTGATTTACATGTGTTCAGCATGTGGCAGTAGAATTATGATACCACGGTAGACACTAAGAATGTATTAAATCTGTTGATAAAAATACAGAAAACGGAGAATATTGTTATTTAACATCCCCCTTCCCCTTTTTAAAAATAATTATCTTTTCAGATCAATAGTGATTGATAATTTGAACATGTTTATCCTGAAGCTGAGAATAAAAGTAAACTAACGAACCACACTAATAACGATGGTAACGATAACTACAGGTTGCATTTGTAGCAACTGCTTGTTACATATTCAAACTAAATGTGCTAAAAGGTTTATAGACAGTATTTCATATTATATTAGTATTATATTATTAGTATTAGTGTTCTCATCTTGCATATGAAGAAACTGAGATTCATAGAGTTAATTACCTTGCCCCCAAATCACACAGATGATACTGGTGCAGAACCAGGATTTGAACTCAGATCTGTGGAATCATATTCACTGATTCCACAAATGTTGGTTGTATATTTGGTGCACTTAAAAACAGATAACTTTTCAAATTTATTTAGAAACAGCCATTTTCTTTCCTGCCCATGGACTATGGTCACATCTCTCAAAGAACCATAGGAAAAGGAAAACTATCTTGTGTTTCCTCCGGATAGTCATTTTCCCTTCATGGATTTATGTTTATCACAACTGAGATTCCCATCAGCCATTTAGACTGTTGATTTTACATTGGCTTGAGGAGTTTGGCTTCACTGATAGAAGCGTACCTGGTGCCTAGTATGTTCACACCAGATCCTATTAGAGATTAATCAGGTTGTAACATTGCTATTTGGGTTGTAGGGGGCCAGCTTTGTGAGTAGGAGGACAGTGGATGGCCATGTTTGCCTGTCTTGTAGGGTTTTGCAGTTTACCAAATGCTTTCTGTAGTGCATCTTACGTGAACCTCTCAGTGAGTGTCGGGAAGGGGCCAGCATTTTTATTTTACAGACCCTGAAGCTGAGATGCAGAAAGTCAAGTGACTTGTCCAAGGCACATATCTAAAATCAGAGGGAGAAGTAGGCTGAAGGTTTGGACTTCTGTCCCCTTTCTCATGGGGACTGAGAACTCATGGCCCTCTAGGAACACCCATGTGAATCCTGAAATGCTGCTATCACTTGGGAAGTCATGGCACTGGCTATTGTGTGTCTCTCTCTCTTCCTTGTGGGTTTAGTTAGCAACTTTTGGATTTGGCTTCAGTCCTCTAGCATCCCAGTTAATGAAAACAATATGCAATCAAATGAAATAAATATCTAAGCACCAGCTGTAGAGCTGCCCGGGGCTGCTCTTACTGACAGCATCGTGACTGAGGGGTGATCCTCTTATCAGAATTCAGCCAAGTCCTCACTGGGTTCCAAGTGAATGCATTGTCTGGTTTTTTCTGTGTCATAACTGTGTATCATGGGTATTACAACCCAGAGCAACAGCTAGATGTTATCTATTTTATTTATGAGACTTATAAAATCATGGACTACCTGTCTTCAAATCTCCACTTTGCCCTCTACTACCCTTGTAAACTTGGGCAAGTTAATTTACTTTTCTTATCTGGCAAATGGAGACATAATTGCACCTACCTCATTAGACTGTTGTGCAGATTGAATAAATTCATAAACATAAAGGACTTAGAATAGTGTGGCATAGGGCATAGAAAAAGTGCTGGGATGTGTTAGCTATTTTTTCCCTATTGTAGGATGTATGGCATGTCTTGGAAAACCTGTTCAGTGGTCTTAAAATAGGCCAGCAGGCAAACCTACTGGCAAATCACATAGGGAAGCCTTGATAGGAAGTAATGCTAATTCCCATGGTGTAAATACTGTTACCTTGGCCAAGGTACAGGCTGACCATTGAAGAAGCTGGAAGAAGATGCACATGATTGACCATCTCTAGCCAGTGGTAGTTAGCTCTGGCACAGCACAGAAATAAACCCTTTAGGGTGAGATCATTAAGAGTCATTGCTAATTAGGATGACCCTCAGCTCATAACTATTCCCTTTTCTTTTGCTGTAAAAAATTACTTAGGGTATTTTTCCAGGGATGGGGACCCCCCCTGCCATATCTGACTGACCTACATTGGGCCAATTGATTTTCTTTCCAGGGAGGGAGGTCAAGCATCATTCTTTTTCCATTAAGTCTGGCGGTAATAACAGAATTATTATATAAATGGTAAATATTCCCAAGAAAGGTTCAGAATTTCCTACTACTGAGGGTCTTGGGGTGATTTTCTCATTGACCATCCTAAAGCTCACTTGTAGCTCTTTTCTTTGCCCTGATCCGTCAGAGTATCCCTCTAATTTTTCCTCTTTGCTAAGTTAGCCAGAATCAGTTTCTGTCTCTTGTAATCCAAGAAACCCAACCAAACTCTGTGTTTACTCACACTATGCATCCTTGGTAGGAATTCCTTCTCTGGGATTTGGTCAGCATCCACCTTCTGTCAGTCATACCTGTACCTTCACAGATGGGAATGAGGTTGCCTGGGCCATTGTTTGACAGTTCTAACTTGGGCAGAGTTACTCCCGTTACTGAACTGGCCTTACCCATCTGTGACTTTCGCCCTTATATCCTAGTTCAAATCTTGGGGTCCTCCTAGAGCAAACCTCATCTCATTTTCTCTAGCAGATAATTGAATGGATAACTATCATGTTCCCAAGTCTCGGAGGCTGATTATTCCCACATGCATGAGTTCCATCCATGTACATATTGCATGAAAAGTCCAACAAAAGGAAAAATGTATGGTGAGACAGAATATGTCATACTTCACACTGGATTCTTCTTATATATGTGGTTTTTCTAAAGATTGACATTGATCAGCTCAGCTTTTCTTTTTTTTTTTTTTTTTTTTTTTTTTTTTTTT
>NW_003852397.1:28568796-28626310 GCF_000181295.1 Otolemur garnettii
AAATGATCTTCCTTGGATTTATAGCTTGCCGAACTTCTTTCTGGGCTCAGCTCCCCGTCTTTGACTTCATAGATTCTGATTCCAACCAGTTTTTCTTCCTTTGTTCAGGAGCCTCTGACCAGGGTTGCTACCAGTCAGCCATCTTCCCAGAATCCTCAGCTCAGCTTTTCTTTACTCATCACTGAGGTTTCCCAGCAGGACCCGAAGCTCATGCCTAATGGAACCTATTTGTGAAATAAAGAAATTATTCTCCACCTATGTCCTAAAGATACTATATTTGAAAGAGACATTGTCAAAGGAATGAATGGTTACTTAATAAAACCTATTGGAGTTCAACAAACCCAAATGAAGTTTTATAAGGCAGCCAGCTTGGAAGCCTTGGCAGTATTTAGGGCAACGTCGGACACTTTTCAAAGGGCAAGGCAAGCCCTTCTCTAGGCAGGGCAGAGGAGGACTAAAGAGAATGCCCCAGGTGTTCCTCAAACACATCATTATAATAATATTTAGCAATCAAATAAGTGTTTTCTACACTTTGGATGTCATAGACTAATAATATGAATAAATATTATTGAAAACAACCTGTGCTTGCTAACTTAATTAAGCCGTTAAATAAAGCTCTTAAAATGTTAGCTACAGTTACCATCATTTGAGAAAATGGTCCTTTTGGAATAATTTCAGAATAAAAGCCTGCTGTGCTGTGTTCCGGAAACATCTTGGCAGTCCACGGAGTGTGCCTGTGTCCCCTCGTGCATGTGTGTGCACTCCACACAGCAGCACTAGGCAGACCAGTCTGTGAGTCGACGCTCAGGAATCACTTCATTTGAGTCCACGTTTTCCTTAGTGGTGATACTCTAACATCCCTGAAAGTTATGCAGCTAGAAATGGACGTTAATAAGCAAAAGAGCAATCATTTCAAATGACTGGATCCTCTTATTTTTTCTCAGACAGCCCATCTGGAAGCCCATCTTTTCCTTCCAGAGCACTTCCAGTCTCTCCCTCCCCTCACACTCAGCTATCTTTCATGCCCTCTGTGAAGTCTGTCCCCATCAACCCAGACCAAAAGGACATTTCTTCCTTCCTACAATCAAGCATTTTAGCAAAATGGCTAAAAGTTGAGAATCTGGAGCCACAGACTTAAATTCAAATTCCAGTTCTACCTTTAAAAGCAATGTGACCTTGGGCAATCTACTTAAATGTTTAGGACCTCAGGTTACTCATCTTCACAATGGGTACAATAATAACTTCCTCTTCCAAGCATGTTTTGGATGGACTGAATGAAACAATGTGCTTTATTTATGCCTTGCATACACATAGAGCAATCAAAATGATAATTATTGACAATTCCTTATCCAATATCCAAACAATAAACTCATTAATCAACTATTGCCTTTTTGTGTGATTTAAGTTTTCATATACTTTTGCTATCTTTACAAGAATAGTTTGCGAGCCTTATCCCTTGCTGATCCCGCCTAACACCTAGAAGTGTTCTGTCCAGGTAAATTCTCTTTGGATATGGTGGAGGTTAGAACACTGGTTGGCAACATTAGACTGCTCCTTTATGCTACCCACTATAGGTATGCAGTCATCCTTAAGGATGTTTTTTATTGGGGTTCTCTTGAGGGTACTTAAAAGTCCCCTAAGAATGAGCAGCCTCATTCTTCTTTGACTCCTGCCTCATGTCCTGTGATTTGAAGTTCAAATCTAAACAGGGTTGCTCAGTTGTTGCTCAGTGGAGCTGGGCGGCCTCAAGGATGTCCAGGGAGATAGATGATCTGATCTTAAAGCGATCAGTCAACAGATCAGTATCACAGGGAGCCGTAATCAGTGTCAGGTTGGAGTCTGGTCACCAGGATGTTTTCTCACTAAGTGCTTTTCCAGGTCTGGGGATCCTTTTTATGGGATTGTATTCTGTCACCTTTCTGGCTTCTAGGCCCCCTCACCCTATTTTCAGTTTGCTTTCCTGCAGACTGGGTTAATTGTAGCCGGTGGTCAGTCTTATGAAATAATAGCTGGATCTTGTGGAGAGGGAAGTGCCTCAACCTTTTAAATCTTTGAGGGTATAAACTAATAAAGAATTACAATTATTTATGAGCATATATTATAAACCAAGAGAGCAGCAAAACTGCTTTTGTTCTCACAGTAAACTATTAGATTGGAACATATGAAATTGAGGACATTCAATTGTTGCTGACCCGTGACAGAGAGGACTTCATATCATTTGGGCTGTTAGCTATGAAAATGAGATTTTGTATTTCTGTTTGTCTTCAGTTTCTGACTGCAACTGGATTGTACCAGACATTTAGAATGAAGAGGATAGATTAGGAGGGAGCTTTTGAATCAGTTCTCCCCGTGCTCGATACAGAAATGCCATTTAGGTTCTTATGCCCAGTCTTTGGAATAGGAAAACAGGATTCATGGATGTCTTCTTTGCACAGTATTGATGACGATTTGGCATCTGCTCCTGATAGTAATAGAAGGGGGTTTCTTTGAATTTAGTGGCGTCACTACAGAGCCCACCTGTCTCATGGCTGTATGGAGGGGCTCTGAGGTTTGCTGTGGTTATAAGTTCCACAGAGGCAGGGAGGGTGTCTGTCACATTTGTCTACTCACCCCTGGTGCCTGGTGCACAGTGATGCGCAGTAAGGATGTGTTGAATGAGTTTAAGGAATTGAAGAGCTCGCTCTGGTCGCTTGGTTGATTTATTCTTGCCTGTGTGGCAGATAAGCAGTCCCCCGAGAGGAATGCGTTTCCTTCAGTTGCTTGCAGTTGGACTTCAGAATTTCACATCAGAAATGTTCCTGTTTCCAGTGATCACTCCTCCCCGGGTGGAAATTTCACTTCCATGAGCCACCAGGCCACCCATACTGTAAACCTGAGCCTGCTTTCCCTACCATTGTGTCTTGGGCTGGTTCCCTCACGATTCTTTCCAGATGTGGAGGGCGTTCAGGTAGTTTACCAGACTCCTGCATCTGCTGTCTGGTTTTGCGTTCCCTTTCCCTCTGAGAAGGAGCACCCTGGTAGCGTCCCACATGGTGTATTCATGAATTCAGAAATTTCCAGTAACTAACAGGTATAACATATTGTTCTTTCTCGATTCACTAGCTGAGTCTTACAGCTCTTTCTTCTGCTTGTCTTTTGAACCAGCTGCTTAGCTACACAATCCTTCAGGTGTACGTAGGTAGGTGCATAGTTCCGTAGTTCTGTACTTTCGTAATTTGGGCTTCGAAGTTAATTCATGGTCTTTAAATACGGTCTTGTACCTCCTTTTACTTTAAAGCCTGTGATATGTTGGTGAAGCCTGGCAAAGAAAACAGCCATGTGCATATTTGCTTTCTCTCCTGTTGACACATCCCACAAATAGGCAGTGAGTACGCGTTAGGCAGGCGCAATGATTTCAGGGCAGAGCTTTAGCACTTTCGCTCCAACGCAGAATGCAATTTGGTCTCACTTCTTTCCCTCACAACCTGGATGTTTATTTCTAATCTCAGTCATTTGGACGTTACGTATTTCCAGAGAAGCAGTTTCCCCCACTTTTCAGGTATGAAGCCCTTTTTTGGCTTGACAATTAGCTCATTCTGGATGTTTTCTTAGCAAGTATAGAAACACCGGGAGTTTTAGTCATTCAGAAGCAGTTCTCTCCACTGAGTGAACTCTTACCAAAAAATCACCTAAAGCATGCCCATCACCTCTTAACCAATTTCTCAGCAGGCCAAAACCTGATTGAGTAATAATTTAATAATTTGATTAATGATCATTTGAAACTTGACTTTTATCAGTGAATGAAAAACATTGACAGAAAGGGGGTGAGGATATGAAATGTCCTGGTACCTCTGCGTCGTGGCTTTCTCCCATGGCTAAGGGTCGTGTTGTTGCTGTTGCTTAGTACTCTTCACTCTTTCTGATAACTTTTTAGAATGTAGATGATAGAGATGTAACTACTTTGGAAAAAAAGTGGAAAGGGATAGTATTTATGGCAATGGCCACGAGATGGCAGACCTAAGTTCCAGACTTCTCAAAGCAGTAGCTGAGACACACATGAAGAATCGCATCTTTGAGGATGTTTTAAAAGCCATCAGCTTCCTGTCTCTCACCTCAACAAAATACCTCCTCTAAGTTATCCTTAGTCATTGTCTAATTCCTTAGCAGACAAGGGAGAATAATAGCTTGATTGACATTGGATCAGCAGCTCTGATGAGAAGAAGATGGGAGTCTGTATAAGCCTTCTCCTTAGAAGATATCAGTCCTCGCTGCCCCTCCCAGAAACCTGCGCTCTACCTGCCTACTGGTAGACCACCCCTCATGGCCCACTCAGACTCTCCCCCCTGTACCTGCTTCCCCAGTGTAGAAGCACCACTACCTTTTTCCTTTCTATGAGTAGAAACTCTCTCAAAGGAACCACCTCCAGCCAATTTATTTTAATGTATTTCTCTCTACAAAGATCCATGCCACAGAACCTTAGTTCACTTTTCTTTTAATGGTGTGCTAAAAACATTCTGGAATGTACCCCCTCTGCACATATCCCTCTCACGGCAATGGCATGACAATTTGTTTTGTTTTTCATTATAGGTTAGCCTGTGGGAATATTCTATTCCATGTAAACATAAATGAAAGGAGTTTTGACACAAAATATTCAAATGAAGAAGGGAAATATCTAGTTCAAGATGTTGGAGGACAATCTGCTGCTCTGAGCAAGGACGAAGTAATAAATCGTAGTAGCCTTACATATATAGTAGAAAGAAAATTAAAATATATTGTCTTTAGAGAAATTTACATGCATACACACATGGGTATATACACATACATCTCACTTACTAATAAGAAAAAAATAACTGATCAGTTGCCCTGGGGGCTAACCCTTGAAATCGGTGCCCTATTTTCTGGCAGTTGCTCATTTTCAACCCAGAAGTTAATGTGACGAGACAGTCTCTTGACAGTAACTGATCACCCATGAAAATAGATTTAGTTTAGGTGGACACTAGGCAAAGCTCTGTCCCCCAGTGAAGTCCAGATGGGTTTGGTTTTCTCATTATCAATCATCAATAGCCTTCTACAGATTCTGGTTTGGTGTATGTCACGTAGAAAGCTCCTTTGGCAGAGCTGAATGGTCAACAGAGAAGCCTTCTCATTGCTGAACTGGAATTACGAGAGTGACCAACATTACACACTAACACAGGGTATTGAGTCATGGAGATGCCTTCATTTCACTCACACTTCCTGCCTTTCAAATTTACCAATTTTTGAATTTGTTTTCAGTGAAAGAAATTTTTGCTTTGAAGTTGTTTGACATTGGTTAGATTTTGCACTTGACCTTGACTTTTAAAAGGTTACCTTTTAGAACACATCTCCATTTCTCAATTTCTCTTACAGTGTGAAATCATGCCTTATCTTCTACTTTGTGGCTTTTCTTATCAGTTTAGATGGAATGATATTGAACAGTTATTGACTAAGTTGAGCCCTGCTGGTGTGGGATACAGCTCCTCCATGGGTCAATAGACTCTTCTCCACACTCAAGATCTGTTTTCTCCTTTAAGTTTGTTTGTGAAACAGATGTCAGCTCATGAAAGTCAGATGTGCAACTTAACAGAAACCAATCTTAGAGACTTCTCTGAAAGTCTGCCTTGATAATAAGAGACCCACTAGCATGTTTACATAGATTTAATACAAAAGAGGAGCCTGGTAGAAAATAATGCAAAACTTTCAAATCTTGAGAGTTGGTAATGTCTGTGTTATGTAATAGTAAGTAATATCTAACATTTACTGTGAAATCATGGCAGGCACTGAACAAAATCTTTGTATGCATTCTCACATTTTATTCTTATAATGATCCAAGAAAGAGTTACCATTATCTCTGCTAGATCACTTATGAGGAGATCTAAGTTTTGCCTGGGGTTACATAGCAAAAGATGTTCCTGAGAGTCAAACCCAGATATGTTTGATCTCATGATCTCAAAGGTTAGGGACTCTCTCCCCTTAGAGGAGTGGATGATATTTTATTTGTTTGGGTAAGTTTTTAAAAATTCATAACAGGTTAAGGGGCTCACAAGAAATTTTTCCTTTCCTTTTCTTTTCTTCCGTGTGTGTGTGTGTGTGTGTACCCACCTGTGTGTATCAGACACATAGTAATCCATAATGCCACCCACCTGTTCACTGCCAAGACCTGGACAGTCTCCCCATCCTTTGTCATCTTTTTATCAACTCTTTAAAGGGAAGGGACTTGAGAGAGTAATTTAGGATGGGGGAAATAGCTTTTCCTGGCATATCACCTCTTTTTCCATGTGGGAAATCAATTGGCTTCAAACTCACCAACACCCGCTTGTAGCAGGATGCCATCTGGTGCCGACCTTTGTCATCTTAGTGTCTTGATGCACACAATGCCGGCATCTGTGAGCCTGGCCCAGCTGCACTCGGAGGAACCCATTGATAGGTCAGCTGCCTCCTTGGGTGATACATTGAACAAGGAATAGGGTAGAAGCTCGTGCATATAGCAAAGAGCTTTCACAAGACTCCACAGCCCCTGTGTTAGGAAATTCCAGTTGTGTGCTATTAGGTTTCAAAGAGAAAATTCTCTGTAATTGGAGTAAACTATTTTTTGAGGTCAGTTTTAGGTGGGCGACATAGAGTAAACTGCATTAAGGAGTCTGGGCTGCCAAAGCCTGGCCTTTATGAATCCGATCTGTTCTTTGTCCTTGCTGAAACGTGTGCTTGTTCAAACACATCTCATCCTACAGGTCCCACCTCATGTGAGTGCCTTAGCGTTCTGCGTGGGCCCTTCTGCATATACCATACATCATTCTGCGGGTGGGCAGTATTGATATTAATTGATATCAGACATCTTTTCTTTCCCAAGATGCCATTTGCAAATAAAGCTTTTCAAATTTAGGCAAGTGGGCCTCTATCTCCAGGGCTGATCACAGCAAACCTCCACCCAACCTCACTCCAGGGGTGAGAGAGAGGCTGTTTTGAACAGGATCTTTCGTCACCGTCTGTCTTAAGTCACCTCCTACTGAACTATGGTTGAAGATTCAGGGTCATAAGGGAAAGAAAACAGTAATTAACTGGGAAAAGTTGATTGAATGGATTTTTTTTTCCCACACTATGATTAAAACATGACCGCCTATACCGAGCACCATACATAATATAGGTTCTCTCTTACATGTCATTATCCAAACATTTCTTAATGGAATACATTTTTTTTTTAAGCATCTGCTTTTGTAATTGCATTTCTAAAGATGGGTCAGCTAACTAAAACAAGGACCCACATGAAAAAAAGTGTTAATGTAGAGCAGTTCCTAATTGCCCTGCCTCATTTGCAACTCCTAAAATTAATTTTATATCCTTTGTTGGACCTGAAATCATCATTAATGGAATGACAGCAACAGAGAGTGAAATAGAAGTGTTTACAAAGCTCCCTTTTAAATGGACTGTGATAAGTGAGGTAGCAATGTATTACCATCACAGGGTCCTGGAGCTCTCTTGGGGAGGGTTAGCCACAGGCGACACTCAAAAGAAAGCCTTTATCTTGGCCAGAGATGCCCTTCAGTCCTCTTTTATTTTATTCTATGGAGGATTTTTTTTCAGGGTGGGGAAAACCATTTTTTTGGTGTTTTATTAGCTGTATCTTGACTACCTCCTACAAACTGAATGACAGCTTAGGGTTATTAAATGTGTTCTTGCACGTATTTTTATCCATTGTTAACCCCGACTAAATGCATGAAAAGGCACATAATCCCCCCCTTTTTTCCTCCATTGTTGCCCATATTTGTTAAGGAAATTTTTCCCCTTGACGTTTGTTTAGGCTGTACTTTGATAAAATGCCGTCTATGGGCCACTTTCTCAGCTTGGCATTTAGCAGACTCTTATAGATTTATTTCTCTTCACATTATCTTATCTTCCTTCCTAGAATATTTGGGCTTCCTTTTCATATTTTAAGCTGCATTTTGGGGCATAGACAGATCACCTTAGTAATTGTATACCAGACTACGGCTGTTCTCTAAAGATAGTTTTGCAAGCCTTAGGTATATACTTAACCCCACTCAGCATCGAAGGATGGGTGTGTATATATACATTTCACATTGTCTATGAATAAGCAAAAAGGATAGATTAAATGCTGCTGTGATTTCAGGCTTATGGGTACTTTCTCGAGTTTGATGGGATAGTAACAATTTGTGAAGCAGTGTAAAATCTGACATTGAATCTAGAAGGTGAGGCATTTATCGGGAAGATAATAAGGATTTTTCATTGTTTTTCTAATTTATAGCTAAGTGTGTGTGGCACTGGCATACTTTTTAGGCTTGGTCTTTAAAAAAAAAACGTTGCATCAGAACTGCAGAAATATTTCAGTTTTCCCAGAGTTTTGAACGGCTGAACCAAAAGTTCTCCACAAGAGAAAAGAGGAGACATATTTAATTTAAGCTTCCTAATCTATTCCAATGTTAGGCATTTTCTCAAAACAGGCCTCTGGGTGTTTTCAATCAAGTATTTGCCATTAGGTGTTTTATGTCACTGTATTAGCAAGTTGGCTCATGGGAATTATAAAAATATGGATTCTGGTGTAGGGCTGGCAAAATGAAGTTAATCTTTATAAAATCATGTTCAGTGGTCCCCATCCTCAAAAGCAGGGATAATGAAAACCCCTGACGGCACAGAATTAGCTTACCAGGATTTAAGTTACAGATTGAGTATTCCTTATCTGAAATGCTTAGAAACAAAAATGTTACAGATTTAGGATTTTTTTTTCAGGTATTGGGATAGTTGCATCATATTTACTAGCTGAACATCCCAAATCTGAAAATCCAAAATCTGAAATGTTCCAGTGAGCATTTTTTTTGGACATCATGTTGGTACCCCCCAAATTTTGGATTTGAGAGCATTTTGAATTTGGAATTTTTAAGTTTAGGATTCTCAGTCTGTATTAGCTAAAATGTATCTGCTTAATAGTTGTTTTAACTCATTTTGAAAAACTTCTTCTTAAAAAAAAATTTAATGGTTCCATCAGTCTAGAATGACAGCTTTTACTTTGCCTGGCATCTCTGTACGAAAGACAATGGCCAGATGTAGCCTTAGCATATTCAGAATGCTCTTCAAAAACTTTAGATATAAGATATTCATATTTTCTAGTTTTATATTTTGTTTTTATCTTTTACTAACTGCTATTTGATTTAAATAGACTAGATTATGAAATATAGATTGCAATCAAATTATTTTAGGGAAAATCCTCATTGGTTTATAGCCAATATTTACATGAGAGTTTCAAAACATATATATAATCTTTTTTACACTAATTTTATTTAGAATTCAATGATTGTATAATGCCAGTATCTATTAAACCGATTTGTTAGCCAAAAGTAAAACAAAGCAAAATTTACAACAAGGAAAACATTTTGAAGAACAAAATGGATTATTTCACATGGATTTTAAAGTTGATAAATGGCTTTGGTAAAAATGATTTTCATGTGGACCTATATTTGGTAGAGATTTAGAAATTGATACATGCTCTTCTCTGGCAGTAAGGTGAGAATTGGAAATTAATTTAGATATTCTGAGAGGAAGAGTAAGCGTTAAAAGTTAAAAACCTATATTATAGCATCATAGTGAGAAAGGAATTCAGCATGATCAATTTGGGGGTCAGTGATGACTTTTGACAGGTAGAAAAAGAATATAAATGTATTTATTATTAATGATTTGTGTGCTGAAAAAATGATAATGATAGTGAATTATATACTTTCACTCAATAAAATTAAAAAAAAAAATAAAGCTATGTGGACAGCGCCTGTGGCTCAAAGGAGTAGGGCGCCTGCCCCATATACAGGAGGCAGTGGGTTCAAACCCGGCCCCAGCCAAAAACTGCAAAAATAAAAAAACAAAAAATAAATAAAGCTATGTAATAACAATATTTGACCTGGAAGGGGACAATGGGTTAAAGTAGACGGGGAGTCTAATTAGGAGAGTACTACAGTTTTCCAAGTGGGAGAGGATGTAGATTGTACCAGACAATCTCAGTGTGCAGGGGTGTGTGTATGTGTGAAAATGTATTTGTTTACATCTATCTGCACATAAAGAATGAGAGGGTAAATAGAACATAAATAACCTGAGTGGGAAAATGAGTGAATTTCACATCTGCCTACCGCTTAGTTGGTGACTGAAAAGTCTCAGAATCTTTTAATGTTTACTCTTATGATATTTTGAGGGTATAATGCAGAAAAGTATAAGCAAAAAAGAAAAAAAAGTAAAAATAACCTCATTCATCCCTCTGCTGTGAAATGATGATGATTAGCATTTTGATGGACTTTCTTCCACTTTTTTCCTGTGAACATAGCTTTATGTCTCGGGGATCTTTTTGAACACACGTATACTGCATGTCAGAACTGTGGAGTGTTGAGACTTTCCCTATTGTTAGTGGATAGGTTAGCAGGCTTCAGTTTCATGGATGCAGGAGATGACAAGAGACTTCTGGACCAAAGACAAAGGACTTTATTGCTCACAATACAGAGAGCATCATTAGTATACTTGTGTCAGTTCCCCTTGCTGCAAGTCCTATGGAGGCCAGGCACATGGACCAGATGAACATGAATATGCAATTGATTGCATTACAGGAGAACAACCTTGAGCTTGGGAACCTGAATATTTTATAATGGACAGTAACAGTAATGTGCTTTCCCTTTGCTCTGGAAAAAGATGCTATTTTACCGGGCAGTAAGCATATCTACCCTTTGATCCAAAGGGAGGCACTATCTCTATCTTTCAAGGTTTTCATTACATAAACATCCTTAAAGGATTGTCAGAAAAGGAGACAGGCAGTGTTTTTACTTGTAAATTGTATGGAAACATGAGAGATTCACGGAGAAGTGTTTCTCAACAGACATGAAATTTTTCTCATGCTATTAAGAATTTTTATCTGTCTGTTAAATGGCTGAATATAGCTATAAAGAGTCAATCATGGCGATGTAGCACAATTTACCTCCAATCCCCAATTTTCCTAATATTAGTCCTTTGGGTTGCTTCAATTAAAAAAGTTTCACTTAGACAATACCCCATGGAATAGGGGGAGGTAAGATAATGCAGTCACCTTGTGTGTTGCAGCTAAGTTCAGCATAGATAGCAAACGGGCTGTACCTAATTGAAAGTCCATACAGCTTCTTCAGCTTGGTCTTCTGTATAAGTGCACACTGGCTATGAGCAGCAAGCATGTCTATTGTCTCAAGATGTTATCCAGAAGGAAACAGGCTCTCTATGAAGCTGGACATTAATGCTGCTCCTGGTAGTCTATCCTGTACTGCTTTTCTTCTGGAAAGTGGAGATAAATCCTGACATGCTCTGCTGCTCACACATCTGTGTGAGCCTCAGACAGAAGCTCCTACTGCCTGACATTAGTGGGGCCTGAAAAAGTCCATATAAATCCCTGCAGTGAGAAGGAAAATAATCTGAGATCCAAATACTGGCCACATTGTTCAAATATCTCAAGGGTTCCTAGGAATTAAAAAAGGGAAAACCAGGATCACAACTAGGATTTAGTCCTGGAACTCTAATAAGTACTCAATGCAGAGGTGTCTCTGGGGCTGTGGAGTCTTCCTAAGTGTCTACAATGTTTCAGAAGTGACACCAATGGTGAGGACAAGACTTTCTCATGAAAACAAGGACTCAATGAAACACATCTGGGAGAGTCATTTTCTAGTCAAAAATCATCCTGGAAAATTCCAGGTTCACATTTGTGACAGATGTGGCCAGAAAGGCTGCAGCGATGGCAGGAGGCAATTCAAAAACTCTTCTGAGTAAACAGTGATCCTAGATTAAGCAGGAGGCAAAGCATTCTAATTTTTTTTTTAAATGAAAGGAAGATGTTTCTAAAGTTTGTAAAAAGTAGACCTATCTATTCCTTGAACTAACATTTTCAAAGTACCTAGTATATACTCAGAGATCTTCTAGAAGCTTGAAAATTGGTTGTGCCCAGGATAGAAGAAGATCTATCAATTTTATGAAGAGTCAAGTCCAGAAAACAAACAATAAATAAAAATACCTAAGATTATTTCAAGTAGTAAAAAGTGTTGTGAAGAAAATGAAGCAGTGTGATGTGATAGACCACTGAGCTGGACGCAAGGAGGAGGGGAGGGCCGAGAGGGCACTGCTAGAGGGCACAGCTGCAGAGGGCCCCCCAGTGGAGGAGAATGCCTCTGGGCTGAGATGTAGAGGACAAGGAGCTGTGTGAGGCTGGGACCAGAGAAAGACTGTGAGTTAAGAACAAGAGAAACATTTCAAGGACTAGAAAGGAGACCTGGAACAAAATGTGCTGGAGCCCAGTGAACGAGGAAGGAGCAAGGGAACAGAGGACGGGATCAGGGCCAGGTGATGTAGTGTGTCACAGTCACCAACAAAGACCTCAAGTCAGATGAGGGACGCAAGGGATATGGATTTTTCACACAGCAGAATAGTAGAATCTGGGTTTATAAGGAGTTATTTATTTATTTGAGACAGTCTTACTCCGTTGCCCTGGGCTAGAGTGCCATGTCATCAGCCTAGCTCATAGCAACCTCAATCTCCTGGGCTCAAGAGATCCCCCTGCCTCAGCCTCCCAAGTAGGTGGGACTATCGGCCTCTATCATGACACCCAGCTAAGAAAGAAGAGCCACCATGCCTTGGATGGTTTTTAAAGATGACTTTGTTATTTTTACCAGGGAGACTGATGAGTAAGTTTCTGAAGTAATCTCCATAAGTGGCACTGAGAGTCGAGAAAAGTTTTGATAGCATGACTTTAGAGAAGGGTGTACTTCCTAGGAAAACCAACCATCGAGATGGTCGATGGTGGAGAAGGAAGGACAGGACTCGAGGATGACTTCTAGCTTTGGGTTACTTAGTGGAGGTTGTATAATCACTGAGATAAGGAAGGTTGGGGAAGGAATGGTTTTTTGTGGAATGGCAAGGGTGCATCACTAAAAGAATTGAAAATAGAAAAGTAAATATCTCTGTCTGCCTTTAAAAGAAAATCTGGTAAGAAAAAATAATCCTTAATGTTGAAATTGCTGTCTAGGTTTTGTCAGGTTGTCTTGGAGCATCACCCTAGAACCTCACTTGGTGCAGTGGGTTGAATGTAGCCCCCAAAAGTTCATGTGTTGGAAACTTAATTACCAATGTGACAGTATTAAAAGTGGGGACTTAAAGAAGTTATCAAGTCATGACAGTGCAGCCCACGTAGATGGATTAATGCCCTTGTCTCAGAGCATGTTAGTTCTTGAGAGAGCAGGTTGTGATAAAAGCAAGCTCATTTCACTCTAATCTCTCATTCATATTCACTCCCTTGTCCTTCCACTTCTCCACAGTCTTATGACTCAGTATAGAAGCCCTCACCAAAGGTTACCACCATGCCTTTGGACTTCCCGTCTCCAGAACCTCAAACCCAATAAACTAAACTACTTTTCTTTATAAATTGCCCAGGCTCAGGTATTCTGTTGCAGCAACTCAAAACAGACTAAGACATTTGAAAAATGGCTGGCTGGATGAAAGTGTCTTAGCAATAAATGCTCAGATTGATTCTCTCCCATTTCTAATATGCATGTGTATCTGTGAGGCCACTGGAAGAGGCCTTTCTTGGAGAACATGGTATGCAGGTCTCAGATTCTCACCCACATGACTCTGTCCATCCTGAGAGTCAACGATGTAGTTTGTTTTAAGCATTATCCACAATTCCTTCCCACTGAAACTATATTCCATTCTGTGGCTCATTTCAACTGTAAATGCCAACTGAAGTTTTTCCCTGCTTTATAAAAATGATCACAATAATCTTTATTTTACCAGACAGGAAGCTCTACTTGCGGCCATCAGTGAAAAAGATGCAAATATTGCCTTGCTGGAGTTGTCTGCCTCCAAGAAGAAAAAAACACAGGACGAAGTTATGGCCCTCAAGCGGGAAAAAGATCGGCTGGTGCATCAGTTAAAGCAGCAGGTGGGCCTCCTGCAAGAAAGGTGTGTTTTGCTGGGTTTGGGGCCTTGGGTGTTTTCTATGGGTTTTAGCCACCTTTTATTTTCCCATATCCATCCTACAGGCTCAAGTGTCTAAAACCAGGTAGGAGTAAAATGGTGTGAGTCGTTGCCGGACCATCATTTTGCTGCTTTATCTGTGTTGATGTGCATGTATGTGGCCAGGCTTGTATGGTTTGCAACCACTAGTGTTTTCCTTTCTTTTGTATTAGCTTCATCTCCTTGAAAGAACCTCTCAGGTCTCTTCCTTTCAGAGGACTTTGTTTGATTTCTGATTAAATTCTAGAAACTCCTAATTACATTCTGGGCACCTTCTTTTCTGGGGGACCTATTACCCCAGTGGTTCTCAACCTTCTTAATGCTGCGACCCTTTAATACAGTTCCTGTGGGTCGCATCCCACAGGTTGAGAACTACTGTGTTACCCTCTGTCTTGCTCATTTTCTCGCCCCATCAATACCTCCCCCCACTGAGTTATCTAGGTTCCTTTCTCTGTATATTTCCAACTTTGCTTCTTCAACTATTTTCTCCAGAACCTGTCAGATAAGGAGCATGTCTCAGCCCCTAGCTCTGCAGGCTACACTTGGAGATCTCCTAGCCATCATTTAGTCTCATTTTTTTTGATCATCTATTTGCCCCATTACCCTTTCTTTCCGTCTCTCTAGGCAGCTGTCTTTGTTTTGAGGGAAATGGGAGGAGGGGCACAGCTCTAAGTTCTTTGCTTTCTGGAAAGTGGCTTAAATGGAAATAATTGCACTTGAAGCATATTGGACAATCATTCCTGGAATCTTCTGATGTCATTTCTCTATGTATATAACTTGGAGCTTTTCAGGCAATGGTGACAGTGACCCACTGACATTCTAATTCATCATGAAGCCTACTCAAGTCAAAGTTGTGAGCCTACTGCCTCACAAGAGGACAGCCACATCTTACGTAGGGCTACATGGAGATTAGAAACTCTCCTCCTGTGTCCACATTGCCTCAGCCCCTCGGATTGGCTGTCTGCCTGCCAGGGTGATCTGTGCTAAGCAGAGTGCCCAGGGTGAGTGGAAGAAAGCCTGGAGGAATACCATCTTCCCCTTACTGGGGGCCCAACCAGTTCTTCCTGAGGAAGGAAAAGGTACCTTTTGGCCCTGCAACAGAGTGCATTTATTATGGGGCTGTCTTGCTCAGAGAGATAAAAAGGAAGAGAGACCACTGCCATAGCTGGGCACCCTCTTCTTGCAGAGGGAGGCTCCTAGTCACTGCTAGATATTGGGGTCAATCCACAGAGCAGCATGTCTCACTAGTTCTGGCCTGAAGGGATGAGAACCATTTACATCTGACCTCTTTGCTTGGGGTTGGACATCTTCTACACTGGGTTTCCACCTACTTGGCTACAGAAAGTCAAGATGACTCTCCTTCTTTGCTTTTCCCTAATTCCTTCCCTGTGCCCTCCCCTCCTGCACCTAACCATTGTAGCTTTCTCCCACAGGTTTATAGACTTAAGAAACAGCCCCCCAGCTCGAATATACCATGCACTTGTGATGCTGGCTACAGTCCAGATATTACGGCCAAGTACCATGGGTCCAGCTATGATGCACACATGATCCAAAAGTCTCAGGTCAGTCAGCTGCTAAGAAGACACTCGCCTCCCACCATGCCTTCTCTCTTAACCTTCACTTCTCTTGATGATTTCTAGTACTCTGGGGCCATAAAGTCTGACACCCATCAGGAATGTTCAACCCTTTTTTTTTTCTCCATTGGAAGAAGAGTTGTCTTGGGCCACACATTAAATACGCAAATGCTAACAAAAGCTGATGAGCAGCAAAAAGATTTGTGTATAATATTTGTGGTATCTGCTACCGTGGATAAGCAAAACAGACCTCAGATAATCTGCATATAGCCCATGGGCCACAGGTTGGACACCTCTGCTAGATGATAGCATCATATCATGACCTGCAATATAATTTCATTTATTATAGATTTGCCAATGATTTCAGACTCAGTGGCCAGCTTTCAAGGTCAGGCCTTCTGAAATGACCTGTTGAAGCTGTAAAGCCAAGGCTGCCAGCGGCCCTCCTACCAGGCATGGTGGATTATTTTTCCTTTCTGTCTCTCAGATATTTTGTTCCTCATATCTCCCTCTACTTTTCCCAGTAAGAACTTTTTTAAGGCTGCTTTTTTTTCTTTCTCAGCGTCATGAAAATACCCTCCTAGATTCCAGTAAGGATTGAGTGTAGCCCTTCAATTTGCTCCTGGGAAGCTGTACAAAGCCTTCATTCTTTGTAACAGGCTTGGTTTTGGGTATCCTGGGGCACATTTGGGAAACCCCAGCCATGCAGAGTTAGGCTTCAGCCTGGGTTAGGGCAGGATCTGAAGGGCTGTTGTGGAGAAAGAGGCAGCAAAGGAGGAAGATTAACTTCTTGGTGATTCAGGTCTGAAATCCTTCCTTACACCCTGCCAGCTAAAGAGCAAGAAACGTCATGTGAATTTAAATATCCTTATTGCAAATGATAATGATTCTTAAAATAATGGTTAATTTGCTCATGTTGGTGGTTTACTCTGTGCTAGGTTGTATATCTGGCATCCCTCAGTTGTCCCACAGTCCTCACAGCAGCCCTGCAAGTAGGTGCAGAACTATCCCCCTTTTCTGGTGATCATAACTGAGGCTCAGAGTGTGGAATAACCAGCCCAAAGACACACAGCTTGTCAGTGACAGGGCACAGGCTTTAGAGAGTCTGCCTGACTCAGCACATACTCCATGTTCAGGTAGAATTCAGAGAAACAAGCAGAAATTGTGAGGTTCCCTTTCTTCAGAAACCTGAAGTAGATGTAAAAAAAAAAAAATCCATTTAAGAACCTTCTCCAGCCATTCACAAAGAGTAGGCTCTGCCTGGGTTCTTGGGTTTAGGCTATTTGATCAAGTAAATGACAATTACTAATACTTTGGAGCTCTTGCTATGTTCTAGGCCTGGGTCTAAGAGCTTTACATACACTAACTCATCACCTCCCAGCAAGACTGGGGGTTTGAAGCTCTTACAGAGAAAGAGCAAGAGGTCCAGAAAGGTTAGGTATCTTGCCGGAGCCTGACAGTGGGATACACCAGGACACAGGATAAGACCCTTTGCCAAACAATCATCAGTGGATTTTAAAGAGGGCATCCAAGGTCGAACTACTTAGGTTGAATCTTGATTCTATCACTTACCCGGGTGACCACAAGAAAGATACTAAACCTCCATGGGCCTCAGTTTCCTTATCTAACAACCTAATTTAAAGATGTTGTGAGCACATGTATACAGAGTGCTTTGCATATGCTGGGCACCTACCAGGTGCTATATACATGTGAGCTACTGTTGCTACTACCATTACTCCTACCAATAGTTGATATTATTTCTGCTAATCTTCCAAGGTAATTTAATTTTTATTTCATTGTGGCTGTTTTGCCCATAACTGGGACTTACAGCTTATTAAGAAAACAATGATTGAATTGCAGCAGAAAGAGCAGACTGGTTTTGGCACGTAAGCCCACCTGGTTCTTGCCCCCTAAAGCCCAAGCAGTGGGGGAACAGTGAACAGACATGTCAGGATGTCACCCCCCCAGGTCCCAGCCTGCACTGAAGACACCCATAGTACCAATTAAATTGTCTTGGTCTGTGGGTGCAGCCCACATAGATGTCTGTGGACCTGGGAGGGTGAGTCCCAGACCTCAATTGTCTGGACCTATGTGGCTGACTTGGAAGAACAGAGTTTTTCAACGGGAGAGGAGGACCCTGGGTCTGGCCTGCTCCCTTTTCTGCACAGGTGGGGAGACAGACTGGCTCATGAGAGATGCCACCCTCTTTAAGATGCCTTTGAGTTCAACTTATCTATGCAAAAAGTGACTCCACTGCCCATGCCACCCTAGGTGATTAGACATGAATAGCTCATTCAGTGTCCCCAATATTTATTACACTTTGCCGGGCATGTAGTCGGCACTCAGTAAATATTTATTGTGTGGATGAATGCATGATTACCACACACTAGGCTCTATGTCAAGTGCTTTTATGTATACATAAGTTTATAAATATTATCTCACTCATTCCTCATAATCAGTGAACTTATTGCATGCCTACTATGTGCCAGGCTCTCTGCCAGCTGCTAAGGACTCGTCTACAATAGGCATTTTACCAGCCCCAATGAGAAAAACATCATCCTCATTTTCTTCTTCTCCTTCTTCTTCTTCTTCTTCTTCTTCTCCTTCTCCTCCTCCTCCTCCTCTTCTTCTTCTCCTCCTCCTCCTCCTCCTCCTCCTCCTCCGTCTTCTTCTTTTGTTGGGAATTCATTCATTGAGGGTACAAGAAACCAGGTTACACAGATTGCATTTGTTCGGCAAAGTCCCTCTTACAATTGTGCCTTGCCCCCATCCTCATTTTCTAATTGATCAAAGCAAAGCTCCAAGAGACCTTAGGACTTATCCACCATCTTAGTACCCATATCATACCTGGCAATGCAGAGTTGGGCCCCAGAGCTGTGTGAGTACAGAGACTTTGATCCTGGCTGAGCTGAACACTGCCTCCTTAAAGCACCACTATGTGCCATGATAAGGTTCCACACCTCACAGATGTCATCAGAGGTATCCACTTCCAATACTTCAATCTTTGACACCCGATCTTCCCAGGGCCATAGGGAGAATGAGATGGTTAGCTTGGTGAGACCAAGTGCCACGCTGGAATTCAATTCAACAAGTGTTTATGGAGTGCCGACTCTGTGTTACAGTGCTAGGCAATCAAATAAAGACCACCTTCTTTAGGGAACATACTCTTTAATCATGGGGGTGGTGGTGGTGGTAATAAACAGTGGACAATAATAAATCAGCACCTTGTATAGTAGGAAAAAAATAGAGTAGTGTGGAAGAGAACAGAAGAGCTTGGGTAGGATTGAGGGGCCGGTGACAATTTTAAACAGGATAGAGAGAATGAGCCTCACTGAAACATGTAACCAAAGGAGACATGTAAGCCAAGACCTAAAGGAAGTAAGGAAGTCATGACTGTGGTAAGAATGTTCTAGCAGGGCGGCGCCTTGGTTCAGTGAGCAGGGCGCTGGCCCCACATACTGAGAGTGGCGGGTTCCAACCCAGCTCCGGCAAACTGCAATAATAAAAATAGCCAGGCATTGTGGCAGGCACCTATAGTCCCAGTTACTCAGGAGGCTGAGGCAAGAGAATTGGCTAAGCCCAAGAGCTAGAGGTTGCTGTGAGCTGTGACACTACAGCACTCTGATGAGGGTGACAAAGTGAGACTCTGTCTCTAGGAAAAAAAGAAAAAAGAAAAAAGAATTTTCTAGTGGAGGGAATAGCCAGTGGTCTAGGTCTGGAGCGTGCAGGTATACTTTGGAGCAAAGCAGAGAGGTCAGTGTGGCTGCAGGAGAGACCGAGGTGAGGAGGTTAGCTGTCAGACTCAGAACAGAGTGGAGGAGACAGTGTAGAACCCTTGTGAGGGATCTGCTAAGAGTGACACATTCTGAGGTAGAAATTCTCTGCAGTTAGGGAGCAGAATTCACCAGCCATGCAGCCTCAGAGCAGGGAGGCCTCCCCCCGCAACCCCTCTGGACTGCCCTGTGTCCGGCTGCCCGAGAGAGCCCATTCTCTGTGTTACCTGGCTCCAGCCTGCAAGGATCTCCAGGCACTTGGCTTGTTCTTTTTTTTTTTTTTTTTGCAGTTTTTGGCCGGGGACTGGGTTTGAACCCGCCACCTCTGGCATATGGGGCCGGTGCCCTACTCCTTTGAGCCACAGGCGCTGCCCACTTGGCTTGTTCTTATAAGAAGCATTGCCACATGCAGTGGATCCACAAAGGCGAGAACTCAGGCCAGGATACACCTGTCAGACCTGATGAAATTTTTAAGTAGTATGGGAGCAGGACACTTTGACAAAATGCCCTCCTTAACTTTCTGGCAGTCCCAACACACACTGTCAGAGTCCAAATCCCAGTCACTTGCCATCAGGAAGGGTGCAGGCCACAAGAGTGGCCACTACCATGCTATTGGCCTGCATGGGGTGCTGGCTGTGCCTGGAGAAGTGCATCTGGCCTGCAGGCCAGGCCAGCTATTCTCAAACTAGGGTGGGCAAAAATATAATCTTTTCTAAAAATAAATCTCATTTTACACTCATCATCCTCTAACCCAGTGGTTCTCAACTTTCCTAATGGCACTGCCCTTTAATATAGTCCCTGTGGATCATGACCCACAGCTTGAACTGCTGCTCTAGACCTTACTGCTGAAAACCCTTCCCAGGCACTGCTAGGTATGAGAACAGAGACAAGCTCAAACCAGTGTGCTCTCTGCCTTACTTATGCCACTCCCTCTGCCTGGAATTCTTTTTCCTCTTTTCTTTAGTTAAATGCCTTCATATCCATTCAATCTCAGTCCAACATCCCTTCAGAGAGGCCTTCTCGAGCTTCCTCAATTAGACCAAATGCCTCTAATTTGGCTCTTCATAGCGTAGGTATTATCTATGTGATAGCTCTTGTAATGGATAGACACAAGTTTGTATTTGTGTTTGTGATGGTTTGAATAATAACTCTCCATCCTGGTTGTCTGACCTCCATGGGGACTTAGAATATGGCCTTATGACTTTTCTTTGCTCACCATTTATCTCCCAGCTTAACCCAATCACTAACACACAGTAGGCGTTCAGTATTTGTTGACTATACAAATGGATGAGTGAATCACCAGGGCACCTTCCTAAGAAAAAAGCCATCATTAATTAGTTGTGATCTTTGTTCTCTTTAGATGAGATTTAGCCTCATAATTCTCACCCCAAGAATCTATAGACCTTGAGAGAAGAAATGAAGTCCGTTTGCCAATTAACCACAAAATGGTTCCATGCCCTTTCTTGCTGCGTTGCAAGGTACTTTACAGAAGGGCCTTTCCCCACGGTTGAACTGGTTGAGACTGTGGCTATTTTTCAACTTTTCTTCCAAATCTCTTTGTCAGCTTATAGTCTAGTTTAAATCCTCTCCAATTTCTTGGGTTCTTCTTGAATAAAATGTCATCGAGTTCCCAGAGGTGACAGAGATTTCTTGGGTTATGGAGGGAACACCTCCATTCTATCCTTGCACATTCCTGAGTACCTCATAAATCAATTTGCCTAGAAATACTTTAACTCCTTTATGTCTGTCAGGAAAGCTAGAGGTGATACGGGCTGAGTTCAGAAACTGCCACTTTGCTTAACAACGAAAGAATCTTTATGATGCTCTTCAGGTGTTGACATTTGGGTTGGTTCTGAGCACAGTCTAGAAATCAAAGGGCAGTACAGATTAACTGTCTGTTACTTGCTGTATTAAAGAAGAGAGAAAAGAGTAACCATAGTTTGGTAGAGTGGACACCTAAGACTATGGAACTTTTGTGTTCTTCTTGTTTCTATTTATTTCCAAGCACATACCTCTGATACTTTTGCTCATTTCTTTAAAAAAAAAAAAATCTGGCTCCCAGATTTGTGCAATTTGGGAAGAAGGGCTCAGTTAGAAATCAGTTAAACTTTGCTTTTGTTCCTCCTCTAGGGATACCAGTTCAAAAAAATATTTAAAAAAATTGCCATCCTTCTCTCTTTGGTGTCTTGGACCCAACTCTTCTACTTTTGAAGAAAGGATGGACATCAAAATAATTAATTCTGAAATGAGCATATTTGCTTGCTGATAAGGGTGTTTGAAGAAAGCTTAAAATTAAATCTTACCCCCAAACCATATTCCCAAATGCTCCCCTGTGTGCTGAAGTAGTGATATGGACATCCTCGAAGAAAATGACTTTTTAAAGGAGGGCCAGATACTGTTGTTTAGTTAAAATGAGAACCAGCTTATTTGTTAGAACCAGTTAGAATACTTTTGAGAATTGTACTTGGTTTTCTTTTCCCTTCCCTACCACAGTTCTGGGCATTGTTTTTGACTACCAGGAAACATGTGGGTCGGTTGGGAGCAGGAAGGTGTCGCGACCACAAGGACTAATTCACTGGTTCTCTGCATTTCCCACAGAATTTACAGAAAAGAAAAGTCCTGTGTGTAGGTGAACATTCTGGAGGCTTCTACCAGGGTACACAAAGTATCACCTGTTTAGGTAGACCCTCCCTGCCACATGTGGTTCCACAGTCACAGGACTGTCTTTAAGGATTAACCAAATAGATGAGGCCAAAATGAGAGAAGGCAGAGGCTGCCCCAGAGTGTGTTCTGGAGAGCCACCTACAAGGACAGGATCCTTATCAAAATGGGTCTCAGCAGAGTTGACCCATCCTGTCCCTGTGGGGGGGAAGCAAGAGGCACCTGAGTCGGTTAGCCAGCTGTCTGTCCCTCTCTGCATGAGGATTAGGTTGTTTCCCCTCTGTGCTTCCCTTGCATTGTATGCAGATGACTTTTAATTACACTTTATGGTTCAGGAGGTGAGCACAGTTAAACAGCAGTGGAGGAACTCTGTACAGTAGGGTTCCCATAACCTCCTGTTGTGTTTGGATGAGTTCCAGAAAAGCTTGATTTGATCCCAGCATTGTAATGCATCACAGACTTGTCCCAGATCAAATTGCTGAAATGCAAATGTGTTGGATTTTACAGCAGACTTTCTTCGGGTTAAGCTGTTCATATCCCACTGGTAGAATCTAGCCATATCTTTATCTTTAACTTTAATGCAAAGTGTCTTTGCAATATGTTCTAGAGAATCCCTTAAAAAAAATAAGAAAAAGAAGAAATATTTTGATCTGGCAGGCCATTGTCATAGAGGCAAACCTGAACCGCTCAGTGTTACTGTGAACAGTTTCCTTCCAATGTCCAAGTAACTAGGCTGGTGTGCTCTCTCTTGGCCTAGAAACGTTCCTTACCCCATAGGCACCTGGTGCCTCAACCCTAATGCTCAGGAAATCTGTTTGGTTCACCAGTTGCATTGCAAGAGAACATTCAAAGGTTGCAGAGGCAAAGTATTTTTTCTGTGATTTCACACATTTCTCAAATCCCTGTGGGAAGAGCATCTTCTCAGAGCATCGCGCTGACCCTGATGGACCAGCCTTCGGAGTCTTTCATTTGAAAATCTGCTTTGGTGGAAGCCTCGATTAAACACCACTTTAGTCTCTCCCTGAACATGACAGAGCACCTTTGATGTGAGTGTGTTGGATATTCTTTGGCTAGAGGAGATGGTGATTTTGTCCTTGAGCCTTGGGGAATGCTTCTTACGGAAATAGATATTTTGTGAATTCTGTGATGGACAATTGATAGCCTATCTAACCATTATGCATCCTCTTTTAAGTTTTCAAGAATCCTAGTATTACTAATTTTAGGGAAAAAACTCCTTACCTATTAAATTTTACTTTTTTTTCTGCAGAAAAACTGGAAATGATGAACTTTACCATTGTATTCTCTGGCTTTTAAGAATGCATAAAGGGGGAGATGGGTCTGACTTTTAAGTTTCAGAGCGATTTGCCAACTTTGCTTCAGTAATCTGAAGCACCCCCACAGCTCTGAGCAGTTGGCAGAGCATTTCAGAATAACAGGCTTAGCTGAAGGTGACCAACCCAGAGAACAGCGTGCAAATGCCAAGAAGATCTCTCAGTGTGCCGTCTCTCTCTTTTTTTTATTCAAATTTCACATCTGTGCTCTATTTTTAAACATTTATTCTTTAAGTGATAACGCATGTTTTACCAAGCCTCTTATTGGATTAGACATGTTTGAAATCCCTTCAGCTTTAACCTGTTCATTACCGCCTCCAAGAACCTTCAGATCCACCACCAAAGAAACGCCTATATGTGGGGGAAAGTTCTCAAGATCCTAGCCTCCAGGGGGCTGTTGTGATCTGGGAGGAAGAATCCAGCTGTTATTCTACCTGGACTAGGGGGATCACAGACTGACCTTGCTTCAAAGAGACTTACCTACTGGTATAATGTGTACAAGCCTTTGCTCTTCAAAATAGTTTTTCTATTCATATTTTAAAGTGGGAAGAATTGCCGGGTAGGGTGGCTCATGCCTATAATCCTAGCACTCTGGGAGGCCCAGGCGGATGGATTGCTAGCGCTCAGGAGTTTTCTTTCTGAGCAAGACCAAGACCAAGACCCCACCTCTACCAAAACTAGAAAAACTAACCAGGTGTCATAGTGGACACCTGTAGTCCCAGCTACTCAGGAGGCTGAGGCAAGACAATCTCTTGAGCCCTAGAGTTTGAGGTTGCTGTCAGCTAATGGTTTTTGAGCTCTTAGTGTATACCTGATGCTGGGCTAAGAATTTTAAATATATCATCTCATTTAATCTTTAACCCTGAAAACCAACTGTTAGTAATTCTGTTTCAGTGATGAGGAAAGGAAGGGCCAGGAACTACCTAAAAATGCCTTAGCTGGTGAGAGCTGGAACCAAAGCGCATGAGGATCTCACAGGGAGGCTCTTCCATGCTCTTCCCAGGAGCTGTCCCCAGATTGGTGGCCCTGTAACCTGGGGCTAAAAAGAGCATAAAAAGAAGGCTTTATTCTGTGACTCTGAGTACATACTCTCTTCCCTCTCAGCGGGCCTCTCCCTCCCAGCCCCAGCCACCTCTACTGACCTCTGCATGCAGGGTGGGGGGGGACTTATCTCTTCCCACATCGCCATTGCCAGGCATCACCCACTGCCTCTGGGAGTGAAGGAGCTGCAGGCTTGCACGCTGCTGCATTTTCATTTTTCCTGCAAGAAATACTGGCGCTGGCCTCCTGCAGCCTTTGTGTTTCGTTCTGAAGGTATCTGAGTAAAAGCCTTTTGCCCCTTTAGTTTTGCATTTTCTTTTTCGTCCTTTAACATATAAAAACAGGTTTCTCCTGGTCCCTTTCTCTCTCTCTCTCTCCCTCCCTCCTCCCTTCCTTCCTCTCATCGTGTAATTAAAAGTCCTTTCAGACTGTCTTCACCTTATCATTTCAAATGAATTGAAAAAAGATCTGACTTCCTGCCCTTGTGTCCTCCTGATGCTGAATTTCAAAATGACAGAAAAGCCCCTTTTCACTCTCTTTTTCCTTCATGCTGCCCTTTGAGTAACTGTTAAAAGTCATACTGATTTTGTCATTGATCAGCATTGTCGTGCAAACCAGGTTTGTCCTTTCCTGGCTTCAGAATTTATTTTGTTTTTTTTTTTTTTTTCAAATATTAATTTCACAGGAAAAGGATTTTTCACTCTCCTCTCTCATGATTCCAGAAAGACAATGATCAGACACAGAGTCTGACATTTCCAGTCCTTGGTCTTTACGTCCCCCCCCCGTATTCTTTATGGGAAGAGGCCACTTTCTTCTTTTTATTTTCTACAACAAGCTAAAGGCAGAGTTAAAAGTTCCAGAATCTCCCAAGCTTCTTGTGTCTTTTTTTCAATTTTATAACCTACTAATGCACTATGTTAAAAAAGTAATGAGGATTTAATTTGGTACCATCCTTAGTGTAGAAATGAATCTTTCCATAGTTGAGCACATATAAATAAATCTTTTATCATAAAAGAATAGATGCTTATTATAGAAACTTAGAAAAATGTAAATAACAAACCAAAATTACTCATAATCCCACCTCTCAGAAATAACTGTCATTAAGATTTATAGTTTCCTACATTCCTTTGTCTACATCCATACTTGAAGAAAGACATGACATGCTACATAATAAAGGTTTTTTTAGCCTTTTAAACTTTTAATATAGTGTGCATTTTCCCATGTCCTTAAAAACCTTCAAAAGACATTTCTTTGTTTATGATTTCCATCACTGAAATAATTAACTTTCTCTTTCTCTTGTTGAGATTTCAATTTGTTTCTAGGCTTTTTGTTTGCATTTTTGTAAAGACCGTACAGTGATGAGCCTCTTAGTACATAAGTCTTATTTTGTTCTATTATTTTCCATAGGATTAGTGCCCCCAAATTGTATTATTAGACTTATGGGGATTTTTAAGGAGTTTAGGGAATGAAGAATTAGCTCTCTTCTACAATGCATTCAACATTTGTGGATGTCTAAATAAATGCCAACTGCTTGTGTTAAGTGTGTCAGGCTAAAAAAAACCATCTCGTTTAATCCTTACAGCAACCATTTGGAGAAGAGTATTGCTACGGTTTGGGGGTAGAATTCTACTTTAGGTTGTGCAAGTGATCAGATTAGTAAATGGAGAGAGCAAGAGGCGGGACAGTTTAGAACTTAGAACAAGCGGCCTGGGAAGATGTGGGCAGTGTGTTCAGCAAATATTTATTGAGAATATACTATATTCCAGAAGTTATTCTGGATACGGGGCTACCGCTGTGGTGACCAAAAAAGACAAAAATTCCTGCCCCAAGGGAGCTTATATTCCAGGGGAGGCAACAAACAAGAAATGAAACAAAGACAAAACAGGTGGCATTTTAAGTGGCAGCTATGCGATGGCAAAAATAATGATGCTGTTCTGCGAGGGATTTGGGGGATGATTTTGAATAGGGTGGTCCATGGATGCCTCCCTGAGGACTAAACAAGACTTTGAGCAAAGATTTCCAGGTAGGAAGGGTGAGCTATGTGGAAGTGCTGGGCAGCAAGGGGAGCCCTCAGTGGGGAGGGGCTGCAGCCAGGAGGGCCAGAACCTGTTCTTCTCAGGTGGCTCCCCAAAGCGCAGTTGCTGATTTGACAAGGTGGGGGAGCCAGAACCCCACACCTCCAATGTTTAGAAGAGATTATTTTTTGAAAATACTCACACAGTGACCCAAACCCCACTCTCTTTTATCTCTGCCTTGATAAGGCTATTGGGAAAGGCCTATTGGGTGTGGCCAACAAATCTTCATTCAAATTATCTTTGACAGAGTCTAGGGATGAAACTGTACCAAAAGGTTCAAGTTTAAATCGGGTAGCAATGTGGTCATCTCAAAAAAAAGGGTAAAAATCCATAAGAATGGCAACTCAGAAGGTCTAAATCCAGGGTTGTTCTTATGTCCTCAGAAACCTCCAGTTAACTGATGACCTTGCAGCTGGCTTATTCATGGCCCAGCACACCTAGAATCACTAGCACAGCTCAGAAGCCAACTGGAAACCCTGCTGCTTTGAGCTACCTTGGGTGCTAGGGTAGGAAGCAGGTGTGTGGATCCCAAGGCCAAGCACAGTTTCCACTGACAGTCATCTTGGGATTTGGGGCTGAGTATTCTCTGAGATGTCTGATGTAGAAGCCATCTTAAAAGTGCAGAATGAACAGACATTGACTTGGAAGAACCCAGTTCAGTGTGGGTTCAGACGTTTTCCTTCCAAGAAAAGGGTGTTAATACTTCCCAGCCCTCATCTTGCATGTCCAGGCTCTTGAGGTTCTGCTGGGGCCAAGGTTTTCTGAGGCTTCTAGAGACTTGATTTGGCTTCCAGGAAGAGCCTGTGTATTTCTGAGTTTTCTCCTGATGCAATCCTGGTTGAGGCAAGAAAACAAAAAGTTGATATATTAGAGGGAGAAGAGCCATCTCCAGGGGTTTATTTTTTATGAACCAAAGACACTTACGTGTTACTGATTTATCTTAATAGCAGATACTATGAGCAAATATCCCAGTTGCCTCTTTGTGCTTTTGGCAAGTGTGGATGAGAAATGGAATGGAACAGACCCGGTTAGAGCTGGCCAGTCCAAAGTTTAGGAGTCTTAATCTTCCTTGCTCCAAATGTGTAACTTAGAATTGTTTCCAAAGTTTTCCAAGTTGCAGGTGGACATCCAGCTTTGGCTAGAGGTACAGTTGTTTCGATCACTAGGATTTCTGCTTCCAGAACAATCTATTTGGGCTTAAGGGGAGCCCTGCATTTTCCCTCAGTAGTTAGTTCTCTAAACTCAGTCACCATGTTCTAGTTCTGAGGGTCCTGTTCTTGCATAATGAAATCATTTGTCACATGAAAATCTCTCTTGCCTGTACACATGATAAGGATTCTCAAAGGACGCCGCATGACCACTCCACATATCCTTCTATGTCAGGGCTGGAATGAGACCACGCTACACCCAGGGCCTGAGAAGTTGGAATATAAATTATGTCAAGGCCATATTCAGTGTTGTAACATTTTCTAATGCTTATTAGATATGGATAAATTCTCATGGCTTAATTTGGCATGTTGAATCAGTTCTTCAGATTGTCTTTGGGGACTGGAAAGGAAATGTACAACTTTACTACCATTTTTTGTTTGTTTCTTTAGCATAGGACATAATTTTTTATTGTTAGCTGGTGGAAACGTCTGTGAATCATGGCCAACTGTGTCTCACCCCCACAGGAAGAAAGTATCAGGCTGGAGCTGAGAACGTATCTTTTGAAACAAACCAGAATATTTGATTTTTGAAATACCTTCCCACTTACAAAACATGCCGTTCAGCTAATATTAATGTTCTGACCAAGACCCAGAGAATTGAGGAAGTGGAAAGCTAAGATTGCTCTCTGAGGAAAATTTTAGAGTGGTGTGTGATGCTTTAGTTTAATCCTCACTCCACTGAGCATGGAGAGAGTCTAGGAGGTGCAGGCAGGCACCCTTCTGACCTTGGTCCTTGCTTCCTCGGAAGTAGAAAGACTAGGTGTTGGCTGCAAGTCAGGCGTTTCGCATTCCTTTACGAGGTCTCCCACACTTACGTGACCTGGGGCACATCCTGTCATCTCACTTCCATTTCTAGTCTTTGGTCCCGAAAATCTACTTGATGATATGTTCTCCCTTTCTGCCACCAAGCATTTCTTGTTGAAAACCATTGTCGAGCATTTTAAATTGCTTCAGTCGAAAGCTGTTGTCCTGTTCTTTTTTCTTTTATCGGCATCTTGCATAGTTTGATGGTCAATCGTGACCACCCTTTGCAGACTTGAGTCTTGTCAACTTTGACCATTCTGGGTTTGGGGGTTATTGAATCAGTTGGTATTTATTATATCTGCAAAATTATTTAAATGAGGGTCTTGTTCTGTTCATAATTACAGGTTTGTTTTAACAGATCTGTTTTGCAGACTTTGGTGACCAAGAATCCTCTTGGGCAAATCTGTCATAAATTCTCCATGTGGATAGGGCAGGCGAGTTTTCATTTCTGGGTGCTTTGTCAGAAGAGTGGCTACATGAAAAAGCCAGACTCTCTCCTCTCAGCTGTGCCTAATTTTCAGTTTCTGCTGAGAGCAGGACCCCAAATTATCCCCACATCTCCTTATGAAATTCTGTTGAAAAACATTAGTCCCGTGTACCATGCATGAAGCCAAATTACTTTTGGAATGTTCCATGGAACTCTTGAGAATCCAGGTAGGCATCAAGGCAACAGCACATCTTTTCCCCTCTCTGTACTATCTGTTCATTGCTTTGTAGATTATTCTCCTTACCTTGAAACATCCAACGTAAAGTCTTGGGTCTAACTTCTATTGTTTATTTATTATTACATTTTATTCTCAAATTCAGAAAATGAAGAGTTCTGGAAAAGTAGAGGCCTTATTTGCCAGCTGATGGCAGAGGTCTCATCTGCCTCTCCTGACAGTTGGCCAGGATTTTAGAATGTTTCTCTGGTCTTTCACTCTGTTGAAATGCAAATCACAAAAAGAACTTCTAGAATAAACCGTGCACCAACCACGAAGAAACTTATTCAGGGACAGAGTTGGTATATGCTCATATTGGTCTTCACATCCACGGACATCAGCATCTTTAGGGGCATGAAGGCTCCCCAGACCTCACGGGGCATCCCTGAGAAAGTGGTGAGAAAACTTAAGGGAGAAGAAGGAGTCTCTTTCTGATCATATGTCAACAGAGGCCCACTGAGAAGAGGTAGTGGGAAACCACGGACCTTTCTAAGCATACAGAGATTCTTAGCTGCGAACCTCCAAAAGGCTTAATGCTGTGCCCCATAAACTGATCAATAAAGGACAGTCACAAATTAGAGGTGGAAATGAAAGGAAAGAATCATAAAAATGATACGGTGTTTGTTTTAACTTCCTGTTCCATGGAATACGTCTGGCTATCTCAGGCAAAAGCAATGTACACGTTTCTCAATATTTGAAATAGATTACCTGCAGCAGCAATGCCTAAGCTTCTTTGCTTCCTGCACTGGATACCAAGTGAAAGAGGTTCAGTAATTTACCCAGAGAAGAGACCAAGAGAGGTTCAGGCCAAGTTTAATGAAAGGGGACAGAGACCTGCCTGGGCCAAGATGGCATCTGCATTGAAGGTGATTGGGGGCTTTGTTTCATACTGGGTACAGAGGGAGGAAAATTCCACAGCTTGATGGAAGGTTCTGGTCAGCTAGGGTCTGTCCAGTGGAACTCTTGGAGTGGAGCAAGTAGGCATTTTGTTCTAGGAGGAGAAGAGGAGGGGGAAGAGTTTAGCCCCCAACACCAAATCCAGGGCCAACCTTCGGACCTATACACTCAGAATCTCAGGAGAGGGACACCAGGAAGCTGAGGGATCTGGTTAACAGACCAGTATTTGGGAGGCATTGCTGTAATGAAATGAGTCAGCACCCCCCAAAGGTGGAAGTCCCCGGACCCCCCAAACACTTGGTCCCTGTATATAGGTAGACTTGCAAATTCAGGTACTGTGAATGTAAAATAAATGGAAAGGCTTGAGGTCACTTTTGGCTGCAGTCGTCGCTAGAAAGTGGGGACTGGTATGGGACTGTGTACGGGAGTGTGGGTAAGGATGGAGACTGGCAGCTCAGGGCATGCAGTGCTATGGGTGAGAGAGACAATTGGCCCACGTGGTTTACTGAGCTCAGAGAAGGTCCACACGCCAGTGTTCCAGAGCTATAAAAGGAGAGCAGAAACCACAGACTGAGCTCAGGTACTTGTAGCACCTCCCCTGGTATCTGGCAGCCTGCTGGCACCTTTGCACAGAATCTGAGATGCTGAATAACTTGCTGGTAATTACACAGCTGTTTGGTAGTTTAACTTTGGCCATTTGGCCCATGCCTTCTTACTCCACTTCCAGTTTTCTTTACTCTCTGGGACACTTCTAGTTATGGACATTTTCTTAATGGGATGCATTTTGACCCAGCTGTGATGGAGGCTAAAGGACCTGGCTTTGTAGGGAGGAATCATTCCAGGCCAGGAAAGACTAGAGTAGAAATGAATGTGTGTGCTTAGATTTAGAAACAGACCAGCTTCAGGAGCATTTCTGTTTTAGAAGCTGGAGGAGGTAGATTGTTCAGAAGGAAAGGGAGAGGCTGGCCTTGCCTGGTGTCTATACTGTTTCTCTCTGACGCACAAGGCAATAGGGAGCCACTGTGTATTCTTAAGCAAGAGTGTGGTATGAAAACTGTCAACACAAAGCTGGCTTCGAACCAGCATTTTCAATTAATGATGAAGTACCCCCAGAGATTAAATTGCTGGCTCACTCCTGAGACCTCGCCCTGGGGTTCATGAGGCTGGGCAGCTCCCTGGCATGTTCTTTTTTGTGTCTGCGGAGCCCTAGTGAGTCGATTAAAGTCTGGGTCTCTCGTGACTGCATCCCCCACCACCATCACTCCAAGAATAAAGTTACAGCGTCCTTCAATTGTACTGCTTAAGAGACAGGGAAATTTGAGGTATTTTCTCTTACAGCACAAATTTCAAATAAAATGTCCTGTAAAGTATCAGAGTCATCTGAGAGATCCTTGGGTCATTAACTTTAAAATTCCAGAACTAAAGACCTATTTTGCTACCAGTTTCCAACTCAGGTCTGTTCCTAAATAATCATTGTGGTGTATTATTCTCTTAATGGGTTGTTGCTCAAAATGGCACAGAGGGGGAAAAAAAAAAAGCACATAAGCTATTTGATTTTGGATATTCTTTTTTTTTTTTTTTTTTTTTTTTTGGTTTTCTAAGGTAGAACCTGGCTGGCAATGTCCCCAGGCACATGCTGTTTCTGATCCATAATTATGCTTTTTAACCCACTCCTTTATGTCTGGATCGTTAATGTCCAAGCTCCTATGTAATTACCAAGTTTGGTGTGTGGGAATGAGACGAATATGACTTTGGCCTATATATTACTGCACTGCTGTATTTTTACATGATATTTCCTAAACGTGGAGCTATACTATTATCTCTCTCAACTTGAAAAGATGTGGCTAAAAGATATTCCCAATCTTTGGCCCATTCTGCAATATTTAGGTAGACAGTGACTTGATACAGCGGAGGTCCCCTGGGGCCCCCTGGGGCCTTGAGGGAGGGTCTGGATTGCCCTGGTGCCTTGATTCAGAGTTTGGTGGGGCCTTGGGAACCTGTGCTTTTCTGTCCAGCTGTTTGTGCACAGCCTTGGCCATGCCCTTATGGCAGTTTGCTGAACTAGAGGGAGATTGGGGATGCTGCTTGTTAAGAGTAATCAGAATTTGGGGTAGCACCTGTGGCTCAAGGAGTAGGGTGCTGGCCCCATATACCAGAGGTGGTGGGTTCAAACCCAGCCCCAGCCAAAAAAAAAAAAAAGAGTAATCAGAATTTTAATAATCAGGCTGAAAGGAGAAAGACTGTGGCCAGCAAGACAGGGCACCCCATTTAATGACGGACTGTTATAGTTCACAGGAATAGAAGACAGAAGGAGTCCAGGTCCCCCAGAGTCCAGGTTCTCTCAGGAGTGTCTTGACCAGAACTAAAGTGATTTCAACAGCATTTCCCCCTAATCCGGGAAACTGTTTATTTATATCTCAGTATTTTTGTATATGGAACAGGGAAGTCTTTTTTATTGTTTCATTTATTATTTCCTATTGTTGATTGAGTATTCAAATAATAGAGAAAGGAATGAAAGAGAAAGTAAACTCCCTAAAGTCCAAGCACCCGCAACATTACCAACATTTACTGCTCATCTGTCTTGAACTTTCTCATATATGCGTGTGTGTGAATCCACCCAGGTGGACACACAGAAACCCACGAATGTGTTTCTTGTACACATTTGTTATTATACGAACGGGTTATAGTCTGCTTTTCTTTATACTCTATGTTATCATGTGCCTTCCTCCTGATGAATATTGATATACACCTCTTTTGAATGGTTTCTGAGTATTCTATTTTAGGAATAAAAAATATCTCTTAATTGTTACTATAATTAAGTACTTAATTATACTTAATTGCTACTGATATCCTCTCATATGTACCCTTTCTACCTCTCCAGCTTTCTTTTCAGGAAAGGACTGTGGGACCCCGGGCATGTGTATTTTGAATTTTGACACCTAGTGCCAAATGCCCTTGAGAAGGTTTATATCAACTTACAGTCCTGCCAACAGTCAATGGAAGTGCCCAAAGAAGAGGAAAATTAACTTTCCATTTTCCTAGGCTTTTCTGCATTCTACCTGCCTCCAGAACCTTACCTCCAAATGCCTAAAAGGCAAATGTCATGTTTATGAAGTACTGTAGGTTCCATATTGATCCTCTCCCAGATCCCAAAAACGATTTACTAAATTGATGGCTTATGTCACCGGCAAAACTCATCAGTCACTAAGATAGATTGATTCCCTAAGAGTAAGCAGTGCTCAACTCACTTTGTTTTTCAATAAGATTGTTAGAAAGGAAAGTCGGGGGAATGGTATAGTCACAGGGTACCAAGATTTCAGCCAGGTGTTTGACGTGACAAATTCATACACACACAATATACATTTTTCTCGAAGTGGAGAAATAAGGGCTAAGTGGAGGCATTTATAGTTGATGGAACAACACTCCAGCAGGTTGGTTACTACCTCTGCAGGGAGGTTGTAAGAATGCCTGGGCTCTGACCTCCAAGCATGTACATGGAACTAATTATCTACAGCATGAAGAAAACACTTTGTGAAAGTGGGATACATCAAAGCTGGGGAGGTTAGCAGAAACAATCCGAATACAGACACAACCAGAACTGAGAAACATTTATGCAGGATGGAACTATAGACCCAAATTAAGCAGGATGAAATTAAAGAAAATATTCACAAGGAAAAGAATGAAGTTTGTACCTCGAATTAAAATGCTAATATGTGTGCCTGCGTGTATGAGAGTATGAATGGATGGTGGAGAAACTGGCAGCCAGCATATGAGCTTAACCAATTGCAAACTAGAACATGAACATTGCCCAGGAGATGCTAAAAAGGCGACGGAACCTAAGAGTCTACTGATCACTTAAAATAGTGTTTAGCACATGTCAGGGCACATGTGCAAACTTATATTCACACTCTGATTCCTTAGGAGGAGCCCTGACACATCGTAGTGACCTCAGGTGCGGTGCGGGCAGAGTGGGGACCAGGAGGAGTGGGGAATAACTAGGCTAGAAACTACAGATAATGAGCATAACTGTATTCAAATATCTGAAGACCTGAGCCTCCTGCCCCTGCTCAAAAGAGGCAGAATTAGGACATGTAACTGAAGGTGTAGCTACAAAGCTCAAAATACATGTATGAGCAGCGGGAAGCATCCCATTTAAGCTGTTTAATACATAGTCTTGTAGGTACTGGGTTTCCCATCTCCAGCGGTACCAGGACTGGGTCATTATCCACCAAGACGACTACAAAAAGAATTCCTGTTTGGGAAGAAGGTTGTACTAGATTGTTTCTACCAGTACACGCATAACGAGTGGCCCTTGAGTGCCAACATTCTCCCATGGATGGCCCGGACTTTGACAAAACTCCAGAGTCTTTTGCAGAGAAGAAAAGCATGGTACTCATGACTAACACTCTCACTCCTGATAATGGTCCACCCATAACCATCACCAGAGAGGCCTGTGGTGCCCAAGGGAGGGGCCAGCTCTGTCCGCATCCCGGGCACATTAACTAGCTAACAGCCCCACCCCACCCCCACACTTTTCTCTTCTGCTCAAGTGAGCATAATAGATGTTAATGTGCTCAAAGGACCGGGGTTTCTGACACCCTTCCATCTCCCGTCTGTGTACATTTTCCTCCCCTTAGCCTGCCCGGATAGATGCCTTCTTCCCACCTTTACTTATGCTCTTCCCCTCCTGAAATCAGCCCCCACTAATTTTCTTTATACATACAATTATCCTTATAACCAATAAGAAAAAAAGTCTCCCAATGAATGGTGGAGAAAAGGACACAAAAAGGAGACTCACAGATAACGAAGTAAAAACGGACAATAAATAAATAAATGAAATGATGTTCAGTTTCAAATTATAATTAGGAAAATATACACAGGATACCATTTTTCATCTATCAAATTTTTGAAGATAAAAAGATTTGAAGAAACTTCCTATTAGAGAAAGAGGGAAGTATAGGGAAGTATAGGGAAAGAGTGGACATTGATCCACAGTTTTAAAGGGAATTTGGTGACATGTTTCCAAGTTTAAAATAATTATACAGGAGAACCTCCATAGTTGATGGCCTCCCCACCTTGACCACGTCCTTAAGTTGACCTAATTTTCATGGAACAGACACTATCCTTGTTGAGAACAAACACCCGAGGACATGCAAATCTGTATCTGTTACTTTGCAAAAATTTTCTTTGAAGTATTTTTTTTTAAAAAACTGAAAAACTGGAAATGACCTAAATGCCCATCATTCATTTGTTTATTCAAAAAACATTTATTGTGTGCTCACTACATGCCTGGCAATGCTTTAGGTGCTTGGGATCCATCTTTGAACAAAACAAAAATCCCTTCCTTCCTAGAGCCTCTATTCTGACACACCCATAAAGCACTGTTAAATAAAAGTACACCCATAGAATAGAATAATATGTAATCATTAAAACTGAGATGCTTGACTTGGCCAAGAGAGGCCAAGACATATGGGATACTTTCTTTTGTAAGGGTATATGTCTATGTTTATGCTTCCATTAAGCATGAAAGAATTCAAGAAAAATTGGCAGAAAAACCTTAACAGGAGGGGTAGATGTTAGGGTAGAGGGAAAGGAGGTAGCACTTTTTATAAACTATTTTGTCCTACTTAATTTTTCATAACTAACCTATGATTTACATGATAAAAAACTTACAGATGTTATTTAAAAAAGGAAAATTATAAAGTTAAATCAGTAGTCCTCCTAGAGAACTAAGGATTGTATCTCAAAGAAAGTAGAAAATTCCTTAACCTATCTGTAGCCATTGAGACCAAAATGATTAGGTGTGTGATGCTGTTCAGACCACAAGAATGGAAATGAATACCACAGTACTTTGCAACATAAAACCAACGACATGAAGTGGGCCTGTGGCATTACAGGTCACGGACATGGCAGACTCATCTGTATTTGCTAATCAAGTGGGAAGGAGGCCAGCAGCAGGAGCAGGGCCAGGACTAACACGCCAGGATGCTGGAGCTTTTGTCTGGGTCTGTCAGTAACTACCCTTGATGCTCTTGGAGGCTCAGTTTCCCCTCTGCAAAATAGTGAGCTTAGATTTCAGGATTTAAAGAGTTTTAAGAATTTTAAAAAGTTTTAAGGATTTAAGGTGTGGCCCAGGTCTACCATTTTATGAGTCTGATTGTTCTGGCAAGTCCTTATTTGTAGAGGAGAGAGTTGAGGTAGCTATTAATATTTTCTAGAGTCTATGAAAAGATCACCCCAACTTTCCAGTTACCTACCGTTTCCTACTACTGTTAAGAAATATCAATATGTACTTTAATATGTTTGTGTTTACACTCAATTTTATAAACATTTGGGCATTTTATACTTACCCTGTTTCAACTTCAGGTTACAGAAAACCAATCTTTTGGGATTCTGTCTTTTTTTTTTTTTCTTTTTCAGTTTTTGGCCAGGGCTGGGTTTGAACCCGATACCTCCAGTGTATGGGGCCGGTACCCTACTCCTTTGAGCCACAAGCACCGCCCTGGTCTCTGTCTTAAAGGGTTGACTAAAAGACATTGTTTTTCAGAATTTCCATGAATTTAAGTTGATGTGTTAGGAAAAAAAAAAAAAAAAACATGATTCGACACAGTAGACTTTTCCAGACGAAATTTAAATGTAATTTCATCCTTTCTGGAAATTAGATTTCTGTTAGATTCACAAACCCAGAATTTCCACGTTGCCTCTTCTTTGGGGGTAAGTTATCACAGGAGAAGAAGTGATGGTTATAGATGAGTTTTCATTTTTGTGTGCTGAGGGACTATCAGCTTGGAGGAGGCTGGGAGGGGACCTGTGAATAATGTGCCTGTCTTGTGGGTGCATCTCTGGGGGGTCCGTGAGACCTTCTATCCTGAGTGGAATATGTGACTCAGACTCTGCTTCCGCATACAATTACCTCGGTCCTCCTTAGGGTGAATTCAGAGTCCCGTATAAAGCGAGTAAGGGTGTTGAAATCAGAACAGAAAGGCGGGGATGGCATAGCAGGCAGCCCGCTGAGAAGATAGACCCTGAAGGGGATGTTTCAGGGGTTTGGGATGAGACACTCGCTGCCCTTTCTCCCTTACCATTTGTTTTTCAACTGATTGGGAAACTAATAATGAGTATGTTTACCTTTTCTCCAGTTATCCTACCCAAGTGTGAGACCAGCTGGGAAGAGGGACTTTTTCACCCTCCGAGGTCCTGGCTGTCTCTCCCTGCCTCCCTCTCCCTCCCGGCTGCTGCCAAATCTCTCCTGGCTGTCTCGGTCACTCTCTTGGGCTTGGGGCTGTGCTCAGTCCTGGCCAACAGCCCCACCACATGTTTTGCATGGCTCACACTGGCCCCTCTCTCCCCTTTTGGTGTCATTTGTTTTGTTTTGAAGGGGATGAGGTGCAGAGGAGGTCTGAGTTTATGCCCGTCCACTCAGCTGCAGAACTGGGAGCAGGCCCAGACTGTGTTCGCTCCCACTTGTGCCTGGAGGTCACAGCCTCTGCAGGAGCATGTCCTTCTGTCCTCCCACAGTCCTTGGGATGTGTTCCTCTTCTCCCAGCTGCTCTAAATTCCTAGTCTCCACTGTCAGCAACCCAATCCATTCTCCGTTGCTTTGCTCGTTCCTTCTGATGGCAGTGCCTCCAGCTTCAGACAGTTTGGGGGCCATGTTCATCATGTTTCCCACGTCCTAAGACTGCATTCTAATACCTTTTTGATAGATGACTATTAAAAATTCCATCTACTCCCTGTGAACTATCTTGTCTCCAATGGTGTGTGGACTCTTCTCTTCATAGTCCTTACTGTCTCTTCCTGAGGGTGTGACTGGGTTACTCAACCTCAGGTTCTCCTAGAATAGTAACTCACACTGTCAGTTTCTAGTCTATTAGCCAATTCTGTTGGGCCATACCTTAAAGCATTTTTATCCATTCATTAATTAGGGAGATGATTTGGTGATAACTATTCTGGCTAAACCAATAAATATTTCAGGGTTTTTGTTTTTACTTTATTGAGACAGAGTCTCACTGTGTCACCCTTGGTAGACTGACGTGGCATCTTAGCTCACAACAACCTCAAACTCTTGGGCTCAAACGATCCTCTTTCCTCAGCCTCCCAAGTAGCTGGGACTATAGGTATCTACCATAACACCTGGCTATGTTTAGAGATGAAGTTTCATTGATACTCAAGCTGATCTCAAGCTCCTGAGCTCAAGCAATCCACCTGCCTCAGCCTCACAGAGTGCTAGGATTACAGGCGTGAGCCACTGTGCCCGGCTCTAAGTATTTATTGAATTATGAAATGAATGAAGTTCTTGGCTATGCTTGTCAGCACAGTTTTAGGGTCTGAATCTCATCATCTGCAAATATTTTTCTTTCTTCCCTCCTTTCCTTCTTCTCATCTCTTCTCTTTTCCCTCCTCTCTGCTTTTCTCTCTCTGCCCATCCTTCTTCCCCTCTCCCTTCTTTTCTTCCTTCCTCTATTTCTTCCTAGTCTTTTTCATTCTATTTCTTCATTTTCTTTCTCCTTTTCTTTTATTTATTTATTTATTTTTGTCTTTATTTTTTTCCTTAAAATATTGGCATCTGATTTTGAAGTTCACTTGCTAAAGAAACTCCCAACAGGCTATATGCACCGAACGCTTCCACAGTTTAGTAGAAGAGTCTGGGGTTTTTTTCAGAGACCCTCTATTGGCTCTCTGAGTTGAAACAGTTTAGACTCCACATAAAATATGTGTTGTTTACCCAGGCTCTTCATGCTCTGCATACTGTTACAATCCTTGAAGAGCTTGTCAGTGACAAGTAAGATAAATGAATGAAGAGGACTTTACAAGTGTTTAAAAGCTAAGTATAGCATGTGCTGCCCACTACTTAATTAAACAGACTTGAGCTTAACTAAGTAACCTTGTGGTGGAAACTTCTAGGGCTTTCCCCCTCCCCTAGACTCCAGGACTGGCAACCATGCTCAGGGTGTTAGAAATTCCTTGGTTGTCTACAGTTGCTAATGTGTTAGCCCAGATTTAAAGCTGTTTCATTGGTCAAAGCATTAAAAGTTAATATGAATTGTGGGCCATGACTTTTAAAGTTATATTAGGGGTGGTCAGGAACACGGACATTTTAGGGGCGCAATGAAGATTTTATAACTTGTCTGAGTTTTGTCCTTTTCAGAGAGAACATTAAAATCAAAAGAGAGCTGCTCTCCTTTTAAGCCCTGATTAAAGTCAGTGTCTAGAAAGTCAGAGCCCATTTCCAGATCAGTCTTGATTTTTTTTGAAGGGGTCTATCTTTATGGAGCTGAACAGCAGGGCACATTGGTTAAATAGCAGACTCTGGAGTCAGGGTGTCAAATCTTCCAGTTGTTTGAGCCTGGATAAGTTGCTCTGTCTTTCTAAGCCTCAGTTTCATTATCTGTAACATGGGGGTAACACAGCCTCCATCAAGACTAATGTTCAGGGCAAATGTATTTGTGTCCCTCATGGTTCTCATGGTTTCTGCCTGCGTGATGGCAGCTATTAAGGATTTAGAGCACGACCCCACTACAGCCTACGTTACCGGGCTGATGTGTCTGACTAAATGAGATGATGCTGGCAAAGCACTATTCTTGGTGCACAGCAAGGGCTAGCCAGCGTTTGTCCTTACTGCTGCTGTAAACGGGGCTCCATCTCAGGGTATGGGTCCTCTTTCTACCACTGTTAAGGATTCTAAAGTTATGGGCAGAGGATATAAAAGGTTTTCTTGTCCTGTTGGGCTGCGCTAGCTGGTAGCAGAACAGGGAAGTGATGCTCCTGGCTATAATTGTTGTCTATAACCCTTCAGAAAATCCCTCAGGTTCTAAGGTAGCAGCCAAATGTAATTCAACAAAATAATCTCTCTCCTCTGATTTTAGCAGAAATAACAAGACAAAGAAAAACTGCACATTTGCACTCAGGAGTAAGAACAGTAGTTCAGGATCACCCCATGTGGTGTTTGGCTCATGCTGAAGACAGTTTCCCTCCACTCACCCATTTTATAGATACAGGAAACAGGGCTTATGGAGACGTGATCTTCTATGAGCCCCAGAGTGAGTATTTGGCAGGACAGGAATTGGGGCCAGGCAGGTGTTCCTTCCTGAGGAAGGTGAGAGTTCTGTCACCCTACATGATGAGAAATCCTAGGAGGTCTCTGGAGAAAAGGAACCTGGTAGTCGCAGGCTTCTTAGTCCTGGGCAGAAGTTAGGTACTGGCGTGTTCATTATTTAGTAAGCATTTTAGCTGGGATTTCTGCGAAAACAGCCCCTAGATAAGGGTTTGATAGAGATAGTTTATTTGGGAGATAACCCCCAAAAGCAGTGAGAGAATGTGGAAGTGACACAGGGGAGAGAAAAGGCCAGTAAAGGCAGCTTGGTGGGCAGTTCCTGCTGTCATCAGTCAGGGCTCCTGCTCCTGGGGACCCACTGAGAGATGGGGAGTACACCATCGTGTAGCCCCATTGAGGGGCCGGGATGTTGGCTACTTATCCATCACCTCCACCACGCACAGATTGAGGGCTGTCCCAGGAATGTGAGCTCCCCAGCACTTTGATCTGGCCTGTTCTCTGGCCAGGCCTGCACCTGTGGGCAGGGAGACCTGGGGCAGAGATGCACCAGCATCCTTTGGGGAGATAGCAACACATCCAGGACTGCCCGTCTGTGCTGCAGATGCCTGCAGGATGAGCAGGAGCAAGTATGTTGATATTCCCTGTAGCAATCACAAATAAAATAAAGATTTTTCATATGGAAGTATAAACCGGCAGCCCAACCTTCTGGGTGGCCTACTAATTTTCTGTATAGGTAAGGACGAGTAGGGAAGCACCTTTAACCAAGTTGGGAGGAACAATGTCATGAAGCCTCTGCTCTGCTGTCACTGGGTGGCAGGAGGGCGGGACCAGCTGAATTAGTTGGGAGGGGGGATCAGACCAATTTTCAAGGCAGCAATGCCTTTCACTGACGCTGCAGCAATGGTTTCTGTAGATATTTATAAACACAGAGATGCCAAGAGACTGCCCCATTCTCCTAGAGATGTCACATTTTGGCATGTGGGAACGTATGCGTATGGCTCTAAAATCCCTTCCAATATGGCCCAAATTGATTCTTTGTTCTTTTGAGAACAAAGGTGGTGAACTGGCACCTCAAGTACATTTCCTGCTCTCCCCACACTCAGTAAAGGATGAGGAAAGCTACACATGAGCACACACACACCATTTTGGGTTCTGTTTCCCCTCATTGACCTGCTTTCCCCCTCAAGGTGATTACAGGGCCAGTTTACTGTGGAACATACCCAGTCCACTCCACCTTATACCCATATATGAACCAATATTCAAATCTTGGGTCCAGGGGCATCTGACCCTGCCCTCAGCTAGAGAGGACCTTTCCTGCTTCTGGATTCCCACTTAAACTATTTCCTCTCTTCTGGTTTTCTTCCCATATTGTATTATAGTCAGGCCTCTAGTTCCTCGTGTCTCACCCCTCTGTCCCTGGTCTTAGTCTTCATATTACCACCCTGGTACTATGGAGTCAGAAACCGGGAGTCCTGGTCCTCCACTCACCAGCTCAATCATTATAGGTTTACTTTTCTCATCTGCAAAACAGGACTCCCAAGAAGATGTATCTCAGAAGGAAAGATTCAACAAGAGCACCCTGGCCCCATCTTAGCCTGGCATATAATTATTCTTGCCATTGTTGTGCTTGCAGATTTCCAGTGAGTATTCTGTTAATTTCAGTGCAGTGTCCACAGTAGAAGTATTTCCATTATTGATGCGTACATTTTCCCAGAAAGTTCCCCAATGCAGCACATTCCTTTAATCGCTGCTTCAGACATCCTCTTGCTTCATTTTGTCCTCCAACCGTGACCCCAAGCACTGGAACCCAGATCCTGCTCAATCCCGATGAATTGCTATGTGAGCCTAGTGGATGTTCAGGAAATTCCTCCCCTCCTCGCTGTCCGGTTGTTGTCTGGTTTCCTCATCTTTCACTTGGAGACGAGAACTTTCACCTTGCTCTGATTAGGTGGAAACACAACCAGTAGAAGAGTTCCTGAACGTTTGGATTTCCCTGGTGGGAAGGAGAGAGAGAAAGGAAAACCTGATAGAATAAAAGTGTAATTGTTATTGTGCTGTATTATCTCCATATCCCTTAGCAACAAATCTGATTATTGTTTTCTTATTTAAACCATATTCATGAAGATTTTATTGTTAACTTGATCCAGATGACTGATCAAAGCATAGTTTGGTATTGCCACCTTGCTAAAATATTTTTAAAGGCAGTTTTAATATTCCACTTTTATAGCTGCATATTGCCATTAAGCTATTGAGTCTATTACTAGTCAATCAAGGATTTTCCTTTCGTTTCAAGAACTCCTCGGATAAACGCTCCAGAAGTGTCAAAAGAGATGGAGTCTCTGGCACCTTTTCACAGATGGTGTTCATCAGGGATTTTAGTTAATGGATAAAGTTTCAGTTTTCCATGGTTGACTCTTGGCACTATTAAGAGTCTTCCAAAAGCCCCTTACTCTTCCAAAGGCAGGGGGATAGTAAGGAAATGAAAATGCTAACACCCTGAGAAGCCCCACATTTTTACTGGGTAAGTAACTGGGGAGGTGGTGGCGCATTTCAGTGGTTTTACTTTACCAAAGAATGGAATATTTCTTTGCCCATTTGATTTGCCTAACAGCTTCCAAACCATGCATTTATTCCACTTTCCCCACTCTCAAAATTTACAACAAATAAAAACAAATAGGAAGGTTAAACTATCACATGGAGAATCAGACACCCCACGGGCTCATCCTAGACTCCTGTTGTGTATTTTTCCCTCCTATCTCTTCCCTGCAGCCTGTGCCCTCCCCGTGCATTCATTCAGGTGTTCACATACTTACTGTGTCTGCCCCAGACTCTGTGCTAGGTGGGGGGTAGAAGGGTGATCCAGACATAGGGCTTCCCTCAATAGATTTTCAACCTAGTGGTGGAGAAAGCCAAGTGAATGTAGTTATTTACCAAGAGGTAAGTGCTGTGACTAGGGTGGGGCTGGGTATGGGACTCCTAATCCCTCCAAGGTGGGCTCAGGGAAACCCTTTGTTTCTGGAGGCAGTGGTGTTGAAGCTAAGACCAGAAGATCTAATGAGTGTAAGTTGGGTGTCACCGAAGGGGCAGAGGACGAGGGGCAGGGTAGAGACAGAGAACAACACGTTCCCAGGTCCAGGAGAAGGGCTCTAGAGAGGTGCAGCAGAGGTCAATAGCAGTCACCTAGCAAGGGCTTGATGTCCAGGAGCCAGGAGCTTTTCCTGAGGGAGGTGGGATCCTTTGAAGAACTTGAATGCAGGGAGGAACAGGCGTCCACATCCCTCTGGGTAGGATCGTGTTCCATGGGAGGCAGGAGCACAGCAGGAGAGCTGTTGGGAGGCGATAGTCCTGGAGAAACAAGGTGGCTGGTGCCTGGGAGAAAGGAAGTAGAAAATGAAACCGGGTTAGATTTGTCTCCACAGTCACGACGTGATATAGTGAACAGAGCATGTACCGCAGTCAGCCAGAGGGAAAGTGGCAGGTCAGCAGTTTGGTAGACATTGTGAAAGAAATAAAAACGGGCCTCAGTGAGTCACTAAACGAGTCCCCCAGGTCCCCAGTGCTGAGCTGTGGCAAGCCACCCCTCTCCAACTCCGTATTAGTTTTTCCTGAGTTTCCGATTAGGACTGCTCAGGAGACTTCCTGTTTGGGGCTTTGGGGCGGGCACCTCCTGCATCTGATGGGGTATGGACTATTATACGTGGCATCACCTGGTAAATGTGTCTGGAGTTATTTGAACAAATACTATCCCTGTTCTGACCCTTATTACATAGAACTTTCTGCAGTTTTTCTTTCATTGACCATTAGGGAGTGTTATTCGTGACTTCCTATCCTTCCAGACCATACTTTATGTGTGAGAAAACCCATACAATCAGGCGGGGATGAGGATAGGTAGTGCAGATCTTTTTATAAAATGAAAAGAGATCCATTTTCAATGCGACAATGAAAGGAACAGCATTGGTCAAGCTGGTTTTATACGAGAGAATACTAGCAAGCAGCCTGTGAGAGATCGGTCACAGTTTAGGGGATATGTTACCCGCAAGATAAATAAAAACGGTCTAGAATATCAGACCAAACTCTCATTTGTCATCTCTGCTTCACACTCTTCTCTTCCAACCCAGACTAATCAAAAGAAGCCTCTTCCGCTCACAAATGCTCTGTGTACATTTCCCCCAGATCTGGTATTCACATGAACAATGTGGTTTATTTATATTTCGGCACCAAATTGGAAAGATGACATCATTCATTTACAGTCTTTATCCCGTGACATGCCTTCTCTCCAACACCTCATTTCAGCAGACACATTTAGGGCTGCATACAGCATCTTGTTTAGCTTATACATTCTTTTATGGGATATAGTTCAAAGGTAGGGAACTCTAGGCTTGTCCCTGGTAAGAAAATAATCTCATAAAGTCACAGGAGCTTCCCCAAAGGCTCAGGACATCATGATGCTTACAATAGCAGAGTTATTATTTGTTCATTTAGGCTCCATCGTTCATTCGTGGGCAGTTCCCTTCCATCTTGCCCAGAGTAGATCTCACAGCCTCCTTCAGGCTTTATATTTAGAAGAACCAATTTCAGATTTATTCGTTCACGAGTTCAAAAGTACAGGCTCTTGACAATACTGGACTTTTAGGTGTGAACACTGTATTTCAGAATCTCATGTAGAAATTGGAGGCTGACTAAGGGGAATCTCAGTACTTGGTCTGCAATAGCTTTGCTGACCTGCTCTTTCTCACAAGGCGTAACTTGTCCACTGGGTCTTCTGACACTTTAAGTGGACAAGTGAAGGATGGAAATGCTATCAGCTGCCAAAGGTTGCCTGGGATTTTTATTTAATTTTTAAGTAGGTCTTTTTCTCTATTTTTATTCATATCCATGCTTTTTTTTTTTTTAACGTTCACTTTGGGGCCTTTCCAATATTGTACAAAATTTTAAAAATGGAGTGAGTAAATCATGAGACATCCTCTGGCAGACAGAATTGGGATGTGAGGTGTTTCCAAAACTTAACAGAACCAAAGCATCTGATGGGAAAGCTATTTGTACCTGTTCAGCTGTTTGCCTTTTGTGTTAGCAGCCAGGCAGGAACAAAGGCCTAGAGACTGAGAATTGGATAACCCAGAAAATCGCCCTGTTGTATGTTAAGACCAAGACGCTGAGAGCCTGACATCTATGCCTTACTTTTCTAGCTGCCAGGTGAAGATGGTAATAATTGCTTCTGGGAAGTTCTGAGAATAAGGTAGATCATACATGAAAAATACTACGAGAATGCACGATGTTAGGTCCAGAGTCCTCTGTGAGCAGAGTATTATTTATATTACATAACACAACTTCAACTGGTTGGAAGCTCTGCCAGCCCCTGACTTCTGGCTCTCTTAAAGTACACATGGCTCACTGTCATCTCGAGCCACATAAGGGACTGTTATGATAACTCAATAAGATGTCCTCAACTCTCAGTGACCTCCCCTGCTAAAAACACACACCCAGCTCATCTCTAGGACAGCAGCATCCTTCAAAGTCATGGTCCCTTCATTCTTGCCGTCACTCATTACATGTCTCCGTCTAGTAGGGCCTGCACTAGATTCTGAGGAGGTGCAGAAGATAAAAGTCTATAGACAGATAGACAGATAAATCCGTGGTTAGAGAGCTGTGTGCAGCAGGAGGTGCATGTCACCTGGCCTCAAAGGTGGGGTCAGGAAAAAGCTTCTAGAGAAAGTATTGTGAATTAGCCAGACCCCAGGGTTCGAAGCAAAAGGAGAGGCCTAAGAGAGACAGCAGAAGCCAAGGAAACAGCACGTGCAAAGAAGGGGGAATTTCCTACAGCAGACAACTGCAGCAGCAACAGCAATAACAGCATTTGACTCTCACGGCTGGCTCATTGCGTGCCAGGTACTGGACTGACACCTGAAGAGTCCATCATATCACTTGCATTTGTTCCTCGCAGAAACCCCAGGGAAATGGGTCCTATACACTTCCATTTTAGAGTTGAGGAAATTGAGGTTTATAAACAGCTAACTGAAGGCCACAGAATGAGCAAAGAGGTGAAGCAAGACTTGAATCCAGGTAGTCCTATCCCCAAACTCACATTTCATGGCTTTCTGGGCTGGATAATTTCATCTGCTTTCGTCTACAGCCTTTAGGCATTCTTCTAGATTCTGTAAGCCAGTCAGGTCAATTCATCACTGCTCTAGTTCTTGCCCTGAATAATGAAACAATACAGTTCTGTGGCCCTGGAAGTTTAACTGTGCCACCTAGCTACCTACGGGGGCAAACAGCATGAGCTGTAAGTTAGAGTGGTCAGTTCTATTTCATTGACTTTGAACCTTTTGCTTAATCCCCTCAAGAAACAAAATCAATTAAAATGTCCATAGGGAGCCCTTTCCCAAGAAGTCATCATAGCAACAAACCATCTCCATCCACATTTGTGCATTTGGCAGCTTTTGAGTGGATTTGCCTGTCTTGTCTTGTGCAACCATTGTTTACCTGCAGTTCTGTTTCCAGCCAGCCCTCTCCCGTCTTTCCATCCAGGGCTTCCTTCTCTGGCTTGAGGATGTGATTGTTGGCACCTTGTGGTTGCAGGCTTACTCTGAGTCTATGATTGCTTGATAATGTAAAACAAAGCACCTTAGGGTATATTCCCTTTTTTTTTTTCCTTTGTAAATGGCAAGAGGGAAGTACTGTTAACATCTACAGATGTAACAGCATAGTTTCAGGGATGTGAAAAAACCTCTTTCACCAAAGCAAATGGCATGGTGCTTTCTTTATTAAGTTTCAGTTTGACTAAAAATGAAAACTTCTGGATAAGGAACAAAGGAAGCCCCCTAGGTAGTGTAATCATGCCCTGAATCTCTTTGGCTGGTCTTCTAGCTCCTGATGGAATCTTCCCTGGTTTTTGTTCTGCACAGACCCAGAACAGAATGAAGCTGATGGCAGACAACTACGATGAGGACCATCACCATTACCACCACCACCACCATCACCATCACCATCGATCTCCTGGGAGGTCACAACATTCCAATCACAGGCCTTCTCCGGACCAGGTCAGTTTCATCGTCGCTTACCTACAGGACCCTTTTTACCCTTTGGATATTTCAAGATAAAATAAATAATCCTCAAGAAATAATAAACAGCATAAAGTGATATGTTCTTTGAACTGAAACTAATAGCTTTGGTATTTATTTCCATCACTCAAGGAATCTAAATGTTTTCCTTTCTCCTTCCTCTTTAAGGTTTTGTCTTTTCTTGTTTATGTTATGGATTTTCTCCCCCCCCCCCTTCATAGATATATAGTCTATGGCTGGCTCGGTGTCTAATGGCCGGTTACTTCCGAATGTCTCTTTCAGAGTTTTAAGTGAAAGCATTTGTTTCCATGAGCTTGGCAACTAGAGAAGCCTTGAGTTCACTGAGCACTGTCCTAGAAAATTCCTTAGTAATGCAAATTAATGGCGGGGGCGGGGGCAAAACACCAAGAGAAGTCTGTTTTGTAGCCATTTTAGTCAGTGAAGTTGAGGAGTCTGGTTTATTTGATTTGGATCCTCTCTTCTCCCTTGACTAAGTGAAGCAAAGGAAAAGATGAATTGACAAAAACAAAAACCACCTGCAGTTTTCAATAAGATCACATTCCCCCACCAAATGCAAAAATATTTGTGGTGTTTGGTATTAAAATTCTTGACAATAAGTTTTGTGGAAATTAGGAAATAAAGGCAAATGAACTGGATAATGTAGTAATATAGTAAAATGAGCCCTATGTACTGAGACATTCCCCTCCTTTTTTGGGTGATCCTAGTGTAACTTACACATGTCCATAGGTATAGGCAATAGATAATGAAGTAGAACCATCTGGATAAGTGTTAATTCCTTTGGATAAGGGAGGGTAAAGGCTTGTTGGAATTACTGTGCAAAGAAAGGGTTTAATTATTTACTGGGGGAAGGAGGTGCTTATTATGCTTCTAAAACTTCCTCTCAGGTGGCTCTGTTTGCTTGTCACTTCATGTCACCACCAACCCAAAGTAGAAGATTCCAAGTCTCTAAGATGTTTTCCCTGGAGTACAACTCCAGGGGGTGCTATTTACATAGAACACAACTTTAGAAGTTCTCTTTGGAGCTGGGCAATGAGACACCCTGACTAGGAGGCTCCCCAGCCCCTGGGCTTGGCTCCAGCTTTACACTGAAGCATTTGTCCTCAGAGACCCCAATACTGCAAAAGGCATTCACACCACACATCCAGGTTTCTGAAGCCAAGTCCAGGAAGGCACCATTTCAAGTTTTTAGCCTCAGAAATGGCTCTTGATTTGGAGATCTAAAAAGCAGCGAGATATCAGTTTCATCTCTTTGTACATCTGTGCTTTTGTTTTAGTTTGGTTTTATTTATTCAGTTCTTACCCCTCACCACCACCACCACCTCCCACACTCACCTGTCCTCCTGCTGACTAAATCTCTTCACTGCCCTCCTGGTCCCTGCACTTTGTTCCTCAAAGTTCTCCCATGAAGAGAGGCCTGCAGGCTCTACTTGGCTATTCCTCTGAGCCATACATGCTAGAAGGCCACCCTGGGTTTACCCTACAAAGAGATAGTGGAGCCAAATTGGAGGAATGGGTCCCATAAGGACTTACTGAGATGACAAACTGGCTTGTCTCACCACAGGGACACATATGTGAATGTGTCCTGCTGGAAATAGGGCACCAGATCAAATTTATCTGCCCTGGGAATGCTATGTCTTACAAAAAGCTAGTCTCCCATTACTTTTCCAGACATATATAAGCATGAAATAGAGTGCTGACTCTCGTGTTCGTCTACTAACACTAGAGGTTGTAATGGGGCAGAAATAATTGCTCCTGGGTGGGGGCTTTCCAGAAAGAATTATATTCCTTGAAGAATGCCTGACTTATTATCAGGACCTTTGCTACACATTTCTCATTGTTACTATGCATACGAGGAGGATGGTGATAGTCTTCCACTTTCACATCAGTCATCTCAAGGAATACTCAAAGCAACCCATGGTAATAGACGCAGGAGCCTCATTCCCTTCTCCAGATGAGCAATCCAGGTCCCAGGATGGTGGTGGTGGCCTGAATCCTGCCACTAGTATTCGCTCATTCAAATAATACTTAGAGCACGTAGTCCATGCCCAGCAACTATGTGGGGCTTGAAGAAGAACATGATGGATAAGACAGAACTCCTGCCTTTGGGTACTCTTCTGTCTAGTCCTAGGACGAGAATCCAGGTCCTCTGATGTCTTGTTCAATTCTTTTCTGGGCCATGTCAATCAGGTCAAGACAGACAAAAATACTTATGACTTAACTAGGGGCCTGTGACTTAGAAACTTACTCTGTAGTGGAGTTCACTATAAAAGTGAAATACATTTGACAAAAAGGATAATTTTGAGGTTTTTAAATTGGAGTCAACAAGACAGTAAGGCTCTTTCAATTAGAGAAGGAGAGTTAAGCGAAGAACTCTGGTATAAGGCAGGTTGCCTGCAGTGATAGAGATGGCTATACAGCCAGGCCAGGATGCCCTTTCTGACTAGGTGTCCCCAGTCTCCCAGGTCTGGGGCAGTGAAACCCTCCCCTTTACTGCAGACCTGATATTTAGTGATCAATAATTTATATGTCAGTGTGTATATATATATATATATATATCCCAGATTGAAATAGTTATCAATGGCTAGGTAGTCTTTCCTGGTTAATTACAAAACCACACATGATTGTGTGAGCACATATACTGATACATACAGGATAGAGCTACTTCTTAGGAGAAAATGGCACAGCCTTCTATCAGTATGTGACAACATGAGAATCTTAAGAGTGGGGAGATTTGTTTGAGATTTAAACTACATGTCCGTAATGTATCCGCATTAGCTGAAATGACTTGAAAGAGGAAAGGCTCTTCCATGGATTTCTGATCTGCTTCCCATGCATCTTCCAGCCCTGGTCTTCCTGGGGCACTAAGGATTGACCACTGGTGACTTAAGGAACAGGGGCTACAAAATGTTAATATTGCCTATTGAGCTTTATTAAGAGATCAGAACACATGAAAATGAAGAAATGTGAAAAATCAGTCACTTTTCCAGAGAAACTAATTTTTCCTTGGAAAATGCAATGTAAATATTGCCAAGTATTGCTAAAATTATATATTTTTTCCATTTCTTCCCTGTCCGTTTCTCCTTCACTCTGATTTTGCTTTCTCCTTAAGAGAAATTGAATCCAAGTATTTTAAGTCTAGACTAGCATTTCCCAAAGTAACTTTTAGAACATTAGTCCCGTGAGGAAAGTCTTGAAACAAAAATTTTGTAGGCAAAGAATTTGGGGAAAGTGCTGCATGTTATAACTGTATCTTGGAGCATCCTGGAGCAATTAGCAGATCAAAGTATCTAAAAAATTATATAAAAATGAAAGCTTTCCAATTTTATTTAGCATTTCTCAGGCTTATTTAATCATGCAATTTTTTTCTTTCTAGTAACATCTGTGCTCTGAGAAATAAACTGTTCTCAGGGTATTAGGTGAAAAAAGAAACTACCTAGTCGAAAACACGACTGATCCAGTTTCTAGTAACATGTTTTATCAGAAGGTGGAGTTTGGGGGCAATTTCATGCTTTCTATAACAGAAAATGAAAGTACCTCTTTCCTTCATTTTCTAAGATAGCTTCTTGAAGGCTGTAACACCTAAGAATGAATTACCCTGCCAAGAGCTCAATAGCTCTAAGGGAGCCATTAGGATGAGGAGCTAGGCTGTCACAGAGAGCCATAAATACATAACCCTCCAGGGATGGCAAATAAGTGTGATGAGGGGGTGAGAGGATTTGGACACATTACACGAGAAGTCCGTGTGGTGTGCCAGTCCAGCAATCTGACCCGCTGTCTGAGAGGGGCAGTTACTAGCTGGTGGCCTATAACTCCCAGAATGGCCACAGCCATTGAATATGTCCAAGTAGGATGTCCAGGCAAATCCCAGTAATGCCTTAGGAAATCTATCACACCAAGAAGTGGTCACAAGGGCGGCAACAAATACTTCCCATGACACAGCTGCTGATGTATCTTGAGAAACCATGAGGGCCAAGGAACATGCTGTAGACACACATAAGATTTTACTTTTATTGAAGTTACAAAGATTGATTTTATGAAGCTGAGCGGAATCTCAGCTTCTCCTAAATGTTCTCTGTACCTGTCATCATCAGTCTTATCTGTGATTTTCTTTAAGTAGGGTCCTTCCTCCCCTTCGAGCATATCAATGACGTCAAGTCTTTCTACTTGCCTTTTTCTAGGCAGTATACAATTTGTATTGCCCCAGGAAAGGTCCTATTTTATCAAGTTCCTCCCAGTGGCTCCCAGGTATGAACCAACCCCATCAATGAGTAAAGCACAGCATTAGAGTGAGCCCCACACTCTGGCCAACTTACAAGGCCGAGCCCTGCTTAGGCTTCCCTTTCCGCATCTAGGTCTCACATTTCTGTGCCTGGATCCTGGGTTAGATGTTGAGTCTTTAAAGGCTGGATCTCACTGCTTTTTTGCACAAAATGCACCTTAATTTGTTAAAGCACATTGATTTTAGTTTGGAGGGGCCTCAGTAGCAAACAACCTAAATAATTAGGGGCTGGAACCCCCCCCCCAAAGTGGCTGGCAGCCCAGGAGAACACTATCCTCCCCTATGTCCCCCTCCTTCATTGAATGGAAATACTAACTTCTAGGAGTTGAGAAGCTCAAAGGATTTTGACCGCTTTAAGACTTTCAGATCCTATTTAAAACTTAAATTTCATATTTTAGGTGCAAAAATGCTACTTCTAGAAGAGGCCTACAGAGTTTAGAGGCATGGAGACCTGATTCTTAAGAGATTGATTACAGAAAAATAGGGACGAATTTTACAGTTTATATTCTTTGGCCCCTTGCGGGCACTCAGTAGGGCTGCTGAATGACCCGTTCCCGTAGTACCTTTGGGAAATAGAAAGGGCAAATGAAAGTATCCCTATTATACAGACAAATAAACTAGAACTCAGAGAGGTTGTTACTGGTCTGTAGTCACAAAAATGAAAATGATCAGGCCCAAGATGAGGGCCTAAATCTCTGAGTGCTGTGCATTAGTGACAAACCTCTTTGGATATTAGTATGAATGTATCTACGTAACCACATGCATTTATGATCACACATCTACTTTTTTGAAAATACAAATGTGAATGTGCTTTTTCTCTTTCCCAATGAAGTATAGTAAATTTTATTTTATTTTGTTTTATTTTCCAAAATTGAATTGAAATGTCATCTCATCAATCTGTTATCTTTCCATTCGCCCCATCTTTGCTTGTCTTTATTTCCATTCTTCTGTTTTGTGACTTTATTCCTTCCATTTCCCCCTCTTCTCATGTTCCTCTTTTCTCTAATCACACCGTCCTTATGCCAATGAAAATGAGGCTTTCTGCACACTCTCCCACTGCCATGGACTCACCAGGGGGAGATCCTCCAGTAGACGGGAGACTGGCTCCCAGAGGAAGGAGAATTGCTCTGGGTCACAGGGCTCCTGGCAGAGCAGTGCCAGACAACCCAGGCCCCAGAGCAAAGAGAGGATGCTTCATTTGGCCCAGGGTGACAGGAACACCTTCAGATAGAAGTGACATTCCTGTGGCAGAAGCTGGGTTTTCCATTTTGCATTCTTAACTTTAGGTTGTCCACTCTATTGATCTAGTCCTAGAAAACTGATTACCCTGATTGTTAATATTACCCAGTCCACTTGACAATTTCCAGAATCTGTCTGTAGACATGAATATGAAGGCCACTATAAAAGTTTGGGGACAGACTGTGTTACGGTCCGTTATTTCATGTCTATGTAATACAGTCAATGGCATCTTTTCTGGTTCACCCATGCAAGGCTCAATTTGTTCAGGTTATCAGTGTTGCTGAGAGGGCTTCATTTGTTTCCATCCCATGGGCAGTGTTCAGTCAGTGTCAGCCATGGAGAGGGGAATAAAACACTTTTGCAGGACGATTTTCTATGATTTTAAAAGTGGGTTAAACGAGTCTCAAAGCCTTGAGCATTTTCAGTGGGATTTCAGGTACCTTACTCCTTCCCCCGTGACATTTCAGTGGTTTCAAGAATTTAGAAGAGGCTGAATTTCACTGAAAGACAAGGAGAGGAGCGGGTGTCCAGCACTGCAGTGAGTGAGGCAAATGTCACCACTGTGGGAAAACAATGGTCCTGGAAGACAATTGAGTGACATTTAAGGACACTGAGATAGCACTATAGATTGGATCCCCAGGAGCATCCAAAATCCTACACAATTATCTTGAAGTCAGGAAAGTTTCATCCCAATGAGTGCCTCATGCTTTGACAGATGAGCAAAAGCATATCTGTGCTGAATGTGGTGAAGAAAGGCTGGTCAGCTGGGGGAGGTAGTTCACGCCCATAATCCCAGAACTCTGGGAGGCCAAGGCAGATAAATCAACTGAGCTCAGGAGTTTCAGACCAGCCTGAGCAAGAGTAACTAGTTGGGCATTATGGTAAGTCCTGTAGTTCCAGCTACTTGGGAGGCTAAGGGAAGAGGATTGCTCAAGGCCAAGAGTTTGAGGTTGCTGTGAGCTATGATGATGCCATAGCACTCCACCCATGGTGACAGAGTGAAATTCTGTCTCAAAAAAAAAAGACAGAAAAGAAAAGAAATGCCAGGGCAGCAAGTCTAGATGCGTTTCTGACAGCATTACTGGTGATGAAACCTAGACTTACCAGTTTGATCCAGAGAATAAGTGTCAGTCCACAGAGCAGTGTGGATTTTTTTTTTCCCAATGAAAATCCACCAACAAAAGTGAAGCAGACCTGAAGTGTCAGAAAGAAAATGGTGGTAACTTTCTTCTCCAAAGGTGGTCATGCTGCACCTGTTGTTCTGGAGGAACAAAGGACTGTTACTGCTCAGTGGTACACAACAGTGTGCCTCCCAGAAGTTTTCTGGAAGCTTCAAGAATGGCAGTCAAAGAGGACCACGGGGGACCATCTTGCACCATGAGAATGCATCTGGCCATACTGCCCACATCACCATTCAATTCCTAGGGTCCACAGAGGTTAAACTTATGATTCATCCACCCTCCGGTTCTGACCTGGCTCCACGTAATTATTTCCTATTCCCAGGAGTAAAAAAAAAAAAAAAAAAAAAAAATTGCATGCATGGAAGAGGGTCCTTCAGCCCTGAAGAAACTGTTCATGCCTATGAAAGTGAGTTTATAGCACTTAAAGAAAATGAATGGGAAGAGTATTTTCACAAATGTTTTACAAGAATGCAGAAACATATAGAATGTCCTGGTGATTCTTTTGAGAAAATATAATAATGATTTTTGTTTTCTTAATTTTTGTGTATCTCAAAACTTTGGTAGGGTTCTTTATAGTAATATTTGGTACTTTCTCTGCTATTCTTGGTTACTGTATGGTCCCAGCATGTGTTGGCTCTCAGCTAAGACATAAGATTGTACCACTGGACACATTTCAGAGCATTAAATATCTGCTTCCATTTTCTGCTGAAAATTCCCATGGATTTCTACTTTGGCCACATGTCATGGTTTCATAAGCCATCAAATACTTTGGTCACTACAGAACTTTATCCTAGATTTGGTCAGTAAGGAACCTTGTCCTTCTTTTCAAACTGGTGGTCATGGGATTCCTATACAGATCATATTTTAAGATATGATTAAAATGACCCCAGTAACCCAATCCACAATGGATAATGGAAACCTATTTTTCATTTTTGTTTACGGCCTTAGATTCTTAAACATGAGAAGATAGACGCCCTGCGTACTGAATCTGTGCTCTGATTCAAAGAGGGCTGCAGCGTTCAGTGCCTTGCTTATGGGATTTCTGGTCTCAAAATATGTCCTTCCCCCTTTTTCCTACAGGCAAAAAAGCAATAAGGTGGAGTTAATGCAGAAAATAAAAATAAGGTTATTACTTTCTCTCCTGAGCCTTGTTACCTAATCTCATGTAGAATTCGTTAGTGTCTTGTGGAACACACACCTAGGAGGGGAATTTCCAACCATCTCTACAGTTAGGCCTTCACTGAGTTCATGGCTAGAGGCAGATGACATCTCCAGACCCCATGGGTTTCCTGGCCCCAGATCTGTTTTTGCAAAACCTGCCTTCTTTTATTCTCCTTTTCCCAGGGCCTATACTTGGTGTTTAGTCCACAAGAAGTTGGTAGAGTCCCATAGTTGACCAGGAGAATAAAACGGCCCCAGGAGCTCCCCCCACCCCCCGCAGGCCCTGTGACCTCTAGACAGCTAACTAACTGGACAGCGGAATCCCCGCTCACCCACAGCCCTTCTCTACCAATGCAGGGCAAGCTTCATGATCGATGTTCTGCCTTCTTTGCACTTTCACCAGCAGATTAGCCAAAGTGCAGCCCTTTGAGTTCCACCAAACACATGAAGGGTTTCACTTGCTCCGTTGCCCCCAGAAGATGGATTCTGTATATAGAGTTGTTATTCCTAGCCTTTGCTTAGGGAGGGGAAAAAGAATTTATTTTATGTTTTGAGGTTAAATGAATGTGGGATAAATGTATACATAGCGTCCTGTGTGTATATATGTATGTATCGCTATATGTCAGCTGAGCCGAGGACTTTGCCACATATGGAAGAATTTTGCAGGATCATGTTTAACTAGAAATTTCTCTCCCTAACTTCCCCTGAGTGCATGTTTGAATATGCATCATGTATACATATATATGGTATGTGTATGGATGTAAATATATGTTTCCTACATCGAAGAAAAATTATCAGAGCTTATAAAACTGTAGTTACAGGAACAGCTAAAAGGCCAGAAATATTTATTTCCCCATGACAGTAACCTGATAAGAAAAGTTATATGTTTTAGGTTTTTAATATCAGTTTCCAACCAAGCTAGTCTGTCTACAGTTTGCCTAAATAGGAGACGGAAGGGTCTTTCTTTCTTTCCTTCCTTCATTCCTTCCTTCCTTTTTTTTTTTTGTTACTGGTTTTTCAAATCTAATTTCATGGCCCACTTCTTGGGAGAAGCTCTGAGTTTGGCTTCATGTAGGGATAAAGCCTTCAAATTCAATAACCCATGAAGAAATCTCTTGTTGGCACTGGTGTTTATCCAGTGGGAGAAGGGTTCAGAGATTTTGACCGTTGCCACTGCGGGACCAGACCTCTCAGGACCAGAGCCAACGATATCCTGGCATGCATTTTGAAATAAATCTTGCCTCCTTTCCAATATTTCTTTTATCAGATGATTGGAAGGTACAGTGCTTAAAACTCAGCAGGTTAAAAAAAAAAAAAATCCGTGAAATCGATAGAACAGATGTCACTTTTTTCTTTATCCTCCAAAGACTACTAAAATTCCCTAAAACTCTAAAATTTGAGCTAGAGGGCATATGTGATTTCTCACCAGTGGGAAACAAAGGTGGCAGTTTATTTGTTTGCTTTTTTTTTAAGAGCAGAAGCTCTGGAATGCCCCTTCCAGGGCGCTCTGTGAGGCCACAGGTAAAGAAGGCATTGGGGACAACCATGTGAAGTGTTGTCACGGGAGGTATTTTACTGCCTCCTTCCTCTCCTGGCAGTTACATGCTCACCCAGCCATTACGAGTGAGCATGCAAGGGAGGGAGGCGGGGGCTACACAGCAGTGGGGAAGTGGCTTGGCAGAAGAGCAGGCTCTTGCCAAAGCTCTTTAATCTGGGTGTGATGTTCATTCCTTACATGTAAGCGCATGTGGGCATGATTTGGTAAGTCCTGCCAGGGAGGGTCTTCAGGTAGGGAAAGAAGGCAGGGCTGCTTAAGGCAGCAGGATCCTTCTGTGGGAAAAGGATTTTTCCTTGAAGAAGGTTTTAGCCTATTGAAGATTTCGTTCAGTCTTACTCTATTTGGGGTAAAGTGTTTTTGTTCTGTTTCTTTTTGCTGATTTGTCTGTTTTATACCTTGTTTGCAGTATTAGTGTTTCATTAAGAGATTTGTTACAGTATCTTTTGAGTCAACAGGGGTTTCCAGACGCAGTCTGAACTCCCCAGCTTGTAGATGTAGCTCATCTTGGCAACACCAGAGGGTTGATTCCTTTTCAACTTGCTGCTTTAATCCAGTCGCATTTGTCTAAGAGGCAGCACTTCAGCTCCTACATTGAAAGAGGGTGGCCAACCTTGAAATGTCAGGAGGCAGGGAAATCCATTTTATATTGCAAAACACCTTTGCCCCTCTTTTCTTCTGGAACTGATGTAAGAAGGGGCACATTTGACTTACACTCTCCAGGCACTTGCAGGACTCCAAAGATAAGGGAGCGGCAGAGGAAAAGGAGTTGGAAACATCCTTTAAACACACACACCCCCACACGCACAGATTCTGTTAGTTATTTTGAAAAAACACCTTACAGAACAACAGCCTTGTAAAAGTTCTGGTTCGGCATCTATCAATGATCTGAAT
>NW_003852397.1:28626751-28663472 GCF_000181295.1 Otolemur garnettii
AGCTGGGACCACAGGCGCCCGCCACAACGCCCGGCTATTTTTTGGTTGCAGCCGTCATTGTTGTTTGGCGGGTCCGAGCTGGGGATTCAAACCCGCCACCTTAGGTGTACGTGGCTGGCGCCTTAGCAGGTTGAGCCATAGGCGCTGAGCCATTTTTATTGTTTTTGTATCGAGACAGAGTCTCACTTTGACACCCTCAGTAGAGTGCTATGGCATCATAGCTCACAGCAACCTCAAACTCTTGGGCTCAAGCGATTCTCTTGCCTTAGCCTCTCTAATAGATAGGACTTCAGGCACCCACCACAACACCCAGCTATTTTTTGGTGTTGTTGTTGTTTGTTTGTTTAGCAGGCCCTGGTGCATGTGGCCAGCACCCTAACCACTGAGCTACTGACGCCCAGCCCCCATTTTCTTTTTCAAACAATCAAGAAAATGAAGAGTCAAAAGGCTAGGAGATTCCGTAGCCTACCAGCCAGGAAATGGCAGAACCAGGGTCACGTAAAAAACACAATTTTAACTGTGCTTAACCAAGCCAAGTGTTAAAGACCGGTGGACAAAGGAGACTTCACTCCCACCCCGTCTTTTACGGTGATCTGGCAGGGCTCAGCTTTAAGCAGATGGTGACTTTGAGCTTCCAAACAATATTGTTGACCAACATAGAGCCTTCAAGAGTGTTCATCTTCAACTGGGCATCTTGTGGCCCTCAGCTGAGCACTTTCCACACACCGAAGACTGTTTTGTCAAATTGCTTTTGCTTGAAAAAAAATAGAAGATTTCATCACTTTGCCCTACAATGATGGCAAAAAAAAAAAAAAAAAATTGAGAAAGCCCCTGTAGATACTGCATTAGAAGTGAATGAAAAGGTGTCCGTAATATTCTGGACTCTGCGGAAAAGAGGTCTCCGATGGCTGCCCTGCCTCAGGATGTCCTGGTAAGGTCATCTGAGAAGAACCAATCCATGGCGCACAGACTGGTCTCTGCCTGTCCCTGTGAGACACCCCCATGTGTCTTTTAAAATATAGACGTCTCCCGTCACGCTGTCCCCCAGCCTTTAAAGTCCAGCTTTCACCGGTTGGGGTTAGAAGAATAAACCAAGGATGTGGTTGGTGCAGTAGAAGAGAGAAGTCATTCTGAGGAGTCACAGGCGACACAACCTTGGCAATCCTAAGGAGCTCTGGCGGCCAGGCAGCACGTTCTTTCAGAGGAGTCCAGTCGGTCAACAAAAGCAAGAACCCAGCATTGCATAGTTACTCATTTAGAAATACTTACGTTCCTATATTTGAGATGTTGTGGGGCAGGGTGAAGGAAGTGAGGGGGGGTCCCTTCTTCTGAGACCTTAAAACTTGTTAGGGTGCTGCTAAAATATCTAAGTAAACATTCCATTTGCACATGAAGAAGCCTTTCTTCCAAGGGCCAGAGGGAACCAACTCAAGTCATAGCTCGCAACTTCAACCAAGGTCTCCGATGGCTTGGAAGGAGGGCAGTGCCAGGTTCAAAGTACTTCAGAGCTGAGCTAAGCAGAAACAACAAATGCCTTTTGGGGTCAAAATGAGCTCTTCTTTCTGTGGCTTCACAGCTCATCTGGTAGAGACAGAAAGGCGTGCTTTGAGGTTAGACAGACTGGAATTTGACTCTGGCTCCCCGGCTCCTGGCCAGGTGTCCTTTGGCGGTGGTGAGCTACCTGACCTCCCTGGGTGAGCCTACCTTTCCACATCTGCACAAAGAGTCTCTCGACACCTGTGTCACTAAGCCATGGTGAGATTCAGCAAGGAAACACGGAAAGCTGTCAGCACTCTCTCCAACCTGGAGGAGGCGCTAATACACACTGGCTCTTTTCTAGCCTAGCTGTGAAATAAGCTTACAGTTATTTTAAAAAGAGCAGGAAGGGGTATCTCAACCTGGCTGGGACTTTCCTAGTTCTGGGGAGAGCTTGTCTGCAAAAGGGCCACACAGGCTATAACAAATATAAATCCTGTAAGAGTTTATAGCCATACCTGACCCCCTCACCGGAACATAGACATCCATCCATGGGCAGAGCATTCCAGGAGACAGGAGAGATGAAAGACGTGAGTGAGTGGTCTCCAGAGGGAAGGTTTGGACTGGAGCCTGGGAGAAAGCTTGTTAGTGCCCTGAGTAGGCTCTGTGCCCCTCTCCTCCAGGCTCATGCCTAAGCCTTTGCTTTCCTTTACACACGTGTCTGTCCTCCCCAGTTCTGGCCAAGCCTGCAGTTGGAGATGCCAAGAGGACCTGCTTTGGTTGAACCAGGCTCAGGGCACGTCATAAATTCCATACTGTGCTCCTGCTTTTGGGACTTGGGTGGCCAAAGTTGGCAGATTCCTGAGGCTTGAAGTCTTAGAAAGTTTCAGAGGAGCTGTGAATAAAGTAGAGATGGAGGTGGGTCTGAAGATTACCCTCCCCAGACCCAGCCATAACCAGGGTGATCTCCTTGTACCCTTTCCCACAAGGAAACCAGGTGGAACTTCCTGGCATAGACCTCTGCTGAGTGCCCACAAAGGCAGTGAGCTGTTTAAAAGTGACACTTCCATGATTTTACTCTCTAGGACAGGTATGAAAGTGAGGTCCCCATCAGGAACCTAGTTCTCCAAGTTCAAGGAAAAAGCTTGCTATCAACTCAGTGAGAATTGCAGTATTTTTTTTTTAAGGAAAAAATAGTTCAATAATGGTCTCAGGTTTGCCTGCTGGCTGACTTTGAAATAGAGACCAATTAAAGGTTTCCCTGGACCATTTATCAAGTCAGATTATAGAGTTCTTTCCCAGAGCTTTTTTGCTGGGGCTAATAACTGCCCCCCGCCCCCCCAGCAAGCCTCTTGCCTTGTCAATGATGATCAGTCCCTTTGCTTTTAGATCTTGTCATCAACACAGGAGCTGCCAGAAGCCCATTGGTGAGGGTGTTTTTTAAATCTCAGTATTTAGAGAATTCCATTAGGGCCCAGGATTTAGGACTACAGGATTTCCATCAAGGCCTCTTGTCCATCACAACATCCTTGCGTCTGTAGCTGTGTCCTGAGGCTACATAGCAGTTAAGTTCCCCCCCCCCTTTAGAATTTGCTGTGTTTTGTGGTCGCTGTGCTCTGGGCTTCAGTCCACGCTGGATGTTCCCATCCTCCCAGATGCTGTGGACCAAAGCATGCAGACGACTGATGGACTTGAGGCTTTCTTCCTATCCAGATATTTTGGCAACTCTTGGCAGAGCAATGACTCAGAAAGGACACACAAGGGACCAAACACCAGGCAGCATTCACAAAAGCCACTGCAAAGTAGATGTGGAAATAGAAAAACAAAGGAAGGAAACAGATTTTCCCAGGACTGATAGATGTATTTTAAAAACTCAAGTATTTCTAAATAGCTAGGAGTGAAGTTAGGGATCAAGGGATACTTATCTGTTTCTTATTTTTTGTTCCCCCAATTTACATTTCGGTGCAGTAAGGTTGCTGAAGAAATTAGCATTTGCTTATAGAGATGCAGGCAGCGCAGCTGTCAAACAGCTGCAAACGTTTGGAAAGGCGTGCAGCTCCCTCTTTGATTTCTCCTGCAGTTTTGTTTTTTATTCCCTAAATGGACACTCACTCTGACCCAGGTCCCTCGGTGATGAGGGTCAATTCATGTTTAAGCTTTGAAGATTAGAGAGACCAGAAATGGCCACCACTTCTCTTTCAATTTTCTTTTAAAAACTTTAAACTCTAAAAACTTTTTAAAATGCATAATATTCCGAGCCCATGAAAGGAATTTATTCACATTTCTGCCATATTAAATGTTAGCAAAGTTTATATTGGACTGTCATATTTCTTTACTTTATTCACCGCCATACAAGACATCGATCTGAACATCTGGTTTTTAATAACCCTCGACATCTGGGAGCTCCTTTTTATTCCTATGGTGGACGAGGAACAGTAGTAGTGATATTGGCAGTGTATATTTTTAAGCTACAACTCCTGTCTGTTTCAATCATAATTAATTACCACGTTTTAATATATTTAATTTGCTAAAAGTGATTTGCATTAGACCACATTTCACTGTTAAGAAAATAGCAGGAGATTTTGGTGGCAATGGCTTTTCTTTTTGCTTTTCTTCTTGTTTAAAAATTAAAACCCCAGATGAGTGGATTTGGAACAAACCGAATGTATACTTACTGTGGGGTTTTGAATGCGAAGTGAAAGAAACGACTCTGCAAGTTATTTTCTAACCATTAGGCAGCAATCACAGGGGCTGTGGGCTGCATTTTAGAGAAGCCTGTTTGCTTTGTGACGTTGGCAAATCATAGCATCTTCCTGTGCCTGGGGTTTTCCAATAGCAGTGATTTTTATTTTTTATTTTTTTCTGAGACAAGAGTCTCACTATGTTGCCCTCTGAAGAGTGCTGTGGCATCCTAGCTCACAGCAACCTCAAACTCTTGGGCTTAAGCGATTCTCTTACCTCAGCCTCCCAAGTGGCTGAGACTACAGGCGCCCACCATAATGCCCGGCTATTTTTTGTTGTTGTTGTAGTTGCCATTGTGGTTTGGCAGGGCTGGGCTGGGTTCAAACCCGCCAACCTCTGTGTATGTGGCGGGCGCCCTAGCCACTGAGCTATAGGCCCCAAGCCTCAACAATAGTAATTTTTTTTTGGAAGAGGGGGATCCAAGAATCATATGATGAAAGCTGACCCTTCATCCAGAGAAATATTTTTATGTACATTCTCAGCAACATTTTGCATTATCGAGGGGTTGCCAGACCCCTTGAAACCCATTTGTAATTGCCCTAGAATCTCATGCTGTAAATTTCCTTCTTTATTAACACGGAAAAGAACATCAATTCAGCTTTTCTCCAGGGATAGAGAGGAAGTTCAATGAATGTAAAAATATATTTGTCCTAGGTCATATAGGGAAAAGGGAAGTTTACTGCCACAAGCAATTATTTGACTGTATAGTAATAAACACACAGGTAATTTTTATATAAGGTGGCCCAGCTAAAATGACCAATGTACATTATATTTTTCCAAAATGTTCCTACCTAAAATTTCAAGGGAAAACTCATATTGTCTTCACCAATTTCTTGTCCAATTCGGGCTCTGTACAAATCAATCGGTTGACTCAGAAGTCATAGGAGTTCTTAGCTTTTGTGGGCCGTGGATCCCTTTGGTAGTCTGCTGAACTCTCTGCATGTCTTCTCAGAATAATTTTTTAGATACATAAACTAAAATACATAGAAATGCGAAGGAAGCAATTGTATTGAAAGTCAGTTCAGAGACCACATTTCTAAATCTTTGAGTAGATAAAAATTACCTTGGCCTATTGGAAGATTAGGTTGCACTGTATGAAATTGCTATTTTTCTAGGTCAAAAGTAGTCAATTATGGGCATTTCCATATGATTTGACCTAATATTATAATAAATTAATGAATAAAAATCCAAATAGTGAAAAAAAAAGTTCCAAGTTCTTCTATTTTTGATTTTCAAAACAAAAAAGCAAATCATGGCAAAGTCTGGTTTCACTGGGGATATAGTAAAAGACCTGGTTCCCAAACTGTGTGTAAGACCAAGGTATAAATCATGCAGTCTAATACATATTGTTTTGATCCTTACACCAAACGGAATTATTCAAAATAAGGGACTTAGTGATGGTGGATGTACTTGTGTTTTCAAAGAACTTCTGTTTCATTTTGGAAACTTTTTCAGTAGGAATTTAGACCAAATAAGTTTGTTCATGATTGCAAATGCATAATCATTGCATGCAAATGGATGATCATTCCACAAGTTCATTGCTGGTGGCAATAAACTTCGCTTTTCCCCATATGACCTATATGACGCACATCCTCTTTTACACTGACAGCAAAATAGAACCTGAGAAATAAGAAGACTGCAATGTATCTGAGCCTTTGTGGAGTAACCAATATGAATGAGTGCATGCTAAAAAGTTTGTTCTATCCAAATAGATGGACTTGTTTTTTGTTTTTGTTTTTAATTCTTCTTCAGCCTTTATTGATACTTTAAGCTTAAAAGAAATTAAGGGTATTTGATTACTATAATTACTTCTCTGCTTACTTAAAAGGTTTAATCTACTCCTTAGGCCTATGCAATTCAGACTGCATGCCTTCCAAAAAGATAATCAGCTGCTAATGTAGACTAATGTTAATCTTCTAATCCAATCTTGACACAGAGTCAGAGCTGGGTGGGTGGAATGTTTTTGTGTGGGTGTTGCCATAGATACAACTTGGTTATGCATTTGACAAGTCAGTGATGTGGAACTTAAGTGACTATGGATTTTTTTTTTCCTCGTCTTTAAGATTAAAAAACAAAGTGAAGATTAGTGTGCCTTTGCAGTGCATCTCGGTGTAACTAACCTTCTCTTCTTTCATTCCGGTGCTCCCCTCCTCTCTGTGCACCTCCCCCCCGGGCCGGCCGCAGGATGACGAGGAGGGCATATGGGCATAGCCGGGCCTGTAAACCAAAGTTCCAGTTTTGTTTTGAGGGGTGAGAAACCATCTTTTATATCATTTTTCTTAAAAAAAAAAAAAAATTGCATTCCAGTGTTGTATTGTGTGTGTGCTCAATTGTGCTCGCTGATGTTTGTGACTGTGCCCTGTGTTTGCTACCGTGTTCTGTGAGCGCAGAATGTCCGCGTCCCCTGACCATTCCCAAGAATCCCCTCCCTCCCACCTCCCCTCCCCCTTCCCCAACCACATTATTGCTCTGCCTTGTTGGGTCTGGGTTTAGCACGGTTCGAATGTTTCTGTGTTATTGAAGCTGTAAACTGTGCCCTTACTAGGATTGAGACACACTTTGTAAGGCATGATTGTGGACTCAGAAAATGTCACAATTCTCCGGTCGTGGTTTTCAGCTGGCTGCTTGCTTTTACCAGATATGACAGTGTGGTGTGACTCTCATGTCCTTCTGGTTGTGTCAAATGTTTGGCAAGGAATAAGGAAAATAAAACTATCTATCTTCATGGAGCTGAAACTATCATCTCTAAGAAGCCCGTTTAATGGATTGTGCTGTCTCTTCTATGGCAGTTCTGAAGAAAACACAAGGATCAAGGCGTAGGAATGGTGAATGGGTAACTGTCACTCTTTCAATGAATTGGAAGTGTTAACATTAGCAGATCTCAGGGGCATTTTACTTGCTTATTTCTTAAAAATTACACTTATATGGAGCTTTGCATTATATATTGCAAGCATTGCATTTTTTCCAGAGGGTTTTGCTCTTTTAAAAGCTGCCTTTAGCTATTAAGAAACCACCCTTTACTTCTGTCCTGTCTTTAAATGGAATAGTGACTTGTGGCGCATGTCACTATCACGGTTATAAAGGGAACATTAAACTCTATTAACTTTTGCTGCTGGGAATTACACCTCTCCTGTATACTACAGGTTGTTTAATACCAAATCACAAACTCCCAGAGTTGAATATATGTGTGGCTACATGGACTGTGGTATTATTGAACTTGATGACATTGCACGTGACATTGTATTCAGAACAAGAAATGTGGTAGATGGTGGCCATGGTAATCTTTCTCCTGGTCAGAAGGTACCCAGGGTTCAGTTGTTTTTTTCTGGGATAAGCATGGAATGTTGCAATGCTGGAGAACGATCACGTCTGGGATAATTCTTTGGGATGATTTAGCAAGTGTGCCCTTTCCCAAGTCTTGCCTTCATGTTAACATGGTGGTGAGCTTCAGGTGAAGCTTCGGCAAGGGCTCGTGTCTTTTGCCCATGGGTGATGGTGTCCCTGTTGTGTTTTATTTCTTTAACTGAACCTGCAGTAGGTCCCAGCAATGGGTCCGATTGCTTTCTTTGGTACTGCAGGGGGAAATACATAGAGGGTGGTTTTCAGATATAACTTCTTTCCACGGAGTAAAGATGTAATGCCCCCTGGATCCACTTCCTGTCAGTAAAACCTGCTTCGTGTTGACACGGGAATATCTCACCTCTTCTCCCTTTTCTGGGTAAACAGCACTGGAATTCACACTTCCACATGCAAAGTGGTTGCAAGGGGAAGCTTGTCGGTATGAGGAGGTAGAGAAGCCAGAGAAATTCTAGATATTCCATCTGGGAGATTTTTTTTCCCTATCGAGGGAAAACTTTAAGAGAAATATCCCATTCACTTACACTGAAAAGTTAATGAAGGTGTAAATTGATCTACAACAATATGAAATGAGAAGAAAGGGTTTTATAGCATTAAAAAGCAAACATGTGGAACTCACTCAAGACATGCCTGGAATAAGAGGCAGGCAAGGAAAGTTTTAAGAGTTTGGGAGTTGTCTTGGGAAGGACGGCTCCTACTTGGGACTCTCCTGTGGAGCTGTTCCTGCTGTCATCATTATTGGGGCGCTAGGCTGAACATGCCTCTCCTCCTGAGTAATAAAGACTTGTATTGCTCTTTCACAAGATTCATGATGCGGTACCATTCCCTGACATATGAACCATACAGTCATCCTCAGGGCAGAGCTGGGTCTAAAAGCTATAGAAAATCTTGCCTCACTCAAGGCAAATGCAGGCAATTGAGTTTAGCCCCACCCCCTTTATTCCTTCACCAGTTCCCCCAAATACCGTGCACCTCAGAAAACAAATGTCTTCAGAAAATTAGTCAATATATAATCCCACTTTCATATGTCCTAATAAATTTTATAGGCTTCTGAGGAAAAGTACTTTTCTTTATGACGTCTTCAAAGGAGTTTGCTTAGATACGCTCAGACTTTTAAAACAATATCTTTAAGCATTTGAATGATGTGACACTGGGAGGACCTTCCATTGTTGAACAGCTGTGCGTGTTTTGCATTGCATTACAGTCCGTGAGGCCTAAAGAGACATTCAATTTATAACTAAAGATGGAGAGTAGTGGTACATTAAAAATTAACTGTTTTGAATGTTTTGATTTATGGCTCCTATAAAAGAAACATTACAAGATGTTATTTTACTAGGCATCAGTAATACGTGCATACTAGCATAAGAAGGCCCTGAAGTGAATCTGAGGGTTTGGTGCTGAAATGAATCATAATTTAGGAAAAGTCATTCTAAAAATTACAACAACTTGGAATTAGCATAACAACCCCGACAGCTCCTCCCTTTTTTGCCACTTCTAGTTACTGAGCCCAGGCATGATTTATTTGTCTCACTGTGATCATTCAAGGGTGGTATTTTCTGAGAGCAAACTTCTCTGGGAAAGTTTGCTTTCCTAGAGTTTTGACAACCCCTGCCCTCCTGAGCCTCATATCCAGGCCCGGCTTTATCAGTGTGTGGCCTGTACAGCTCACAGAGCACTGCACTCTTAGTTTAAAAGCTTGTTTAAAAGCTTCAATTGTCTTGAAATTCTTAATATTTTTTTGAACAAGGAACAGGGTACCCCATGTTCCTTTGCCCCAGACCCCACTCATTATGGAGTCTGTGCTCCTCAGACCCACCATACATTCCTATACGCTGCCTCCAGCTTCTCTCTACTCCCCGTGAAACTGGCTCGTCCACGTGCCTGTTATTTTATTGCCTGGGTTTCACCTGTGGCCTGTCTCATTGCATTTTTTCTAGAAACTCCATGGGCTCACATTTCCAGTGAGTTGTTGCCCTCACTGGCATCTCTGCCATCCATAGTCAACCATTGTCCTCTCTCTCCCACCCCCTGCTCCCTTACACCTGCGCGCACAGACACACTACTGATTGCGAAAACTTGCTCCTGGAGCCCTCACTGTATCTTCTTTGCAAAATTCATGAAAAGCAGCTACTCGGTCCCCCGTAACTTTCCTCCATCCTCCATAACTGCCACCTGCCATGGCAGTCATTTGTGTCAGCAAATGACTCTTCCTTTGCGTTCAGTGAAGGTGCTTGCCTTGGACCCCGGAGAGGTGCTTGGGTGTGTGACCACGGACCAGGTCGGGCAGCAGGAGCACCAACTGAGGCATCTGGTGAGATTCAGTGCCACATCTGCCTTGACATTTGACTGTTGGAGCTCATGCTGGGAACTCTTGTAATTGAGGAGACACAGAACACAAGTTTTTATTTCTTAAGCCACCAGGAAGGAATAAGTCTTTTTTGATTGAAAACATATGCAAATTTTTAGAACCTGATTCATAAAAATACAGATGTGGCATTAACAAGGTTTGGCACGGGGCCGTGATGCTAGTAGACGTGTCCTGTTCGAAATGAAGAATTGTAGCGCTATGCCTGCCACCAGCACACGGACGTGTTATTGGTGAGTGCAAGTATGAATCCCAGAATCTTTAGGTGTGAGGCAGATTTCTGACAAATAAAGCAGTGCTGGAAGGGCCGGTGGAACTCCCTGGCGCACCCCCCACCTCAGGAGGAATGGGAGGACGAGGAAGGAGGGGTTTTGTTATGGCTGGGAAGGTTTTACCTTCTTGCCCTCTCCTAGCAGACAGGGTCTGTACACTAGGCCTGTGGTTGTTCTGGGGCCACAGAAATCTAGTGACTGAGAAAGGAGTCATGACAGGAGCCCCAGGCTCTATACAAAGTGGAGGTATCTGTGCAAAGTGAAGGTTTCCTTTTATACATCCTGTACAGAGATACCAGCTTGTGGGGGTTTTTTTGTTGTTGTTCTTGTTGTTTGTTTGTTTGTTTGTTTGCAGTTTTTGGCCGGGGTGGGTTTGAACCTGCCACCTCCAGCATATGGGGCTGGCGCTATACTCCTTTGAGCCACAGGCGCTGCCCTGACTTGTGTTTTTAATTCAGTTTAGCTCTCCGGTGACTGAGGAGCTGATGTATCTCTTTCTTATGCCATTGACTACTAACACTTTCATTCATTCATTTACCCATTCGTTTATTCGTGATTGCTCATTTGTCCATTCTTTTCCATCAAATGGCTAAGTTCTTGTTAGCTGCTGGGAAAACCATGATGCATAAGATAGATGTGGATGCTGCCCTGTGGATCTTGCCGTCTAATTGAGGGAAACAGAACACAAAAAATTAAATAATGAATAGAAATCTAATACGTGTTGATTATTGCTTTGATGGAAACCAGAAAGATACTGGGATTCACATGAGGAACCTACTTAAGAAAGGATGTTCAGTGAGCATCTCTCCAAGGAAGTGAGTTTTAAGCCAAGTCCAAGAAGAATTAGAAGGTACCCACATCAAGGTGAGCGTTGGGGAGACGGTCCTGGGCAGGATGCCGAGAGCAGGAGATGAGAAGGAGTTTATGGGTGGAAGGAGCTTGAAGGCACTCTGAGTAGAGCCCAAAACAGTGAGATAAGGATGGAGAAGTGGGAAAGGGCCAGAAAACACAGGCCTTTGAGGCCAAGACTGAGAGTTTACATTTTAGCCTAAGAAAAATGAGTATACACTGGGGGATCTTACGCACAACATGCCATGGTTTGATTTATGTTGTGGAACTAGTCTGGCTCTGCTGTGGGGACGAATTGTCATGGCAGGAAGGGCAGAAATAGATGCTGTTCTATTTGTAAGAGAATTGATAGTGCTGACCCAGGGCAGCCGTAGTGCAGATGCAAACAAGTGGATAAATTGGAGATGAGACCAGGACTTGGATCTGGAGGTAAGACAAAGGACAAAACTGAGAATGCCTCCAGATTCCTACCTTGGGTGTCAAAGCCGCAGCACGCCATCACTGGAGGGTGGAGTGCCGAGTCGGGATCCAGAGTTCTGTTTTCCCCAGATGTCCATTTGATCTGGCCAAAGGAAAGGTAGACTCTTGACCTACCCTCTTTTCCATCTGCCTGCATCTCAACAGGTGGATCTCTGGCCTTCTACTGAGGCGATATGCAGGCCAACAAGGTTAAAGCATAGCTAAAGTCTGACTCCGGGAGGGTGCGGCTCCTCTGACTCTCAAAGAAAAGGAGAGAACTTGCAAAGATTACAAAGAAAAATCAGTAATTAGAGAATGGAGAGACATAGGAAAGGGGGTGGTGTTCTGTAGAAAATCAAAGACCCCAAAGTTATAAGAGGTTGAAAAAGACCCAGAGAGAGGAAGAAGATGCCGTCGGTTCCTGGGTTGCCCCTGAGATCACCAGGCACTAAGAACTTTGCCAGTGAAGGGCTGCCCCGTGAGATGTTGACAGCTCCTCATGGCTGGCTCCCCATCTTGAAATTCTGAACATGTTATTTTCCGTAAGAGAGACTTTCAATGTCTCTTTTCAGGAGTTAAGATGAGAAGTAACCAGAAGTAACTAAGAACCGCCCTGACAGTGCCTCTGCCTACTTCTAAAAACAGAACCAACTCCTGGGCAAAGTGAGATGTTTTTGCCTTACCTCTGTTCCCACTGCCTTCTTTCTTCTTCTTCTTTTTTTCTTGTTTGTTTTTTTGTTTTGATTCCTTCTCTGGAAGATATCTGTATATTTCTATCTCCTATTCAGGCTTACCAAGGTAGTGTTTAGACCCATAACTTGACTATCTATAGTCTTTGCAAGCAATAATTCATTTTACAAGTATTTTTTCATCTCAATCCTGGCGTGAAGGCAGTGGACAAAGTACAGTTCCTACCCTGGAGGAAATTGAGGGAATTTACTGAAGTTAGAGTAATACTTCACTAAATAATACTGGGGCATTGTGATAGTTCTGAGACAGACTGTGTGGTGGTCCATTATTTCACTTGCATGAAGCACAGTCTATCCAAGGTGTCCTTTCTGATTTACTCGTGCAAGTATCATCCGGCTTAGCTTATCAGTGTTGCTAGGAGGGCTTCATTTGTTTCCATCCTCATGGATTTTACATTTCTTTATTTTTGTGTATCTCAAAACTTTCATAATGACCCATGCACATAGATTCTTGGGCTGGTGTCACTGAACCCTAGAGGATCTGCAAATCCCCTGAGCTGGGTAACAGACCTTACTGTGGAGGTGTGCATACTCCCCAAGGACAGTATCTGTGATCCTCAGCCGATGCTCAGCGGGGCCAGTGCCTCAGAAAAGGTGAAGAACCACTCATCTCTGGGAGGAACAAAAAGTGTAAGTTGGTGGAGAATACAGATTAGTCAATGTTTGTTGCACAGGGTTTCTTGGAGCTAAAAGAAAAATCTAATGGTTAACATGGACATCCAGCAAATATTTAAAGAACGATTAATTGCGAGCCGATGAATTGGATGGGAGAAAAGGGGAGCAATGTGTTAGTCCACCTTTTTCTGCTCTCCTGTGTCATGGAGGCTTGGGTAGGAGCTTTTAAGCAGACTGAAGTGCAGTACATAAGTTCTTGTGGATTTTTCTGGAGCTCATAAGGGTTACCTGGCAAAGCAATGCATGTTGGCTTGGATATGATCACACTCTCAGGACCTGAAATCTGGCTGAGAAATCATAAACAAACAGTGGTGATAAATGACCACGGGCCAGAGGCAGAAGGCGTCTAGCAGAGTGTTGTTGCATTACATTACATCCTTCCTGTGCCAGGGCTGGCGCTCAGGGAGCACGCCCGCACTCCCACCCCTTTGTCATTTGCTGTGTAGAGTGTGGTGCTGGTCTGGTCTTGTTTAACCTCTTTATTAATGATCTGTAAAGGGGCGAAAAGAGGATGTGAAGGAAAGTCACAGATGACACTAATTTGGGAGGTGTTGGAAACACTCGCGAGGTCAGAGAAATCACACAAATGGCCTGAAGAAGGTTAGGAACACGGAGGGAAAATGACAAATCCTGGAGAAGGCCAGACACTCACATCTGGCGAAAATTAATCAGAGACGCAGATATCAGTGGGGGGGAGGGGCATGAAAAGCTGAATACTAATAGGGAAAAAAAGAGCTTAGTGGACATCAGGAAGTCCAGCCTCAAAGTCTGCCAGTGGTGAGGGTGGGGCAGAGGGGTGTGGGGCAGGTAGCACTGTCGATGTGAGCAGGTGACAGAGTGACATGCGTGACCGCGTGTTACGGTCTTGCCCCTACATTGTATCTTCCATCTAGGAGATCCTGTTTTTCAGGGGATCACCCAAGTTATCACAAAGATGGAAAGTGTTTTTAAAACCACTAAGTGAGAGCAGGCTACCATTTAATGTTGGATATAGATTCAAAACTCCCCCAAAAGAAGGAGAACTGGAACGTGTGGCCAAAACAGCATTTTCAGGGGGATCATATGGGGTTCTCCTTAGGGTATGAAAATGTGAACTTGAAAAGGCTCCATAGATCTCATTCTGAGGCTTATAGACCAGTGATAGTTTCTTCTCAGAGTCCCCCTTTAGTGAGCCACCCAACTGGTGGGCAGTGCAACACTCTGGCCAGAATGTTCTTATTTGTTCAGAAAAAGAAACTCCAGATCCATCTCTTTCTACAGCTTCAAAGCCCCCACAGGCAGGATGAAGCAGATACCATCTCCTGGAAGAGCACGTGTCTCTGGCCACCCCTGGCTGCATCGGTCAGAATGGTTGTATTCCTTTCTGCCATTCAGGAATCAGCTGGCATGAGGCCGCCAACCATACCAAGAGGTCCTTGCTGTCCCCACAGGCCTCTTCCACACGAGCCTTTCCCAGAGGTAATATACTCCTTCAGGAGAATTGCTAGCCCGCCTGGTGGCTACCGGATATTCTCATGAAACAGGTACTGGAGTCACCATGTGCCTTCCCTCTGAACATGTTTGTGAGAGACACTGGGATGGAAATCTGTACATTCCCCCCAGCTTGGTTTCCCAGGAACTACAACACAAATGCTAAGAAAAACAGCATGCAGCAATAGAGAACGTCCAGCATGCCAGGCCCTCGTCTACGCTGTTCACGTGTTCAGTCTTGAGTGGAATAGACTGGGGTGTTGAGGCCCCATCGCTCTGAAGCAGATCCTGTATTCCTTGCTTGCCTTGTAACTCTCAGGGCTGTTTCCAAGGTGACAACATCACCAACGTGTTCAGTCTGCCTTGCCATTTCTTTCAGCCTTCAGCGCGTGCTCTCCGGCAGCCTGAGGGCCAGTCTGGCTTGTTTATGACCCCACTGTGCCCTCATAAGTCAGTCCCCTCCTGTGACATCTGTATTGGTGGTCACAGAGTAAGGTCAGCTTCAGATTCTGCTGTCCCTAAGCATTTCCCAAGTGTCCCAGCCGCTGCATGCATGCGAAGTGGTAGAAACAGAACTGTAAAGAAAGATTGTTACAATCTCTGGGAGAGAAGACCATTTCTCAGTTAAACCTATTAGACCCTGAATAAAAAGGCATATTCCCATGTGTGGCCAAACCCCTCCCTGTGCATCGTACCTCTGTCCATCAGAGAAACACCTAGGCTGAAGCTCTGAAGGGAAAATTGCAAAGATCATTTTCACTGGGAAACCTGAACTTCTTACAGGAACCACTTCGTTTTCATTTTCCCCATTTATCACTTTTGCATCCATTGTAGAAAAGTTACAAAGTTTAATGAGAATATCAAGAAAAATTTCTTAAACCCTCATTCAGAAAGAGTATTCTTTCTAACCATTCAGTATATATCCTGCCATAGGCTCCCATTCCAATGGTCTGTAAATATCTTCTTGAAGAAGACAGGAATCCAACCCTGCATAGTTTGGGGTTAGGAAGCACCCAGGCTCTAGAGCCTAAGACCAAGTTCAAATACAGGTTCTGCCACTCTTACCTGCTGGCTTAAGTCTTTGGGTAGCTAAGGCTATTATTGCTGTGGTTGTCATTCACTCAGCATCACATGACTGTCTTTCCATGGGCATAAAGGGGCATCTGCTAATAACTTTGAGATCTGCTCAGCACTGGGCCTTGGGGAGAGTGAGAGGCTGGGTGGGCACACGAGAGCCTGCCGGTGGAGGGCTAGGAGGAGCAGCATGGCTGCCCGGTGGGTTTGTTCTTGGCAGTGGCGTGAGGCTTCGTTGTTCCCCACTCAGGTGTCAGCTGAGGAATGCCTGTGGCTGCCCAGGGCCAGGGTGTGGTGGAGTTATAGCTCCATTCTTCCTGCAACCTTGATCTCTGATGTAATTGCGTTATTTCAAAGGAGTTTCTGTACAAATCCCTCTACCAAGAAAACCCTCTGTGATTAAAAATAAGTCTCCCATTGCCCCGTGGCATTTGGTTGTGAATAGATTTTGCATGTGGGGCTTTGGCTGCTGTTGCTTTTGCTTGGTTTTATGATTTTTTTTTTTGGAGGGGGGGACTTGTATAACTGGCTCTGGTGCACTAGCTTTGGAGATGAAACTCATGTTATAGAAAGGCGGGTGACCCTCTAGGAAACTAAAGACCACCCCGTTTTCTTCTGAGGGAGGAATGGCTTACACGAGTAACAGCGTTTCCACCAGCAAATTCGAAACACGATTCAGGATCTCAGGTCATTCAGTACAACTGGCCACAGAGAAGCATCGTCCTTCCCTCTCACGGAATGTGGAAAGGAGAAAGGGAGAATGAGGAAGTGTTCCAGAGCCAAAGAGCAATCTTTGTCCCTCCTTACACAACAGGCTTTGGACATGGTGAAATCTGATCTGTCAGATAAGGAGGTGGCGGGGTGTGAGGGTGCAAGCTGAGACACGCCAGATGAATTTTCTTCATGTTATTATTTTTAAAAATTACAAATGCACTAACATGTTGGTGGAGGCCAGACTGTTAAGCCATTTCCACGCTTCCTAGGTGAGGGTGAGCACCTGTGGTGGGCTGCCATTCCCGCCCAGGGAAGCCTGCAGGAGCGCGGAGTAACTGCCTGTCCTTCTACTGCAGGGACCAGGGACAGGAACGATGGGACCTCCCCTTTATCCCTCCATAGGTTGCTGCTGTCCCAACAAACCCCAAGGGCAAGGCTTTTAGCCCACCAGCTCTCTGCCCAGTCCACTTATCTTGGGGAGGACACCTTAACATTCTGCGAGATGCCACTGCCCCTTCTCTGTCACTCACACAGCACCCTTGTGAGGTTACAGAAAATGCCCCACATCCCTGGTTCTCCTCTGATCTGTCAGTTCTATGGTGGTGGCAGACAGGTGACACCATGCCTGTGTTACAGAGCAAGAAAGTGAGATTCAGGAAGCTGAGATTTATCCAGGGCTATGGAGAGAGGACACAAGAAAAGTAGGACATGAACTTGGTCAACTGTTCCCTCCACTACGATAGTAATTCGCCAAGGGTGTTTGTTCCCCAGAGTACTGATAGTGCTGAGACACTATGTTTAAAAATAATAATAAAGGTTATTATTAATAAAACCTCTACGGGTTTTGTTTGTTTGTTTGTTTTGCTGCAGGCCTTCTTAGAGCCTTTGCAAGGCTGGTGTCCTCAGTCCAGTTGTCACACTCTGAGAGAGGGTTTGCTATGCTCACTGTTCATGGGCCCTTTTCTTTTTTAATTTCATATTAATATGATGGGACAAATGTTTAGGTTACCTTGTTTTTGGTTCTAAGATAAAGTTCCAATTGTAATTGAGCCAGGGGCTCTTTTCTTTCCAGAGTCTCCTGTCGAATTAGAATGTATCTGGGGGAAATCTTTGCCATAGCCTGCCTTGTCTTCGGTCTTCAGGATGGGCCATTTGCCACCATTGTTTGAGGAGTTACTGGGAAGCCTGCAGAACTTTGTGCCAAAAAGGATGAATGGGCCTAAACAGGAGCAGGCAGAGAGCCCAGCCCTGCCATTAGGCTTTTCTTTTCCCCACTGTGTTGGACAACAGTGTTCTGGTTAGTATCTACCGAGGGCCTTGAACATAGTTGCCTTTGTGATCGGAATGGTATGGGTCTAGAAATGGTACTGTGTCCCACGTCAGAGCTCAGCAAACTTTGTCTGTGATGACTAGATAGGAAATACATCTGGCTCTGTGGGCCAGTCAAAGATGAAGGTATTCATGTAATACTAAAGAAAACAAATATTCACAGGTTATTTTATGGAAGAAATTCAAAGTATAAGTATACTTTCTGTAATACGTAGCTATTAATGAGAAGCATATAGGATTCTTTTTGAAAGGAATATCATTTCACTTCATTGAGGCTCGGAATTAGCATGCTCTGTCAGCAAAATCTATTGGGGCTGCGCGTCCATTCCTGCCGATCTGTGATGGTGCTTTGTGCATTTCATCTTTATAAATGCCTGTCCACACAGATGAGTGATGCGCAGGGCACTCAAAGTGCTGTCAAGTCCTAGGGGCCTCGTTGCCATTTGAGGACTGAGCAGCCACAGTGCGCAGCCATGTGTGTACCACGTGTGCTCTTGACTGCAATTCCTTAACCCTTTGCAGGACAAAAGCACCCAGAGACTGAGTGTGCAGGGCTGTGTCCCAATATAAGCTATATTTATGGACATGAAATTTGAATTTCATATAACTTCCATGTATCACAAGATATTCTTTTAAAAAAAATTTTCCCCAACCCTTTAAAAAGATAAAACCCATGTTTAACGTGCTGACCATACAAAAACCAGTGGTGGGCTGGATTGGACCCCGTGGACCGGCGTTTGCCATCTTGCCCTCAGTACTTTCATGCTGGTCATCTGTTCAGTCCTCACATTGCCCTATTCTTAGATCCTCTTTTCTAGATGAGCAAACGTAGGTACAGAGAGGGAAGGCTCCTTGCCCATCCTCACACAACTCCAGAATCTCCGAGCTGGGATCCGCTCAGCAGCACTGTCGCCTGCCTGCTCTGACTCACGCTTCATTCCCCACAGTGACCCTTTCAGATCTCTGCTCTAGTCTTCAAGCTCCCCACCTCGCCCCCTCTCACAGGAAAGGGAAGATGGGCCCCTTCTCCCCAGAATCATGAAAACAGCCTATAAGGGCTCTGTCCATCTTTCTCTCCCCACCTCAGAATTTCCCTGCATCGACACTTCCCTGCTTCCTTCTCCTATTTACGTTCACCAGTTCATGTCCATCCTGCATGTAGGATCTCGTGGGATGGGGGTGTGAGTTCTGCCGGCCAGATCTGCCCCTTAATATCAGGGTGACCTTGGGTACAACACTTACTATTGCTGAACCTCAGTGTTCTCATCTGGAAAATGGGGTAAGTGATTTTATTTGCACTTGTCCTCCCTTGTGGAGTTCTTATGAAGACCAAACGAAATAATAACATAAAATTCTAGCCCAGTGCTTAGTGCATCGGAAGCCCTCAATAAATCCTAGCTTACTGTTTTTATTTTCCTCCACACTGTTACCTCCTCAGATGATACATTGACCACCTCTCATAGGCTGGCAGTGTCAGAAGCTCTGTGACTACTTATCAGATATCTGCTATGTATTAGAAATAGCGACGTGTTTGCTTGCTACATATCTCCTGAATCAGAATGAACACGGATCACCAGACTGCCCACTCTAACTGCTTTGCCTTGGAACACATTGCCAAAGGCACCAGTAGAACCATTCTCCCTAGGGATCTTTATGCTGGGCACTAAAAAGTCCCTGCCTGCCAGGAATGGGTTGACTGGAGCTCTCTCAGGGTCAAGCAGACACTCTAGGCAGCAAAAAATATATCTCTGCAAATTCAAAAGCCCTCATTGCAGTGCCAATAAACTAGAGCAGTTGGCCAGGCATGGTGTATCACGCCTGTAATCCTAGCACTCTAGGAGGCCAAAGCAGGTGGATTGCCTGAGCTCAGGAGTTTGCGCCTGAGCAAGAGTGAAACTAAAAAGAGAAGAAAAAAAAAAAACAGAAAAATTAGCCAGGCACAGTGGCAGGTGCTTGTGGTCTTAGCTACTTGGAAGTCTGAGGCAAGGAGATCCTTTGGACCTAAGAGTTTGAGGTTGCTGTGAGCTGTGATGATGCCATAGCACTCTACCCAGGGTGACAAAATGATACCGTCTCAAAAGTAAACCCTAGCATAGTTAATGGCCCGTTGGAATTAGGTACGTGAAAAAGCTTAAAACTTTTCAACCATCATAATAAACAACACCATGTCTTTAAGTCAGGAGAAACATCAACAGAAACCGTAAAACAGGTGAAATTACAAAGAAAATGTGAAAGCTGTCTTTTTCTTAGATGTTTATGTTCTCTTACCTTAGCCAAGCCAGAATAAATAAGGAAATATTGGAAACAGCTTGTTGAGAAAGGCAATGTTGCATCTTCTTTGCCTAGAAAAAGGCGTGTACACACTTGCAGGCTTTGGTGTATTCTTAGAGAGGCTTCAAGGAATTGTGCAAGCCCGGCATGTTCCAGGAGATTACGAGTCCTTTGTGTTTCATGTTTCATGGCTGCCAGCAGCTGGCATCTTTCAGAAATCACATGAAAAGTGGGCAGAGCTCCTTGTACAAACTTCAGAGCACAGGGCTAAGGAGACTTTGTGTATAACTCTTAATCTCATTGGGAAAATTTAGGGTGAAAAATGTAATTATATCTGAAATGCCAACAACCAAGGCCAAAGGATTGTCTCCTCTCTGGAGGGTTCTTTGGTGATGAGATAAAAAACTAAGATCTTTTGCTCCTGCCTACAAATTATTCACATTATTTGAAAAGAAACAAAAGAAGATACTAGGAGGAAAACCATTGCATACAACACTATGTACCACTTAAATAATGTTCACCTCTTTAGCAATCAGTTTGGCAAATTTTTATTGAGTACTTATCATGTGCAACTCAACAGAAACTATCAGACAAGTTCCTGTTCTCCTTCAGTAAGTTTACCCAAGTAGGGTATATTTTTTAATCATCCATTGGTTAACTTAAGGTGCTAGTCATTGGAAGAACTCAAGGATTCTGTGTGTTAGCACAAGGCAACACGCAGTTGCATAATTCACACTGTCATTAATTTTGTGTATAGTTTGACATGGGCAATTGGACAGGCTGACATAGAGAGCTGTGTAGTGTGGCCTGAACACCAGGCCCAGGGCAGCAGAGTAACACACAAAGGAACTAAAGGGCAGTGGGGAAGTGACATAACCTAGGCTGGAATGAGGGATTGTCGCCAGCCTGCAGACCCCAGTGGAGTCTGTGAGCTTCATAGCTATGGCATCCAAGTCATGACAATGAGTGTAATAGGAGGCTGAGGCAGGTGGATTGCCTGAGCTCAGGAGTTCAAGATCAGCCTGAGCAAGAGCAAGACTCTTTCTCTAAAAAAAAAAAGCTGGGTGTTGTGACAGATGCCTATAGTCACAACTACCAGAGAGGCTGAGGAAAGAGAATCGCTTTGAGCCCAAGAATTCAAGGTTGCTGTGAGTACTCTACTGAGGACAACAAAGTAAGACTCTGTCTCAAAAAAAAGGGCGTAATTGCCAGGGGTAGAGAACAACCTTTAGTGAAGACTGCCTCTGTCCATGTGTAACTCCACTTAGTCTTCCTCTGCTCCAGCATGCAGGTTTTAGAGAGAAGAGGTTAAATCACACCTCTGGGGTCACAGGCCCTGAAGTTATGAGAGCCCAGACTGGACCTCAGTTCTCTCATTCTCCACGTCTCGTGTTTTTTCTCCAGTATTATATCACCACCACCAGCTGTCATATAGTAAGGGGCTCCTCAGACCCAGCTTCTTAAACCACATGTTAAAGACTCTCCCCATGTGGGTTAGGTTTCCAGAGTTTGTGAGTCAGCTAACTAATAGTTCGGAAACCATTAAATAGTGAGATACACACACATGTACGATACATTATGCATCTTATATGTTATTATATAATACATATTGTATAGTATATATTAAACATTGTGTTACATGCCCATGCTAACCCACAAGAGCCTATATTTTTTGTTGCTAAAATTCCTATGCTTGTGGAGAGCATTGGGGAGGATCATGGAGGTTAATAACCATAAGTAAAACAGGAAAATTCAATGAAAACTTAACAAGGTACTGATGGATCTTGGGCCCCAATACTTCAGGAGAAATTATCTTATTTAAAAAGAATAAGGAAAGCTAGTGTCCTTATTATATTGTTTTGAGAACTAAATCTATTAAACCATATAAAGTGTCTGGCATGGTATAAAAGCAATATCAATGCCATTAATAGTTACGTAGATAAATGGAGACTTTTTCATTTCAGAATATTACAGGGGTATACACATTCTAGATACTTAGTTTGCTTTTGTATATTCTAAGTCAAAATTATATTTGTGCCTCTTAGTCAGAAATGTGCAGTGTACACATCAGGTGGGAACTTACCCATCCCCTTCTCCCTTCTCCCTTCTCCCCTCTCCCTCACTCTTAAATTCCCCTGAGGTTTGCTTTCATTTGAACACAAAAGTGCTCAAGTAGTTCCGGTTTAGTATTGAGTACGTGTTGTGTTTGAATTTCCCCCAATATTATGTAATAAGAAAAAATCTGGAGGCATCACTTTACCAGACTTCAGGCTATACTACATGGCTATAATAATCAAAGCAGCATGGTACTGTCAGAAAAATAGAGACATAGATCTACGGATCAGAACTGAGAATCCAGACATGAAATCATCCTCATAATGCCATCTGGTCTTTGACAAAGCGAATGAAAAGATAAATGGAGACTTTTTAAAAAAGATTCCAAGGGAATCTTCTGAACACTTATAAAGGTTTTAGAGAGGGATCACCTAAATTATTTACTATGCTTACTTTAACTCTAGAAAAGGGGCTCCATTCCACATTGTACCTTGCCCTTTGTGCATGTCGTAAGAGCCTGAGTCAGCCATTTGTGATTCCAAGACTGCCTGCTGCAGCTAAAATTGCCAAGTAGTACACTTGAGTAGCAGCTATGGAACCCCACAGTCAGATGCTTCACTGTGGCTTTTGGAAACAATCAAGATGACTATGAGCAATTACTCTGTGCCAAGAACTTTGCCTGGTGCCTGGCCTTATACTAAGTCATCTCTCCTCCCCTACCCTGAAACAAGCCCACATGATGGGTGCTATTAGTAGTCCATGCTGAAGATGAGAAAACTGGGTGCTAGGGGACTTAGGTAAGATGCCCCAAGTAGCAAAACTAGTGAGTGATTGAGCTGGAATTTGCAAGTGGGCTGTGTGCTCTGATGGACACACTCTGTGCCAGGGTTTCTCAACCTCAGCACTATGCCTCCTAGAGGCGGGTGCTGCTTGTCCTGCATCCTATCTGTTGTCAGATATTTAGCAGTATTTCTGGCCTCTACCTACCAGATGCGCGTAGCATCCCTGACCCCTAACTGTGACAAACTAAAATGACTCCAGAGATTGCCAAATGTCTCATAGGGAGCAACATGGCTCCTGATTGAGAACCACTGTTTTATATCCAAACGTGATTCCTGGACTTGACTTAGAACATTGTCAAACTTTGTCCCACAGACTGAGGCAACCTTGCAGACTTTACAGCCTTGAAGCCACCTTCTGCACTACTTAGAGGAAGCAGAGCTTTCTAGTAGAAGGAGGAAAGGGGGAAGAAACTTAGAAAGTGTTCACATGCTCACTGGGACATGGAAGAGGGCGCTGGCAGTCAGGCTGTGCACGGTGGGCAGACGCATAGGGAGAGATGCTGATCCCGAGAAAAGCATGCGCCCGTCACTGGGAATGCCCTGCTGGGCTCCACTGACCTGCTGGGATTCAAACTACCACTGACAACTCCCTGACCATGGGCCAGTTATTTAATCTAAGTGCCTCCTGTCTCCTCCTCTACAGCACACAGGCAGTGCTGGTGCCTCATGGCAGTGTTATGAGTTTCCACTGTCACCTGACATAGCCCGAAAGGCCTCATAGATGGTAATTCATTGTCCTGGCCACCCCACCTAAAGCTGTGGTGGTTAGTGGCCATGAGAACAGGATCTGGCTCAGTGCCCGTAGTTCAGTGGTTAGGGTGCCAGCCACATACACTGAGGCAGGTGGGTTTGAACCCGACCCGGACCTGGTAAACAACAATGACAACTGCAACAAAAAAAATAGCCAGGTGTTGTGGTGGACGCCTATATTCCCAGCTACTTGGGAGGCTAAGGCAAGAGAATCACTTAAGCCCAAGAGTTTGAGGTTGCTGTGAGCTGTGATACCATGGCACTTTACTGAGGGCTACAAAGTGAGACTGTCTCCAAAAAAATACCAGGATCTGACTTAGACTAAGTGTCAATCCAGCTTGGTCACATACTAGCTGTGTCATCTTACTGAGTCAACCAGCCTCGCTGAGCCCCAGTGTCCTCATTTCCAGGTCCTCGCTGGTGGAGTCAATGTGTGGAAGCTCTGAGATGAAGCAGGAGCTCTCTGCCCAGCAGACCTCATCACCATTAGTACCAGGATGCCACTCCCTGCCTTAGAGTCTGTACTTGCCCAGGGCTGCGTTACTAAGGACCACAATCTTTGGTCAGGGTATGGGCAGGGTTGGCTTCTCCCAAGGCTGTGAGGTGAATCTGCTCTGTGTCCCTGGCCCAGCATCTGCTGGTTTGCTGGCCATCGCTGGTGTCCCCTGGCTTACCGATGCCTCACTCTGATCTCCTCCTCCATCTTTCCCTGCATTCTCCCTGTATATATGTGTCTTTGTCCAAATATTCCCTTCTTATAAGCACACCAGTCACATTGGATTAGGGCCTGGGCTGATATCATCTGGCCTACCTACATCTGCAACAACCCTATTTTCAAATAAGGTCACATAAGGTCACATTCTCAGGTATTAGGGGTCCAGATTTCAACATGAATTTTGAAGGGACATAACGCAACCCATAACAGGATTCCAAGAATCTTATGCAGGTTTCTCCCAGCTCTGAAATTCCATGAGGAATGACTGAATAACTAAGGTATGAATTGTTTGAGGCAATTAAATAAATGAACCCTGGTGGTTGATAGAAGGAGCACTGTGTGAAGAGTCAGGAAACCTGGTGCTCAAGGAGAATGTCTTGGCTTTTTGATTCTCAAAATTTGTGTTACTTGGTTGTGTGGCCTCTCTGTCTCATGGGGTAATGACAACCACCTTCTATACTTTCTGGCCCCCCCACCCCGAAAATTGTTCTGCAGATTGAAGAACGTGGCTCTAAAGGCACCTTAAAACTCTCAGGGCTCTGCTTCGGTGTGTTGTTTTTATCCCATTATTTATAAGGAATATAGCGAAGTGTTGACTCCTACCAGGGATTCAGCCTCTGTTAACAGGGCCTCACTTCTCCAGCACTGCTGGCCTCTCCCCATCAGACGCAGACCTGCCGCTAAAGTTTTCAAAAGCTCCCTGTGTTGGGAGATTTGGGAAAACTTGATCTTCCAGGTTTAACTTAAATATTGTTTCCATTTTGAAGCCTGTCATGTGGGTGTACCACAAAGAGCGTTTGGTTTCCCTCCTGCCCCTCCTGAAGCTCCGGGCCTCAGTATGTAGGCAGTAACAGAATACTAGGAAGAAAGAGAGAGCTTGAAATCTATCCTTGGCTCTCAGCCTGTGCAGAGACAAAGCAGGATGTAAGTAAAACCATTACTTCTCCTTCTTGATCAAAGGCGAGATGGTAGCCCCACCCCTACTCCCCACCACCCAGCAAGCAATTAGCACAGCCTGGCTCCTCTGCCTGATGGGATTTGCAGGAGTTCCTGCTCATCCGTGAGGGTGCCTTGTGTGCCTTGGTTGAAGAATGTGTGCATTTGCAAATGGAATACCTAGCAAAACGGGGGACAGAGCCGGAGCCCAAACCAACCTTGTGGACAGATTACTCTTTTCATCTGCATTTGGTGCCAAGTGAGATCAGGGTTTGCCAGCAGAACTTAACAGGTTAACATCTCAGGAGTCAAATAGACTCCAATATTAAGACATTTTAACAACCACCATAATCTTATTAAATAGAAATTCTGATTCCACAAGTCTGGGTGGAGCCTGAGATTCTGCATTTCTAACAGGCTCCCAGGTAGGGCTGCCAGATTTAGAGGGGGAAAAAGAAAAGGCTGGATGCCCAGTTAAATTTGAATTTCCTGTATTTTATCTGGCAACTCTACTCCCAGGCAATGTTAATGCTGCTGGTGTGTGGACCACACTTTGAGTGGCAGGGGTGTACATCATAAAAACATAAGAGTCTGATGAAAACACAAGGCGGAGTTAGTGGATGAGCATCTGGTACAATTTAGAAACAAGCTCGTGGTTTACAGGAGAGTCTCCCTGCAAAACATGACGCGGCTAGAGGCAGAAACAAACTTGGAGCAGCAAAGGCTATGCGTGCGTAGGGCTTTAGAAACGGGGCTCCGTGTTCCTAGGCTTGTGGAGTCCTCAGGGCCAGCATAATGCTCTTGTTTGCTTTATGGCTTTATTTACCTAGCCACTTATTTAATATTGGCAAATCCAAAGTGGAGTTATGACCTTAATAAAAGTAAAAAAGGTTCTGAAAGCACTAAAAACACTCGTCAGGTATATGTCGAGGACCTTTGGAATGACATTTCACCACATTCGGCCTCCCTTTTCAACCCACCCTCCAAAATGCAGGGGACACTGTGGCTCCTCCTACAGTTCAGCCCCTGACAGGTGATCTGCAGAGGAGGTGGGGGCGAGCATAGCTTTACACTGACATTTGACATGCAAACCCAAGGCTCTGTTCCTTTGAAGCTGAAAGAACCAATCCCAGCTCCTTTGAGCATATTGGGCCACCAGAGCAGCCACTTACAGATTGCCAGAAGGTTGGCACTGAAAGGGAGCTTAGCCATCATTTACTCCAGCCCCTGAATTCCACTGATGAAGGGGTGGCACTGCAGAGAACAAGGCCGTCCTCCTCTGAGCCAGCCCCTTTCTCCTTTACCGAAGGCTGCTCTGGCATGTATGCCATAAGAGCTTTGTCCCAGAGGGCTGTATAAGGTTAGAATCTTATACTGGCTGCTCTGGCATGTATGCCATAAGAGCTTTGTCCCAGAGGGCTATATAAGGTTAGGATCTGGTTTTTCAGGAGTTTCTTTGTTTTGTTCTATTTTAAAGTGCAGCAAGATTGCCCGCATTCCAGATCTTCCTTGCCTGTCTTCTGTAATGCAAACCATCTCCCTTCTGTCCAACTATCCTTCAGAGTGGGTTGAAACTTATATGTCTACCATGATTTCGGTAGGCTTGAATGTATTAATCAAAGGCAGACACAATACATTCCCAAATTGAATAGTGCCATTTATTTTAGTCTTCAAATATTTATGGAGCGCCTACTATGTGCCATGTCTGTAGAAGACCACAGCCATCCAGAAAGAAGAAGATAAATCCCTTGTCCTTCACCTTATCTCATCAGGCCTGGGCTCTATTGCAGCACTGAATAAATGTGGGATTTTCAGCTGAACTACTCGGAGGTTATTCAGTTTAGCTGTTTGGCAGGCTTTAATCTCTGAATCACTTTCAAATAACATCATTTTTCAGGTCCCATTTGTAGAAGTCCAACATGCTCCCTCCCCCTCAGTAGTATCTCTAACATGGTGGTTTTTTCACCCAACTTGTAAAAAATCTGCATGCATGATTCAGTTCTCATTGTAAAACATTTAAGCTATACTGAAGTAAATAGCCTAAATCCTGAATGTCTCTTTCACTCTGTCCCCCAGCTCCACACTTCCCCCCAGAAGAAATATACCCCACTTAATGGACAGATGTGCCCTTTGTGTGATTTAATAAAATTTGTGTACATTTACACATTTCATTTAACACAAATTGGATCATATTATACAAATTCTTCTATAATTTGCATTTTTCACTTAACAATATGCCTTGGCAAACTTTCCGTTTTAGTACATATGGCTCTACCTCATTATTTTCTAATAGCAACAGAAATATTCCGTGGAAGTCCTCTGCCAAGTTTTATTTGGCCCGCTCAAAGTCAAGGAATATTTGGATTGTTTGCTATTTTTTGCTATGATAAACAAGACTTCAGTAAACAATTTTCCGTATATGTCTCTGGGCATATGTGCAAGTATTTCTATAAAATAAAGGCCCAGAATTTTAAATTTCCTGAATAAAATTTAAATTTTGAAATAAATTTGATAAGCTGTGGAGAGCAGGATTGGTTGCCAATTGGCAAACACGTTGGACCTGAGTCTTGAGTTTCTTAGCCTCTGCTGTCCTGTGTGTGTTAACTCAGGACTGTCCCAGGAGACTTCCCTATTCAGATCCTGCTGGCTGACATTTTGAAATCTGGAGTTGAGCTTCATAGATAGAAAACTTAGATTTATAATATATAAATACCTTAAGATGAGATAGAATTTGTTGAACCGAAAGTGAAAAAGGAAAGAATAAAGGAAATTTCCCTGATGATGGATTAAAAACTCCATATTGAACAGAGCATTCATCTCCCAGGAAAGGAGGCAGGCCCATGTTTTTGGAAAAAAAGAAAACTTTTTCATGTTTTTCTTCCTAGCTAAGCCAACTCCCCAAAGAGCCAAAACTAAACACTTAATAAGTATGCCGTGTTGAGATAGACTTTGTTTCAGATTTTAAAATGCACTGAATAGGGTATATATGATAGGCAGAATTCTAAAGATATCAGTCCAAGATGCCCATCCTCCAATTGTTTAGTCAAACACTCATCCAGGCACTAAATGAGTATTTTGCAGATGGCATTAAGGTTATTAGTCAGCTACTATTAAAATAAGGAGAGTATCCTAGATTATGAAGGTGGACTCAAGGTAATGACAGTAGCCCCTAAAAGTAGAGAAGGCGGGCAGAAGAGTCAGAGAGGTGTGACGGAAGAGAGGAGAAGAGAGATGGGGCAGAAGGAGAATCAGAGAGATTCGGAGGGTGCAGAGAGACAACAAATACAGGGAAAGGGACGGTGAGCCAGGGGGTGCAGGTGTCCTCTAGAAGCACCCAGCCACCTGCCAGCAAGGAAAGTCCTACAACCACATGGAGCTAAATTTTGCCAATGACTTAAATGAGCTAGAGTAGATTCATCACTAGAGCTCAAAGAAGATTGCAGCCCTGTTGATACCTGGTGATTTTGTCCTTGTGAGTCCCAGAGCAGAGAACCACTGAGCCATGCTGTGCCAGATTTCCAGCCTACACAACTGTGAGATAACAAGTGGAATTCTTTAAGGCCACTAAATGTGTAGTAACTTGTTACAACAGCCATAGGAAACTAATGCATACGGGTTGAGCCAACACTGATGTGTTGGAACCAGCAGCAGTGGACCCACTGGGCAGGCTGGTGCATTCCCCACTTCCCAGTGTTATAATGGGGAGAGCGACTTGCATTTTCTAAGCACTTGCTGAGAGTTAGTTGTTGGGCTGGGTACTCATATGCATTCCTTTCCTTATTCTCCACAGCAGCCCTACAAGAGCCTGTGCTTTGATTATTATCCCTATCTTACAGAGGGACTTGAGGCTCAGAGAGGTGAGGTTCTTTGACAAGTGTCACAGGGCTTAGTAGTAGTAAATGGCGGGGTTGGGACATAAACCTGCATCTGTGAGACATCACACCAAAGTCTCTGCACGTGAATAACTTCACAGTGCACCCCAACCATCATCCCAGTTAAATATGAAGCCTATGCAAAATTGCTGATATTTAAACTCTTGCTAAATACGACTGAGAACGTCTTTCACCACATAAAACCCCTGACCTTGTTTTAATGCCCTTGGAATACTATACCATTAGATGCTGAAAAAGGAGGAAAAAAATCAAAGTTGCATTGTCCAGGAAACAGAATGCTCCCCCTCCACCAGACTCTCCAAGCCAGAGTACAGTGCACACTCTTATATTTCCCTTTAAACTTGCTCTAGATCGTATCAAAGATTATGCCCTTTTTCTTGCACTAGGTACTTAATTCCAGAGGTGAAAGTTGTGATAGAGTCATTTTTATACCTTGGAATAAATATCAGGAGCCAAAAGGAGCAAATGTGATAGCTGACACTTTATCTCGGGTGAGGGCTCGTGTGCCCACTTGCTCTCAGTTCTGTGTACCCAAAGTGGGACCTCAAGTTCAGCCAGTGGGAAGTCTGAGCATACAACAAGCTCCTTCCTGTGTTTATTCATTCACATGTTTAAACATTTGACAAATATGCACTAAGCTTTATAATGTGCTGGGTTTGCCCTGGAAGCTGAGGCTGCAGTGATAAATAAGAAGGGGTCCCATCTTCATGGATCATCCATAATAAAGGAAGCGCAGATGAGTATCAGTGCCAGGAGAGCATCATAATGCTGAGATGGAGGAAGCCTGGATGCTTTGAGGTCATGTGGGAGAGAAACCAAACCCAGATATGCAAGCCAGAAATAATGGCCCCTCAGCTGGGGCTTAAAGGAAAAGTATGAGTTGGCCAGGCACAGAGGAGTCAGAGGAGATTGTGATGTGGGTCTGACCTGGAAACATACATATGTCCATAAACACATCTGTAGCATACATGACAAGGAGGCAGGATGGCAGAGGTGGAGGCTGAGACTAGCAGTGGAGACTGACACCAGAAAGGTGTTCTGCTAATGTTTTGAAGAGACCAAACCTTATTATAAGGGAACTTGGAAACCTTTGAGAGGAAGAGCTGAGTGGCAACATGAGTAGACGTGGATACCTTAGAAAGATCCCTCTGGTGGAAGCCTCAGGAACTGACGGAGGACAGTGGGTGGGGAAGGGGACCCTGGAGAGGTGGTGTAGTCATAAAGGAAGGGTGGGATCAGGGATGGAGAAAGGCAGCCAGATTTCAGACGTATCTGGGATGGAGGGTCCATGGGATTTGGCCATAGGGTAGAGGAAGAAGAAGAGAGGGAGTCCAGGATGACAGCCAGCTTGACTTGGCCAGATCATCACCCAGATATTATTTGGGGCTGACAGGCCCAAATCTCAATCAGCAGAGGCAACATAATTTGCAATTTGTGAAAGTCCTGTGATGTAGAGGATCAGCTAGGAACCAAATCTTTCTTCTTCGGCATAAGGCAGCTGAAAGCACCGTTATGGATGGGCATATGGGAATGTCAAAGCAGGTAACTCCTCATAGTTGTTTTGAATATGCTAGCAAAAGGACAAAAGCTTTCAAGAATACAAAGCCCAGCCCCATAACAAACCGGAAGATGATATGCAGTTTCACATGCTTCCTTTATTTCCTATACCCTGTTTTCTATGAAGAAGGATGTCTTGCCTGTTGAAGGTGGCAGGTGCAGATTGCTCTGTGGACCTGGGGAAGGGTCAGTGCAGGTGTAATCTGCCCATCCCATGTGCCCTGAGATGCTGTGACATCTTGACAGGTGTCCTGACTCTTGGCCTTAACATGTCATGTCAGGGTGCCAGTCAGCTGGCACTGGGCTCAGGGAAGAGCCTGCAAGCCTGGGACTTGATAACACTTGCTTGGTTAAACAGCAATGGCTGCTATGGCCCTTTTGCAGGCTGACAGGTCAGGCCTACCTAGAGGGTGATGATCCTTCGCCCTTGTTGGTACTAGAACTCTGCAACAAAGGGAAGGAGATTTCCATAAGCAAATGTGTAAAATGCAAATTTAATTCTTGGTAGTGGCTACAGCCATCTACTGCTTTGGTCTGTCTATTGTCTGTCTGCCCTTCTTCTGATCACCACATATTTTGGAGGAATTAATTTCAGTTTCTGCAGGTCTGGGACAGTTCCCTTTTACCCAGGCCAGGTGTGGGCATATGCCTTAGGCCAATCAATCACAGTCCACTTTCCCTGGGCTTGATCACTCAGAGGGGAGCTATCCCTTGGGCACAGTGATTGGCTCAGAGATGGGCACATGACTGAGCTAGACCAATGAATCTCTGAGATTTTCAATGAAGCCTGTTGGAAAAGGAAGTGCTGATTCTATGGAATTAGAAGCTGGGATGATGAAATTTGGTGGGCCAGGGGAACAAGGGCCATAGTATGAAGAGAAATTGGCCTGAGAATGAGGTCAGATAGAAAAGGAAAGTAGATAGAAGAGATGGAGAGAGGGACAGAGGCAGATCCCTAAGGGCATCATTGGAGACACTGAGTTCAGGTGTGCCCAGAGCCAGCTTAGTTGGCTAAATGATTTAGTTCTAAGAGCAAATAAATGCTTTCTTTCAGGAGCTGGTTGGAGTCCAGATGAATAGAAATTGCATTAATTATTGAGTCCTGTGCAAATCAATTTTGCAAGTGTTTTCTAAGTTCTGTGGTGGAATCTGTATCTCAGAATTATAGGGTGTACATGAGACATGCTCTAATTATAACCATTACTGTTATTATTGTTCCATTTATCTGATATTTCCCATTTTCAAACATTTCTCAGCACTTTACTTCATTTGATTCTTCAAGAAGAATTTATTTTTTTCTTTAAAGAAATGGGTTACCCTGGCTGGAGGGCAGTGGTGTAATCAAAGCTCACTTTAACTTTGAACTCTTGGGTTCAAGTGATTCTTCTACCTCAGCCTCCAAAGTAGCTGGGGCTATAGGTACTTGCCGCCACACCCAGCTAATATTTTAATATTTTGTAGAAGCAAAGCCTTACTATGTTGCCCAGGCTGGTTTCAAACTCATGGCCTTAAATGATCCTCCCACTTCAGCCTCCCAAGGCACTATGATACAGGCATGAGCCACCATGTCTGGCCTCAAGCAAATCTTTTACTTAGAAATAATTATCTGCATTTTATAGACAATGAAACCTAGACCCAGAAGGGTTAAGAAATATGGCCAATATAACAATAATAGTAGTGACCCAGGTGGGATAGCCCCAGTCTCTATTCTCACTATCCTGATTTCTTGCCTCCTTCCCTTGGATGGATCACATTCTGGTCAAAGAGACATAAAGGAAACACAGGTACATCAGGGCAGATGAGGTTACTCCCGTCCACCCTAAGGACTTGAAAATATGAGGAATAGGCTCAGCACCTGTAGCTCAGCAGCTAGGGCACCAGCCACATACGCCAGAGCTGGTGGATTTAAACCTACCCAAGCCTGCCAAACAACAATGACAACTACAACCAAAAAATAGCTGGGCATTGTGGTGGGCACCTATAGTCCCAGCTACTCGAGAGGCTGAGGCAAGAGAATCACTTAAGCCCAGAAGTCTGAGGTTGCTGTGAGCTGTAACACCATGGCCTTCTACTGAGGGTGACATAGTGAAACTCTGTCTCAAGAGAAAAAAAATATGAGAAATAAGATTATACACCCATGAAAGCAAAATGGAATAGATCAGAACAGAGATTTGCCAAATTGCCCTACAGAGCCAGAATGGCTCCCAGCAAGTCAGGCTAGGTCTAGCTGCCTGCAGGTATTGACAGCAAATGAAAAAGATGTGTCAGAAGAGATGGCAGCCCACCACGTAAGCAAAGAGCCAGGGGGTCAAAGAGGAGAATCTTGGGGATATGCATCCCAGGACTAGCTAGGAGATGGGTGCCATGGCCGTGGAGCTTCTTGATGGCCGAACCATCTCTATGGGGAGAGGAGTGAGTAGGGAGAGCCCCAGAATCCAGTAATCACTCTTCCCATGAATGCCACCAGCCTGTGATGGATTAGTGCCCTGGGCCTCTTAACTGATGCCCTTAAATGACTGCTTCAGCCAGCACCTCCAGTTTAGGGGTACCATTGCCCTCTCCATTGTGACCTTCTTACTCTCTGTTAAAGTCATTTTAAACCTCTGCCTCCCTAGAAGGTATGTCAATAGGGAGAAGGCTGCTGGTCTCAGGTAGACATTCCAGGTTGTGCAGAAATGGCTTAATGTCACTGTAAATTCAACTGCCTTCAGGGTCTAACTTGGTTTCTTTTGTGAATTCCTATAAGGAAAGACTGAATTGGTAGAAGTTGGCACATCTTTGGGTCCAGACATCAATTAAAGTTCTCCATGTAAAATAATCACAAGGCACCTGATTTGCAAGGTTAACCAGACAGGAGCTGGCTACTTTGGAAGCTGCCCTTTTGGAGACCAACTTTCTCTGCGCACTGACAGTCAGATTTCAGAACCTACCAGATTCAAGGCCATGACTGAATGATGGAATAGTAAACATTTAAGGAGGATTCTTTCATGGATCTTTATCAATACTCTTATCCAATGCCCTGGATGAGAATGGCCAAGCAACTTTGCAGATAGAAAGAACATGAACTTTTAAGTTAAATGAACTTGAAGTTAAACTTGAAGTTAGCTTGAAGTTAAACTTCAAAGCTAAGTGGATAATTTTTCCAGCTACTTAAGCTTCAGTTTTCTTATGCAAAACAGGAAGATAATAACAGAATCTACCTCATAGAGTGGCTAATGAAGACTAAAATAAGAAAGAAAAAAATAAAAATGGCAAGGTTTTAGCAGGGCACCTGATGTAGTTGCACTCTTTAGCGTTAGTGACCCTCTTCTTGCTAATATCACTCAATATCGCTTCATCCTCTGGCAAAACACCCCTCTGTCCACATACTTTTCTGTGTATGGGCTAAGTGTTCCATATAGTGACTTAGGCTCTCAGGAAAGCTGGAAGTTTAGAGAAAGAAAGCACCTGGCCTGACCATAGGCTGGCTGACCCAGCTGTCCAGGGTTCGGACTGGAGATGGAAGTGAAAGAAATGGGCCAGGTGGGCTGGGTTAGACTGCATAGTTATGTCTGGTTAAAGGTTAAAGAGATATCCCAGGTCAGCTTCCACCACACGTGCCAAGGGAATATAGGCCCAATTTAGCCATATCTGTGAAGTTTTTCAATAAAATCCAAGAATCTAGATTTCTTTGTGAAATCTTTCATTTTTTTGCACGATAGAAACTAATTTTTGAATTCTTTTAAACACCCTGGAAGTCCAACAACCAGCCTATAAAGCAATCTAGGGGCTTTAAATGATCATTTATGATCTCTGTCTTAAAGACTGGACAGGATTAGGGTAGGAGCTGAATTTGGGTTCCCCCAGAAGCAGATTCTGTAACAGGGATGAAATACAAGCTGGCTGGGGGGATGCTATCCCAGGCAACCTCGGTAAGGCAGCGGGAGAGTGGGTCAGGGCTGGGAAGGTAATCAATAAAGGGGGATTATGAAGCTACCACTGTGGGTGACTAATAACTGGAGCCTAGTCCTGCCAGGGACCAGTTTTAAGGTCAATGTAAAACTTGAGTCATCCCAATTAAAGTCTTCTATAGTGGGTCAAAGTTTTGGCACAGACTGTATTATGGTCCGTTATTTCGCTTCCCCAAAACACAGTCAACAGCATCCTTTCTGATTCACCTGTGCAGGTTTCAACTTGCTCGGCTTACTGGTGTTACTGAGAGGGTTTCATTTGTTTCCATGAGGATTTTATATTTCTTGATTTTTATGTATCTTGAAACTTTCAGAATGACCCACGCATAAGATAATCACAAGGCACCTGTTTGCAGTGCTTACCAGACAGGAGCTGGCTACTTAGGGGTGGGAGCTGGGATCCGTATGAATATATGCTCATTCCTATCTATCACTGGCAGAAGACTGCTCCTGGGGGCATCAGTGCCCTCACACTCCTTACCTGCCAGCAGCCTATGCAGGCCAGGCAGGCTTTAAAGGCCAGAGAAGCTCTCAGGCAGAGACACGTGAGGGTCCACAGTTGAAGCAGGACTGTGTGCGATGAAATGGTCAGGTCTGACAGGGAATGGGTGGGTCACCCACAGGGTCAGTGACAAAAGGCACAAGGAGGGAGTCCGCCCAGCCATAGCATTAACAAGTGCTCAAAATATCCATCTGCCCTGGAGTCTGGAGCTGGGTAGCAAAGATCCTCACCCTGGCTTCATCCGTTCTGCCAGAAGAGGCTTCCAGCACATACCTCTGCTCCCCTTGTGCCAAAGCAGGAGTTGAGGCTGGAAAGAGATGTGATCTCCTAGCAGGAGCGTCTGCTCCCCCTGCTTGCCTCTAGAGGCTCTGCCTGTCAATTACAGGAAGATCTGCGAGATTCCGTTCTCCTCCATTATCTTCCACTCGAGTCTCCAGTGGCAACTCTGCAACCGTTTTCTGCAGAGTGGTTCAAATTGTTTTATATCTCCTTAGCTGCCAAGTACAATGTCATGAGCAATAAATAAATAAATTGTTGGCCTATATGGAAAGCATATTTTGTCCAGATGCGTCCTTGAAACTTCAGCTCTGAAACATGAAAGTCAGATTGGAAACCACATTCTCAAAGCTTGGGGGAAGTAGGCTAACATGGAAAAGCCTTTTGATTGGCAGGTGCTTCCACCCAGCACCTGATCTGTCCTGCTGATGGCGGGGCAGTGTGCCTTCTGAATCACTGAGCATGCAGAGTGATGTGCCTCACTGGTGTTTGTGGACAACATCAGTGGCCCTGCCGGACAGCCTGGGGCAAAGGGGGAATCAAACTTGGAGGGTTTCACCACTGAGGAGCTGACACCTACGTGTACCTTTTGACCAAATGGGTTGAAGCAAGCCTTCCTCATCAAGAGGGCTGAGTTCTGCCCCCTTTTTGGGGGGATGCACACTGTTCCCAACAATCTTGGCTTCGCTGAAGACAAAGGGCAAGGCCGTGGGGATATGTGACCAGGAATAAGGAGGAAGAGGAGAGAGACTTACATGGCTTAGAAATAGCTGGGCATGGTTTAGCTGGTTTAGCCAGCATGGAGGTGAAGTGGGCATTCCAGGACAGAGTTTGGGCCAGCAGGTGGATGATGTGGGGAGCAGATAGGGCCTTGAAGGCAGGAAGCACTATGTAGGGCTCGCCAATGGTGGCTTGGGCTGCATGTGCCAGATGGCTGGGAATGCTTTTAAATGTCATCTTTATCACTTTTGAAACTACCAAGTATAGAACATAAATGTCTTAACACAATAATTAAGTAAATGAGGTGAAAACTATATTAGTTTGATGTAACCATTCCAAATTGTATTTTAAAAAAATCAACACATTGTACCCCACAAAAGCATAAATGTATTCATGATCTATGTGTATATGACTTAATTAAAGGAAAAAAATTAAAAATACAGGCACATAAAAAGTTAAGCAAATTAGAGATGCATGAAGTGAAAAGTAAAAGCTCCCTCTGCAGCATCCCCAGATCTACTTTCTGTGTCCTTCCCAAGAGTATTCCAGGCTCAAACATCCAAATGCATGTCCACACACACACACATTTTTATAAGAATGGAGCTTGTCGGCTCGGCGCCTATAGCTCAACCGGCTAAGGCGTCAGCCACGTACACCTAAGGTGGCGGGTTCGAATCCCCAGCCCGGACCCGCCAAACAACAATGACGGCTGCAACCAAAAAA
>NW_003852397.1:28664150-28769660 GCF_000181295.1 Otolemur garnettii
CTTTAAAAAAAAAAAAAAAAAGAGTATTTTTTTTTTTGAGACAGTCTCATTTTGTCACACTCTGTAGAGTACAGTGGTATCATAGCTCACAGCAACCTCAAAGTCTTAGGCTCAAGCAATCCTCTTGCCTCAACCTCGAAAGTAGCTGGGACTACAGGCACCTGGCATATACTGGGCTATTTTTAGAGACAGAGTCTCACTCTTGTTCAGGCTGGTCTCAAACTTCTGGGCTCAAGTAATCCATTGCCTCAGTTTCCCAGAGTGCTAGGATTACAGGCGTGAGCCACCGTGCCCAGCAGGAGTAATCGTATATTACTTCACCTATTAAATTCAATAGAATTAAAATGAACCATGGAGGAACTCATAAAAAATGATTATAGAAATGACAGTTTTGAACATGTGCATACACATAAACATATACATACACATGAAATATCTATGTAAAGTATAATAAAATTTAAGAGGCATATTGGGCCATCTCAGGAAAACTAAAGATATCACTTCTATACCTGAGTATTTCTCTTGATTGAATTCCCTCACCCACCAATAGGATTTAATTCTGGGCTCAGGCAGTTTTTGACTGATGGCCTAAGCATGAGGCTACCGCAGATATTATAGATAATGGTTACGAATATCGGCCATGGGCTCAGGCTCAAATTCTGATGCTTTCCAGTACATGTCCAGTGAGTGGGCTTGACTCTCTGTGTGCCTCAGTTTCCTCATTTCTCCAAGCATAACAGTAATATGCACTACCCAGGGTGGTTGACAGGACCAAAGGAGAGGACATCCGTGAAGCCCTTACCTGGCGTAAAGGACCTGCCAGTAGGAGGTCCTAGTCAGCAGGAGTAGTAAGAGAAGTGCCATCACAGTAGCCAGCAGACATCTGATTCGGTGTGTTTGCCTGCAGGACCGGGTCTGTGAAAATCCACCTTTGTAGGTGCTCACAGTATTTTCCCAGCCAAGAAGTTGAAAAAAAAATAACAGAAAATAAAATGAGTTTAGGATAATTCTTACAGTCAATAGTCACCTAAAAATATTCCAAAATGCCTGAGAGATTGTCGCAAACCATCAGCTGCTCTAGACCAGAAACAGAACCTGATTTCCAGTTGTAGATGATAAATAAACACAGTACACTGCCCTTTACAATGAGTGGCTATTTTTTTAACCCATGCAGATGTGTCCTATTTACATTGAAGCTGTCATACAAATTAGCAAAGGCCCATGGAATCTGAAAGAAGGCAGACTTCAGGCCCCGAAATGTTCGCGGGAATGGAAAACAGCTTATTCCCTTCCTCATAGCTGCTGTGGCACAGTCCTGGTAGGAACTGGGAAGAGCTGAAGAGCTTTTCCAGGCCAGCAGGAATGTTTGCTGACCAAGCAGGCTTTGAAGCTAATCTGCAAGGCTGGGTAAAATGAAATGCAGTAGGGTCTGGAGCTGCTGCGAGTTTGACATTTTTGCAGTCTGTGAAAAGTCCTGAATCTTGAACAGATATGAAAATCCCCTTATTTGGTACAAACTGGGCATGGCAGATGGAGTCTGAATTAAAATACCAATTAGGGAGTAATGGATGATCTCCTGTTGCTCTGAGTGCTGGCAAAAATAGTTGTTTGGCTGCACTCATTGTAGTAGTCCTTATCGAACCTCCTGGGTAGGCCTGTAGAGAAAAAATATGGAGGACTGAGCCATAAATGCAAAACAACTATGGGCTGGAGGGAGGGGGGAGGTATTCAGATGCCAGGCTTTTCCACCCCTTGCATAAACTGAAAGGTTCAGAGAGGTGAAAGAGCCAGCTCCAGGTTCCACAGCTGAGGCCTGAGACTCGAACCCAGGATGCGATGCTTCCCCCCAGAGCGATTTCCGCTGGATCACGTAGCTTCCAGATGATCTTTCTCTTGGAGGATGCACATGGACAGAAGATGTAAACAATTTAAACATAAGCTTTAAAACTCTTACGGCTGATCTTTCTTGGAGAGGAAGCAAATCCCTGCTTGTGTGAGTCTAGAGATGTTTTGGTTGTAGAAAAGCAATTTATTCTCTAAGCAGTATAGAAGCCCTGCAGAGGACCCACCTCAGGTGAAGACCTAGGTCCAGGACTTCCAGAATGTCCTGGGAGCAGGGAGGACACAGCTGCCTACAGCATTCTCTGAGGACAGGCACAAGCTCCATCAGAATACAGAGAAAGTGGCTTTTCAGTTTTGTGTAGATGATTCAGGGAAGGCTTTATTTCACCTGGCCCTTGAATGGGGAAACAGACTTTTTCCTGGCAGAGGGTTCATTCATTCATCCATTCATTTGTTTATTTATTTAAATGGTTTTTACTGAGCACCTACATTTGCCAGCGTAACAAGTGGTAAATGTATAGCACTAAACAACTCTCTGTTCGCACAGATTACGTCCTGTGGGGGAGAGTCAGAAATGAAATGAACAAAGGACTGAGTTTAAAAAGTGATAAGTTCAAAGGAAGAAATGAAGTGGAAGGTACCAAGAGTGAGGATGCTGCCTCAGATAAAATGGCTTGAGAGGCTGCTGATATGAGACAGTGACACCTGGGCTGAGACGGAGCTGGCATAGGATGGCCATGATGATAGGAGTCAAACGGCGTTGGGGCAGGGTTGGGGGGAGATGTTAGAGAGAGATGGTAGCCGGTTTGCACAGGGCCTGTGGACTAGAGTGAGTAGATGGACTGTCCTTCCAGGGAGCCTTCGGTGGGAAGCCTTGGGGCAGAGAGTGCGGTGCTCTATAGGTAAGGGGGCAGAGAAGCATAAAAGTCACCAAAATGGCAGACAGAGTTTCAGTGTGGGTTTGGGGCTGCACACAAAGCCCAGGGGTCAACCTGAATCCTGCTGAGCCTTTCTTCAGACACATAAAGGCAGAACTGAAAGACAACACAATCCTTTAGTTTCCCAGCGAGAAAACAGAGGCTTGAGGGCTGGGCCCAGACTCAGGACGGGGAATGCTGAGTCAGACTCCGCCCACCTGCCTCTGTCTCTTTACGCACCTGCCTGTCTTCCAGCAACTTGGATTAAAATCTGTTCCCCATCAGACATTTCAGAGAGAGCTTTCATGGTTTGTTTTTAGTAGTGTGTTAAAAGGCAGTCACCTTGAATGACTTCTGCTTGACAGAAGTGTCAGCATTGTCACCACCTATTTCAAGGAGCAGTGGCACTTGATGGAGGTGCCCTGAGTCCATGGGGAAGCGAGGAGGAATAAAAAGGCTGGTCACCAGACTGACAGTGTAGCCTTGAGAAAGTCCCATCTTCACTCTAGACCTGCACTTTATGTGTAAAATGAGAGGGTTAGGACAAAGGCATTATTTTCAAAAAATTGTTCCAGGGCTGGGTAATTTAGAACTAAAACAAGTGGAACAGATTGCCTATTGCAGGACTTCTCAGAGCCTTGAATATGCTAAAGAATCCACAGAGAAAGACAGTCTGATGCTTGTCACAGACACGTTTATGTGTATGTTCTGGAACCTTTTGGGGAAGGACACCTGGCGGGATTTGTGCTCTTCGGGATATTCTCAGGGAGCTAGTCCATGGGTTAAGCCTGAGGTTCTGAGGTCGGGGCTGAATGGAACCTTCCTTCACATCCTGGCTTGGTCATGTTCAACAACCAGCACAGAGTGGCAGGTTGTCCAGTGCTCAGACCCGGGCAGCTGTATGTCCTGCACCCTGGCAAAAAGATACCCTGCTAGTGGGCAATCTGGGTCCAAGGTCAGCCTTCTCCAGGACGCTTGCCTAGGACCTTTCTCCAGGGAATCTTCCACTCTTTTGGTTTGTATCTTGTTGCTCACATATAACAAGGACAACTTTCTGCTCAAGGACAACTGTACAGACTGGGGGTTTCTCAGGTGGTCCTTGGAAACAGCTGCCTGTGAGCTGCATCTCTGTGGCTCCTGCAGCACGGTCATCCTTGTCCTAATGTCCACTGTTCATGGACACGTCCCATGTGCCAGGCAGCATGTGAAGCTCTTTACCTGCACTAACTCCCTGTCTCCTGCAGCAGGAGCACAGGATGTGGGCACTGCTGTTATGCCTACTGTACAGATGAGGACGCTGGAGCTTGGTCTGGTTTAGTAACTCCCCCAAAGTCCCAGAGCTGGCACACAGAGGCCTGGAAGTCCCCAGGTGTACGCATTTGATTGTCATGCCACATTGCTCTGTGAATGAGTGAATGGAAGGCGAGTGGATGAATGAAGGAGTAAGGGAATGAACAAATGAAGACTCAAGTGAGTGAGTAAATGAAAGGGGGGGAATAACCCCTCTCCCACCCCACCCCCAGCTTCAGGAAGCTACCTGGCCATTTCCAGCTACCACCTTCTTATGGCCCCACCGTCTCTATCCCATCACCCCCTCCTATCAGGGTAGAGTGGACACTGCACAGTTATAGGACATGGCAGCTGCCCACCAGCAGCCACCCGGGTATCCCCCCAGCAGCTATGTCTCCACCTGCCAACACACACACATTGCGGGGTAGCCAGGCCACTGCCAGCACACTTTCAGCTTGCTGGTCTGTGCACCACTGCCGAGTGTCTCCCCAAGAGCAGGGCAGCTGTTCTGGGATTGAAACATGAAGAAAGATGGGCTGAGATCAGATAAGCATCCCTTCCCAAGCAGACGTACCTCCCAATTTGCAGACCTTTGTTATATTACTAGCAGTTAAGGAATGTTGAAATGGAGCTCTTGCCTTGATCTGAATTATAATCTCTGAAGCTATATTTAAGTCTACCTAAAGATATTTCAATTTGCTATCTCTCCCTTTTTTTAAACTCTCCTTGGCTCAGAGTATACTTCTATCCCTGCAGAACACAAAAAGCCAAGGCATATTTCTTAATGTTTTACATTACAGTCCTAAGTCCTTCTTATCCTTTGATAATCATATTTTAACTTTAGTCAACGTATTTGTGGGTATGCCTGTGTGTGTTTTATGTAGAAGTCCACATTTATAAAAACAGCATTCACTCCTTTTATCTCCCCCCACCCCCAAAGCAGTACTTGTAAGACTACATTCAGCAGTGGATTAATCCCCAAATAACTTAGTTCAGCTTTCACAGCTGCTGCCAAATAGCCTGTCTCCCGGACGGGTGTAGACTTTGTGGTGGTTATAATTAACAGTTTGTCCTGGGGTAGGGGGGGTAACACAGAGAAGGAGAACTGGGCAGGGGAGGTTACCAGACTAGTGAACAGGGCCAGCAGAAGAACCTATAGAGGACTTTTATTGGAGGAGGACAGATCGAGGAGGAGGAAGATGGGTAACAAAAATGTGTCCTTCACCAGCTGGCCCGTGGTGAGCTAAGGGAGTGTCCGTGTGTGTTGAATGGAACGGGGAGCATAACTTTTAAGACTATGGGTTTTGCAATTGAATTTTGTTTGAAATTTGGTTTTTTACTTATTACCTCTGCAACCTTCGGTGAATTGCTTATAACCAGCCTCTCTGTGCCTCAGTTTTCCTCTCTATAAAATGGGGATTCATTCATTCTTCAGAAAATATTTCTTGAATATCCAGGTACCATCCTAGACACCAGGGATGCAGCAATAAATAAAAAGACAAAAATCCCCATCCTCGTGGAGCTTCCATTCCCCCGGGGGTGGGGAGACCTCACAGAGAAAGTAATTATAAGGATTAAAACAGATCATTCTTGAAAAGTGACTAGCACAGTATCTGGTACATAATAAGATTTTTAGTGGAAGGAGCAAATATTAACATTATTATTCTTTAAGTTATATTTACTAAGTGACCACCCCCATTACCCTCAAAAACCAGTCATGAGTCTAAATTCCACCATTTTATTTTATAAACAGATTTTTCCTTGGGAAGTAACATAAGAGTACTTGGGGGAAAGATGCTCTGTAAATGTTTTGCTGGCTCCGTCAAAACAGTGTATCTTTGTGCCAGACATCTTGAAGGATAGAAATGTTTCTTGAGTGGATTTTAGTAAAGGAAGATCAGCTCTCAGGTGACAGACAGCTCAGACATGACAAACGGGAACAATACAGAAAGGAATGCGTGAACGGGTTGGATTAAGCATCACGGGGCAATTACTCTCTGCAAACTGATATGTAAGAAAGAAACACAGGCACACCTTGTTATCCAGAAACACAATAAGCAAAAACTCACTATTACAGAATTGCAGAATAGGCAACCCCCTATGTAAAAATGGGTTGTTATTAAAAAGGGAGGTGGGGGCGTTGTGAAATTGGTTTGGAATGTGGGCCTCATTTTCCACTAGAGTAGAGTTCATGGACCGATTCTCAGGGGCTTATTTAACCGACACTTGCCTGAAATGTATTATTTCCCCTTCACTAGCCACTATGTATAACATGGCTTTTACGGGAGAAGGCAATCAAAGGACCCTGGCCCTGCCCCAACCTGGTACCAGTTTGTACTGACTACACAGGGATTCCCCCTGGGTTCCCCTTATCCACACATTCATTATCTAGGGCTAGTGGTTAAAAGGTAGCAGGAAAGCCGAAGTTGTCATAACATTAAAACATTCATGGATTAATTGACCACTTATCAAATAAGCCCCACTGAGACATCTTTCCTTGTTTGACACTGGGCCTCCCACTTTCTTCAGAGTCAATTCTTTGTGTATTTTATTTTTCTGGATTATCTAGATGTTTTCAGCAACAGATTGCAATAGATTGTATACTACTTGCAAAATAAAGTAGCACATTTTCAAAAGTTGTAAGATTTTATCAAGTTGATGAAAGGAATTTTGGAAATCAGGTTTGTGTCACATGCAAATCCATTAACAAATGAAGATAACTTGTTATCAATTTTTAAACAGTCAATAAGCATAATGACAGCCCAGGGGCTTCCAAGAGTGATTAGATGTTAAAGACTTATGACAGGTCCTTGGGAAAACAGTATGTGTCGCAAGTATTTTTTGCAAAAGGCAACCTCTTACTGATGAAAATGAAGGGTGTCACGTGAGGCCCTCATACAACCTGGTTATGAAAGAAGGAGCCAAATGAATCAACACTATTCTTTGTTCTTTACAGAACTATAGGGTTGTTGAAATTATAACCTATACTTTATTGAAAAATAATGTCAGTGTTCATTTCCAAAAATTTTAGCCTTATTTTTAAAGATAAAGTTCTAAATCTCTCATTATTTATTATGAAATTTTGGCCCCGGCTAAAGTGAAGTCCTCTCTTCCAGGTTCCAGTTTTTTTCCATTTAAGGAGAACTTTGTGTATTTGAATTGGGGACATTATCACTCTAGGTGACCCCTGCTTTAAACATCCTGAATTAGGGTTAGGGTGGACATGGGAGCAAGTATTGATCAGTCTACCATCTCTCTGTCTACACTGGTGATGCTTATCTTTTCAAGGTCCTTGGACTCCTTGGATGGAAAACATGATGATAACTGAGGACTCCTTCCCCAGTAAGCACAAAGAAAATTTCAAGGGGTTTACTTTTCCTCTTGATGTCTATCCATGTCTCATAGATACTAGAGCATAAGTATAAATAACCCCTGTTCTGCACCCCGACTATAAATCATATATTTATTATATGTACACATGTGTAGACATACATATGTATGTTATATATAGCACATATTCATACATACACTTATGCATGTGTACTTTATATATTTTCAGCTATTTTTGTTCCTGACAGTGACCCTATGGGGTATACAATATTGTCCTAACTTTTTACAGACATAAAAATTGAGCCTGGAGAAAATTTAGGTACCTTGCCCAAGGTTAATAAGTCCTGGGTCCTACTTTTTAAACACTTGGGTTTTCTGAGGCCTAAGCCCACACTTTTTTATGCCATTAAGTCAACTCTATGTGTTCACGTACCGCAGTACCTTTTTTTCTTAATGAATAACTTTTACAAAGGCTTTATTATCCAAGAAATGCTTGTTTGTTGTAGAACAATTACACATTCTACCTCTCAAATTTTGACGTGTTCTCAATTCTCTCTCTCTCTTAATTTTAGTCAAAGGAAGAACAGGTCTTATTATTTTCTTCATTTTACCAACAAAAAAAGGATTTAAATGTCTTCCTGAGATCAACCTACCAGTTAGTTGGCAGCTCACTAATGGCTCTAACTAGGGTTCCTGGCCTGCTGTGGGGCCTGCCCAAAGGGCCATGCTGCCTGGTCATGCCCCACCACTCTCCCACTCTCCCCTTTCCACCACCTTGACCCGCTTCCTCCGTGAAAGCCCTCTAATCCCATTTACAGTCACTTTTTGTTTGTTTGTTTGTTTGTTTTTTGGAGACAGAATCTTGCCCATTTTCCTGGGATAAAGTGTTGTGACATCAGCCTACCTCATAGCAGCCTCAAACTCCTAGGCTCAAGCAATCTTCCTGCCTCAGCCTTTCCAGTAGCTCGGACTACATGCACCCACCATGGCACCTGGCTAATCTTTTTCTATTTTTAGTAGAGACAGGGTCTCACTGTTGTTCCGGCTGGTCTTTGAACTCCTGAGCTCAAGCAATCACCCACCTCAGCCTTCCAGAGTGCTAGGATTACAGTCGTGAGCCACCACACCCAGCCCACAGTCACCTTTTTAACCAACCCTAGCATCCTATAGTCTGGAGGTCATTTATGAGTTTGGCTCTCCTCATTTTTTCCATATATCTTGAAGCCTAGGCATCAAATATAGTGAAAGCTGCGTCAGAGTTTCAATTGTATTTAAGTTGTAATATTTATTTTTCCTTTATCTTTCCTACTAGATTCCGACTTACATCTGATTTTGCTACAAAATGGAGTTATTAATGTCTTCAAAGGTAGACTTGTCCAGTAATACATGTGTCAAAAAATACTGAGAAAACTGTAGCTGAAAAGTTTACTGTAAAAAGCTACTAAGTACTTAATACTTTTAAGTATTTTATGCACACGAAGTCATTTAATCTTCACAATAACTCTATGAACTAGCAATTATCTCCATTTTACAGATGAGGAAACTGAAGCACAGAGAGCTTGAGCCACTTGCCCAAGATTGTAGTACTAAGAAGGGATTTGCATGCACATTTTTTTTAAGTCCAGTAAAATTCAACTCCGTGGCATAATAGCAAATCCCTTAGAAGCAGAGCCACACCCTGGAGGCGGCATCAGAGACTCCCTTTTTTATAACATGTGTTCACCTGTACTCTCTATCCACATCATGATGATTGATGCTCCTGATGATCACCTGTAGACAGAATATGGTTTTGAAAAATCTTCTCAACAATCAAGGAAATGTCAATATCAAAGACATTGTTCAAGGAAATATTAGCCTGTGTTGTTTCTTTTTTTTCAATTTACATTCTAAGTCTATAAAGATTACTAATCCCATTTTTGCACTTGCATTCTAATTCCCTGAAAATATTCTTTTGAATAAAACACCTTGACCCTATAGTATTAGTGTCAGGGAGAAGCACTCACAGAGCCCCACCCACAAATAGACCAGCACTGCAGAAAGCTGGGCAGGCCCTCTCTTTAAAATGTTTAAGAGTAAATTTCTCTGCCATATTTTCTCATGAATATATAAACCCAGGTAAATAAAGTGATAAAATTTTATAATTATTTCTTTCTTTAGGTAGATAGATGCATACACCAATATGTATGTGACTCTCAGTGTAAAAATATTCTCTTTTTAAAATCAAGGAAAATATTGCCCCTTGTGTATTTCTGAACTGCATATTCCTGAGATCAAAACACTTCTAAATCCATATGCAATGTAAATTTCCCAAGCAAACAACTCCCCTCCTGTACCTTCCTCACCCATCTGATAGGATATTTGGCACACTTTGGGATGCCATAGGGATGGCAAGAGCCAATCAGCACAGAAAACAAATTTAATCTGTCAAACCTATGATGTATGGAAGGCATGAGAGCTAGAGAGATATTTTAAGTGAAGGTGAAGAGAAACTGGATTTAGCATGCTCTTCTTGGGAAAGAAGAACTCACCTCATGGGTCACCTATGAGTGGCAATTAGATATAGCTTTTCAGTTCTATATGTTTCCCTATTCATCTGATAGTATGAGGAGGAATCTGAATTACCCACAAACCCCAACTCTGCATATTCCTCCTTGTTCATTTATTCAGCAAATACTAAGTGCCTGCTGTGGGCCGGTAGTATGTTCAGTTAGTGCCAAAGAAAGTATCAACTCACCTTTCTGGGTAAGGGAAAGTCACATTTCCCTACCATGCAACTGGGTTCTGGCCAGTGGTATCTGAACAGAAGTGGTAAGCTATTCTTCACCATACAATAGTCCTCATAATCTTTCTTAGGTTCTCCAACGACATATAAGGCTACTTGAATCAGACTGAGAAATCTGATGGACTAGTAAGATGGATGGAAAAGATGACTAGGTGCTGAGTGTGCACTTTACCAAGGCACTGAGGTAGCTGAAGGTGAAAGTTTTGCTTTTCTTTTAACCCCTTTTCCATGGTCAAGAAAACAGTAGAAGGAAAGGGAGGAGGGATTGGTGAGGAAGATTCCTGTGCTACAAGAAACAAGAACTCATATAGGCTAATTGAATCCAAAAGGGACGTATAGTAGTTGGGACTCTTCCATCAGTTCAAACTTTATTTTTTTTTAAGGGAGGAAAGGGACTATATTAGCAATTAGATCTGAAAAGTTGAAGTGTGATGCCTTCAGGTATGGCCGTATCCAGGGGCTAAAAAATAATGGCATTAGGACTCTGTCTCTCACTATCTTTTGGCTTTGCTTTCCCCCAAAGGTATTTTATTCTGTTGCAGCTTTCTATCATAAGATTTACCATAAAATAGAAAAACAGCTGCTGACTGCTCCAGATGTTTATATAATAATATGGATATCATAGATGTATGGAAATCTCTCTCTTACAGTAGTTCTTGCAAAAGCCCCTAGATAGAATCTCATTGTATCAACTTTTGTTGTCTCCTGTCCATGAACCAATCACTGTGTAGCTAAGAAACAGGGTATTTTAATTGACTAGGCCTATAGCATGTTTCCTCCCCAGGATCTGAGAGTGAGAGAAGCATAATTTCCCAAAAGAAAAATCAAGGTATTGCTACAAAAGGAAATTATACTGAATGATGAGCAACAAAAAAAGCGTATAACCCAGGGGCTTTTGAAAATTTGTAGGGACTGTCACTGAGTTGACGGGCTGGGCAGGTAGCTGAGCTACACAGGACTGGATCTGGGAAGTGGAAGATGAGGAGTTTTATTGACTACTTTCTCATCTGTCTTTCTGTCTCCTCTCATCTAGTTTCCTTTACTTTCCTCATGCCCTTGCCCTAGCCTGTGTGTCCTCACAGCCTTATCATGGGCTGGTTAGGTCTCTTGGAATCAATCCCTAGGGGAGGAAGCTCATGGGTCCATCTCAAAACAAGTTCACAAGCTATAGGTCACTGTATTATAGACATATTTGCCTGAAGAAGGCATCCTAACTTGGTATAGTCAACTCTACAAGTCAGGGTAGATCAAGCTGTTTGTGGGGTACCTCTTTCCAGGGCTCTGAATAAGGTAGGATCTTTAGAAAAATATAGGAGAGAAAGCTATATAGTAACATGTATCAGGAATAGCCAGAAACTCCTGCAGATTCAGGCTACAGGGCCATGCCTGGATTATGAGCCTTGTAGAAAAACCTGGAATCTCATTCCTTGACTAAGACAGATGGACTGAGAATGGGCTGTCCAAAAAGTAGGAAATTCATGTTAGTTACCCAAGAGGCACATGGAGAATCAAGGCAAAGGCTTGGCTGCTCCAACACAGTTACAGTTCTCTTCTCCCAGGGAGGTGAAGTGCAGCCATAGGACCTGTGAATTGTGATATCTTTTAAGATCAGGCAGCGCTAAGTCTTCCCTGGCAGCCGTAGGGTTGCTTTCTGAGTTTGACATGGCTCTATTGGGGGGCCCAGCGGTCTGTGGGTCTGCCTCCTCCTTAACAGAGGCAGCACTAATATCTGGAGTGATGCACCACCTTCTCTCAGCCTTGGTCCAAATGTGAAAGCATCCGCTTCCTGTCCTTCATCAACTCATAAGCAACCCAGGGGTTTAAGTAAGTAGTTTGATTAGAAACAAAAATTAAACTTGTGTGCATGCACATATACACACTCCCCCCCCCACACACACACAGAGACATTAAAGTGCCACAAATTCGTGCATGATGATTGAATTGAGTTTGGTTAGATTAGAAGTTAGAGTTTTTCTGTATGTAAGTGTTGAAATTCACCTAGGTGTGATCTTTCTTGGCTGATGTGGATTTCAGTTGATAGAGCTTTCAGGCCAAGAACAGTGTTAGGTCTCTCCCAACTATTCATTCGTTTGTTCATTGATTTAACTATTTTCATGTACATCATGTACATGACCAGCATCTTTATCCTCTTCAGCCTCAGCCTGTGTTTTCTCTTCCTTCTGTAGGTTCCCTGGGCTTCTTTGTGGCTTGTGAACTGGTCGCTGGCCTCCTTGGTACACTGTTTTTCTCCATATTCCTCCCCTGAAGTTCTGGGCCTGTGTCCCCAAGATTCATCCCTGCACCCTGGACAGAGTTTTCTCCTCTGTCCATTTGGTCTGGGAACATGCTACCATTACTTCTCCCTGTGGTTGAAGGTAGTGTTTCTCTCCTAACACCTGGACATAGTCTCCCTAGAGGTGGGTGACACATTTCATGGTGTCTGAGCATCAGATTACAGGCACCGTCCAAATCCTCTTTAACCCAACCTACATGTTCCTGTTTTTGTTTGAGAACGACCTCCAGCGCTGAGTATATATACAGAGTCAGCTCACTGACCCTGAAGCCAGTGAGCAATTCACCTGGTTTTCAAAGGCATTTCTCCAAGGTGTTCTCAACTCCTAGCTATTGTCAAGGGACATGTAGTAGGCATTGCCTTTACCAGGGACCATTCATCATGTTGTCTTTGAAACCAAACCCTGGGCTGCTCACTGTCTTCAGCAAGATAAAAGGGGGACCATCCGGTGAAGTTTGCAGCTGTACTATTAATACTATTTTTATTTGTTTGGTGAGTAAAAATAAAGAAAAATGCTTAAAGTTTTCTTTATTTCCTTTTAATTTTTAGAACAAAGTGGTAGTGATTAGCCAGCCCTATCCACCCTTAAGGAAGTCAATTTAAAACCTGGTAACCAGCCAACAACATAAAAGTATTTGAATGCTGTGTATTTATTAATTAATCTATTTACTTGGGGGATGGGTTAGGATTCTGGTTTCTGCTCTTATGGTACCCTTTGGCAAAAAGACTGCAACATGACTCTTTGGGGAATCTCTCTGAAGTAGTAAGTCATTCATGGCCAACCTTTTAATTGAAGGTAATAATAATTCCAATAATATTATTAAGAACCACCATTAGCTCAGGAAGGACTGAATTCACTGACGTAATGCCAAAGCTATGCCCAGCGATGACTGCTTTGCTGAGCCCCTGGGGGAATAACTTTCATAATCCATTGAAAAGTTATGAGCTCCATGCGCTTGCACCAAGAAAGAACTCAGCATTAACCATTTGGGAAGCCATGTAAAAATGGAGAAAAAGCTACTTGTGCTTTTAACAACTTAATTGATGGCTGCAAGTAGAGTTCTCACAAAAAGTCCCATGGAGGAGGTTGGGATGTGTGTTGACAATGGAAAATCATCCTGATTTTATAGGTGAGGGCAATTTTCAGACACTAGGAACAAATATGGTCGGGAAGAAAGAGAAAAGATGACTTTTTGTTGTGGAAGGAACAGGGCCCTGGGCCAGAGGGCTCCCTGTCTGGGTTGGGACAAGGGAAATCATTGTGTGGGAAGAACTGAGTGGAATAAGAGGAATCCGGGTCAACAGCCTCAAAGAATTGGGTTCAGTTATTGCTTTTGCCATTTGTTAGCTTTCTGACCTTGGGCTAAAAGGGTTAACCTTTCAGAACCTTAGTTTTATCATCAATAAAATGGGGGAAAATAACAGGAACTAACCGTGAAGTTGGAGGGGTCAGTGAGATAATGTATGTCAAATTCTTAGCCCAGTTCTGGCCCATACATTGTTACAACTATCTAATATCCTCATGATTTTTCTTTATTAGTTAATTCTACAAATATGTAACGAACACCTGCAGTGTGTCAGGGGCCACGCTGCATACGGAGAGCAATTTCTTTTGAGTTTATTGTCCAGTAGGGGAGTTGGAAGAAAAGTAAGTAAAAATATCAATAAAGGAAATTCTTGTGAATTGTACTCAACTGGAAAGCCTAGCCATTGAGTACTCAGTGGATTAGAGCTGCCATTTGTACTAGGGAGAAAGAGTGGTTTTTAATAATTTGGACTTTGCATTGGTCAGACCTGGACGCCAGTCCTTGCTCCCTGTCTGTGCCTTTGGGCAAGTCCTCTATGCTTTCTGAGCTCCCCTTCTCCCTCTGCATGTGGGGCGGCTCCCAGCAGTGCCTGGGACATGACAGGTGCTCAGCAGGCAGAGCTTTCCCCTCAGCCAGTTTCATCTGTTCATGTCTCTCCATCTCCCATAGAGTGATTCTGTACTCTGCAGATGAAAAGGAAGGTGAGAAGGAAGTGCATTTCCATTATTCTGCCTGGACATGAATGAGGAATTTCCTGTCCTCATCTGAGGGTTTGGATAGCAAGGCTGTCACTGGTGTGAGAAGAAGAATGGGAACATTCCAGGAGGACCTTCTGCCTGCCAGGGCCTCAGCCACAAGCCTGAGAGGACCTGGTACAACAGTTTGTGTTTTATAGGCTGGGCAAGTCCCCAGGATAGGAAGGAGTGACTGACAAAGCTGTGAGACCACACTAGGTCCTGGCAGCAGTCGGGGGATGTTAACAGGACACAGCGCATGATTGGAGTGAAGCTGGGGAAGATAGTTCACACCGCCTCTTTGTTTCCTTAAAATGATTTGGTCCAAAACTGGGCTTAGAAGTCATGCCTGAGCACTCATGTAGAGAATCAGGACTGGATTGTCATTAGCAGGGTAGGCCTTTAGATCAGGGGTCTGCAAACTATGGCTTGCAGGACATATCCACACCCTGAATGTTTTTATAAATAAAGTTTTATTAGTGCACATTTATACCCACTCATTTATTTTTTGTGGCTGGTTATACAGAGTTGAACAGTTGTGACAGAAGCCAGATGGCCTGCAAAGCTTAAAATATTTACTTGCAGGCCCTTTACAGGAAAAGTTTTCCAACCCCTGATTTAGAATATTACCATTTTGGTAGGAACAGTCTCATTCATTGATCCATTTATTCATTCATTACACAGATAATTACTGAGCATCTAAGATGCTCCATACATTGTGCCAGGCCCACCAAGTGGCTCGGGTACTGTACTCCATCCTTGTAACAGCTGTGTGAGGTGATGATGTTATTATCCCGTTTTTGCAGATAGTGGAATGGAAGCTGCTGAGGGAAGCTGAGTGATGGGCCCAGCGTCATCAGCCAGCAAGAAGCAGAGCTGGGACTAGGTCTAGGCCTGGTTGTCCCCATATTCCGTGCTGTCAGCCTTATTCTCTTTGATGATGATAACACGACCCTCGTTTTTCCGTACTCTACCCCATTTGCATGGATTACCGTGAGAAGTGAAGAAAGATGAAAATCATTTCAAATAAAACTCTCTGACAGAAACAGTTGCTATTTAAAGTGATGGATGAGTGAAGTTGCTACTGATCTGGCAGAGCCTCTGCTGAGTTGAGATGATTCCTCAGTGTGCACGGTCCTGAGCTTGCACTCTATGCTTTAAACAATCTCAAAAAATCATCTGAAAATGTTTTCCCTCATAATGATATGATTTCACCACTTACGTTGATAAACATTAAAATGACATAAGGCATTTCCTGTTCCAACCTGACAGCGATCTCTCGGAGGATTTGTCTAAATATTAGCATACCTTTAAAATAATCAGCTAGTGATTATCTGGATAAGAGGACAAAAAAAGGATGTTTAGTAAAAAGGAATAATAAAGCAAGGTGGATTTTCCCTTTCTGAACTCCCTGAACTACTGTGGGAAAGGGAAGAGTGCTCTGCTTTAGCAGATTAAAAATAACCACTATTAGTGAACAAAGTGAGATTTCATTATCCCTTAATGCTCATTCTAGACATGGCTTTTGCCAGCATCTCTGTGCAATAAACACAAACCAGAGTTTCTAACTGGAAATAGGAGAAGATCATCTCAGCCGAACGGATCACGCTTCCTTCTAATGACAATTTATGAAGATGGTTTAATCTTACAGTCTAAGTAGAGGTTCTACTGACAGGTTCTCATATGAACTGATTAGGCTTCCCCTGTAGACATTTTTATCAGACTGATTCATTCCTCTGGAAGAATGCTGGCTTTTACTTTTTTTTTTTAGAAGAGATTCCAAATGGCTTGTCAAGATTACATCTTGCCTGTGAATCTCAGCCAGGGTTATGTTACAGCTGGGACTGACAATATTTAATAGATAGAATTCAGGCAGGATCATAGACATAGAGCAAGCTGGGCCCAATAAATAGTAGGAGCATGGATGGATGGTGTGCCTCCATCCCAAGTAGTTTCAAGGCAGACTGTGCATTGGCTATCCTGGAAGAATGCACAGATACATAAAATATAATATTCAAAGAAAATAAATTACTCCAACTTTTATCTGTTACTTATGGCATAAGCATATTCTATAAACTCTCTTCATGTCTGGGCATCCCATGACCTGTATTCCTAACCACCCCATTCAGATTTCTGTAAAAACTATATAGTTGGAAGAACCAGACCCTTCTGTGCTAAGCTGGCCTAATGCAGAGGTCTTGGCTGTGCTTGATAGGTGCTGACAAACTCACCACATCTGAAGGGGCTCCTTTGGACGGACAATTCCCCACTTCTTTAACACAAATGGAGCCTCTAGTAGGCCGTGTGGGAGGCAGGTGGAGCACATGGCATTTCCCGCCTGGGACCCTAGACTCCCAGGCATGGTTTTGCTATTAGAAGGAAAGGGGACTGGTGAGTGTATGCAGTGGAGACACCTTTGTGTTGATTAAAAAGAATCCAGGATGAAATCCTTAAAGGTGCAGCTTTGCATTTAAATAAACTATGCGAGGAGAGATATTTAATTCTTTGTGTGCTCAGTAGAACATAAACTCCACAGGAGTAGATATTCCACCCATTTTCCTTACTGCTTCAGCTCCAGGATCTAGACCAGTGCCTGGCCCAAGGCAGGGCACTCCATAAACATCTGTGGAAATGGAAGGCCACTGAGCATTCACGCAACTATCATCTCTGTCAACACATGTTAAATTTAACACCTATCATGTGCCAGGCACAGAAATAAGGAGCTCACAGAGGGGGATAGATTTGTCGGCCAAGGGTTCCCACTTTTTCAAGATGCTTGTGGGCAAGGAGTATGGAGTTATGTAGAAGATCCCCAAATGTGTCAGTCTGTTCGCTTGATCAGTAAGTAAGTAAATCTTCCCAGGGAGCAATGCTGCCAGAGTTGTCTGGGCATCTTGAGCGTTCTCTAAAATCGAATCAAGATTCCAGGCTGCCCTACCTGTGTCATGGGCAGAGAAACCACATTGTTACCTGACGGTTCTGCGAGAGCTGTGGGTGGCAAATGTGTAATCACGGTGTCCTGGTGCTGTTTGCTTGCGTGAACTAGGTGACTTCTCTGAACCAAGCTAGTTCAGAGTTATGCCTTGCCAGGCTGACAGGGCCGTTTAATTATAAGGCAGTATCTCCTCTGAGTTACCTATCTCTGAGTTTTGAATCATGCAGGAAGACTGGTGAAAAGACTGCTCATGTTTCCAGGGCACAGAAAGTAAACCTCCCTCAACTGTCGGCAGGCTTCAGAGCATGGCATTTAAGTGCATGGACAGTGAGGCCGGCCTGCCTGCCTGGGACCCCACACTCCACCCCAGCCCCTCTTCAGCTATGACTTAGGTGAGCCATTAACCTCTTTCCTCCTTGTTTCCCTCATCTGCAAACTGGGAGATCATAGTACCTGACTCATAGGGTTGTTATGAGGACTGAGTGTGGTAATGTTTCTAGATTGCTAAGGTAATGGTTGGTAAATGGGAAGTGCAGATAAATACACACATACGTGCGTAATTAGATACATGTACACATAGATAGAAACGCAGGTAGATGGGTGGATAGATGGACGGAATAGAAAAGCTTTTAGTAGGACCAATAGGGATTCCTGGTAGATTTGCTTATATTTCTTGAGCGTTTTACTTGATCAAATTTTAATCTTCCCAGCAACTTATTGAGAGAGCTTCTATTATTTTTTGCACTTAGCAAGAACCAAAGAAGACAAAGGATTGCCTTGCCTGAGGTCAGATGGGGAACTGTGGCAGGGCAGGAGTCTAATGTGGGTCTCTCTGATCCCAGGATCCTGATCTTAGCTCCAGAACTGAGATTTTATCCTCTAGAAAAAGTCAGGTAAGGGAGTCATTCCTCCAGAGACCCCACTGCCTAGTGCTTTTAAAGCCCCGTAGTGCAGCTTATGCTGGTGTCACTTGTTTGTCCTCCCCTCATGCATTCATTCAGCTATTATCACAGAGCACCTTCTCTGTACCAGGTACTGCTTCAGTTGTAGAGGTGTCCTAACCCCTTATGATCTGCCTTGGATTATATTATCTAAGTCTTTTCATGCATCTTTTTAGCAAGAATTTCCTGAGGACTGCTTACATAGACCAGGCACAGTGCTAGACATTGGTTACTTGCCCTAGAGCCCAGCAAAGCTCACCAAAGAGGGATGTTACTCATCTCTGAATTTTCTGATACTGAGCAGATAGTGGGCAATAAGGATTCTCTTGAATAAATGAATAGATGGACATGATGGACAGTTAGTGGGTACTCAGAGAAAGTCATGATCGGATGATAAAATGAGAAGACCACATGTTGGCAATTTTGATACTTGTGTTTTGCCACTGATCTGGAACCCTGTAGCCTCTTAGAAACTTAGCTAGCTGACTAGCCAGTTTTCTTCCTCCTCCTTTCTCTTCCTTCCTTCCATAGAATTTTATTGAGGCTCTTGGCTCTAAATTGGTATTAATTAGGAGGGAGATGATATTGGTCTAAATTATCTCCAAGAGTCTGACTAGCTCTGGATTTTGTGATATAATGATTATTTAGATGAGTTACATCTTCTACTGAGTACTCTTAAAGCTCTAGGTTAGAACAGCAGTCAGCTCAGGCTGCTAAAGATCGTATAGGCTTGGGGTGGGGAACAACTGACCCACGGCCAAGCCAGATGTCCTTGGGCCACCCCTTGGACTTCTACTGAAACCACACTGAAGAGAATAAGGAGATGGGAATTTGGGCCTTGCCTCCTTCTTTCCATCTCACCTGGTCTCTCAGGGCCTAACAACCTTCCAGTAATGGATTAAGACCAGATTTTTAAAAAAAATTGACTTGAACCTCACAGTAATCCATACATTGGGCCTCCTCCTGGCTTCTCTTCTCTAACCAGTTAACTGTCAGGTCCATTTGGCTGGGACGTGAAGCTGACGTTCTGTGGATCTGCTGGTGGTTTTCAGCTCTGCAGGTTGGTATGTAAAGGGGCACACAGCACATGTTTCTTCTTTGGCTAAAGGATCAAGCCTTCCTCTGCTGGTGTACATAGAGAGAGCCAGCTGTTTGGCAACCCCACTAGCTCATCTACCCAATGGGAGTTCATTTAGAGAGTAACTCAGCACAGTATCAGGTGTGAGCAAGAGTTAGTGCAGACTCCAGGGTCAGGCATCCCTGCTTGCAATCCCAATCCCTCCATGTGCTAGCTATGAGACCTGGGGCAAAGGACTTAAAATCTCAAAGCTTCAGCTTCCGCATATGTTCCATAGGGGAAAAGAGTGCTGGCCGCTTAACGTTATTGTGAAGGCTGAGTGAGATAGTATAAGTAGCACCACACACGGGGCTAACACACAGCAGACAGGCAGTGAATGGAAGCACTTTTTTTTATCCTTATTGTTGCTCTTTGTAGAATTCTCTCAGAAGCCAGTAGGGTAGATTATGCATTGATAAAAATCTCCACATCTTTCTCCAGACGCCTGTCAGGTAATGCGTGGTGGCTGGCCCAAAACTGTCCGTTTGGTCACACTATTCTGGAAAAAAGCATTCCAATGAATCTTCCTACCTCCTAAATGTTCTCAACTTTCCTTTCAGCGCTCTACTGATAGCTCCTGACTTAACACCATGAAGAAACCAAGTGAGAATTCAGTTAAGTGTCTGCTGTAAAGACGGTCCCTTTAGTTGGCGGAGCTCGCGCTCTGGAGGGGGGGTTTAACAACTGGCTTGTAGCTTTCAGTGCCAGCAGAGGCATCGTGCAGTATTTTTTCCTTTCTTCTTGGAAGGTCCATAGCCTCTTTTAAGAACAATCTCTTAGATTTCACTGAATTGGCGGCTAGGCTTAAAAACCAACTTGTGCATCTGAATGTTTAGAGGAAAGCTATTGACTAACTTGCTCGTTTTCAGCCTTTCTCCCTTTTCCCAATATTTAGGAGCTCGGCCAAAACAAAGAGCCCATTGTGTCCCTGGTACAAGCACCAGAACTAAATTAAACATTCATTGACTCTTAATTAATTGTATTAAGGTTAGGCAATTCCCATTGCTTGGGGGGGCAAAAACCCAAATACTTAATTTACTCGTGATGTGGTGGGTGTCCTCCAGTATTGAACTAAACCACCACAAGACACTCACTTAACAGAAACTGGGGCCTCGGCCCAGGAACTAATTAGCTGCTCTTTCTCTATATATAGCTATCTTTACCACCAGGACCATCTGGAAGTTGTTACCTTCCAAATTCTTTCCATCTATTTTTTTTTCCAACCAATCATTACTGCCATGATTCTTTCTTGTTTTTATGTTACGTGACTTCCCACTCTTAGATTCTCCAGTGTTATCTAGATCACGGCCCAGCAACCCTGGGTTATTTACTCTCTGTTTAATTTTCAAGTGGCACACCTATTTTTATGTACTTTTCCCAGTGACAGAAAAAAAAATCTTTGTGTACAGCCCAGTGGCAGAAGTAAGGATGATTGCCAAGAGGATTGGGCCTACCCGGGTTGACCAGGTGCCCACTAGGGAGGCCCCTGAGCTCCGTGAATCCCCTGTGGTAGTGTCTTAATGGTTAGGCACACATGGGGTGTTCTTGGAAGAACCCGGTTACTTACCCAACTCATTGAGCTAAAAGCATCAGTATAATCTGCTCTTCCTTTGAGAACTTGCCTTGATCAGGGTCTACTGTGCTTTGAGGGTCAGGGAAGTATAAAAACTGTTTTCCCTGACAACATACTTTAGGAGAATAGCCTCAAATATTTCACAGACCTTTACTTAATCCATAGTCCTTACTCTGACCCGCCAGGGCCTCCTCTAGTCTGGCTCTAGTCATCCCTCTCCTTTTCCTACTATACCCTCTTGTGTTGATTCACCAAATCCTGGAACCTGGCTTTTAGTCTGTCCCTCCCCACCAGTATGACTAGCTTATGGCCACTGCAGGACATCTGTGCTGGAACCCACTCTTCCTTGTTTGATGAAGGCTGGCTCCTTCTCGTCACATGGGGCTCAGCTTAGCGGCTACATCCTAAAGATGCCCCCGGAGACCACACCATCCAAGGGCCCTCCCCCACACTTCAGGTCTTCTCTCTCACATTCCCCTGTTTTGTACTCTCGATAACACTTGTCACCATATGAATTATGGTATTTATTTGTTAAATAACATCTGCCCACACCTGTTAATCTTCAGGAGAATATCCACCCATGAAAAGTACCTTATCTATATGATTTATCATGTGACCTCAGCCCCTGCAAATTTCTTGGCTCTGCAATTGGTTGTTTAATGAAATACATTATCAGAGAATGGCTAGTGGCTTTCTCAGTATACAGGTAATTATAAAATGTAGGCATTTGGGATTCCTTGTTCATTTAGAATATAATTCAAAAGTAGTACAAGGCAAGGGATATTATAAGACAACTTGATTACTCTGGTAAAATCACTGGATAACCTCAAAATCATGGGCTAACTTCTCCTACCATGCTCTCCAAGTCACTGTAGGTTTCAGTGTGTTTAAGGTCCACTCTTTCTATTTCTGGTGGTTTAGAGACCTGCTGGGATGAGCCTCTCACCTTTCTCCCAGCCCCAGACATCAAAACAGAAGCAGCCTAATCCTTCTGGAGTTCATGGTGCAGTAACTTCTGATTGTCTTGGTGAGCCATGGCCTCCTGTTACCTCTCTGCCCTGTCATCTCCTAGGATAGAGAACTCATAGCATGCATGGCTCTTTGGCTCTAGCAAAGGTCTGGGGGACTAGAAGTGCAATGAATTCTTGTTTTATGGAGGGTGGTTCTCATCTTCAAACCTGAAGACAGACTCCCTCCAGGCAAAGGGAGATTTTTTCTTGTCCCTGAACAGTAGTACATCTGCTTATTTTTTTCTATTGTCTCCATTTCTACTTCTTAGTCCCAAATGGTGAAATCCCTGGATAGCTAAACTCCTGGTTCTCAACTCCATTTGTGTGTGTGTGTGTAGCCCGTATAAAAAGGCCCATGGTGTGCAGATTTCAGCAGGGCTAGCAGGACACTCTCTACCAGGTATCATGTGTCAGAGCCCTCGGTCCCAAGGAGGAATCCAGTTACATGGGAATTCAAGTTCACAGCCTGCTCTTCAGGCTTTTTGATTTCCCTTTCAGTGTCACGTTGGAATCAACTAATTCATTTTGGGGAGGAGAGAAAATATTCTTAACAGCCAGGCTCCTGACTTGGCTTTCATCTGGACGCCTTCAGCTTTTCAGCTTTTCTTTTCAATCACCTTTTCGTGGGCTTTTCCTCCTGAGCCTTTGGGACTTGAATCCAAGGAAGGGGGGATTTAGGTCTTGATAGAACCCTGCCCCAGTCTGCTTTTTGGCTAATGATTGGTCTTCATCAAAACAAGCAGAGTAAACATAAAGAAGTAGAAAGGAGTTGTATTTAAAGGCAAAAGCATGAGTAAATGAAATAGGAAACGCCAATAATGGTAACCAGAGATGATCCATAAAAATAAAAGCTGAATTTTTGAAAAGACTGTATATACACAAAGTCTGACAATTAAGTTCACACATTCATCCTAGAAAAAGTGCTATACCCCTCATTGCTGAATATCACTATGGTTGTGTGAAGCTGTATGCTGACGCCAGCACCAAGTCCACCCTTCAAAGCGATTTTGGATCTCTCTTTCTGGAATGACCAGAAAAATATATGGGTGTGTGCTATCATCATATGGCACTTACAAGCATGCAACAATAATGAACGCCACTCGGCAATACACCACCACATGTCCACATGAACACAGCTGTGAGACACCCATATACCAGGAATATAAAACTCCACTGAGTTGTTTGTACAGTGCTGCCAGCGTAAGCACACAGTGGCAATTTTGTGAACTTCATTATCAGACCTCAACAACAACAGTTCTGATGGTCATTCCAGAAAAAGAGTTCCAAAATTCCTTTGAGGAGTGGACTAGGTGCTGGCGTTGGTGCCTAGCTTCCTAAGGGAAGTACTTCGAAGGTGATTCTAGCAATACTCGGCAATGAGGTAGGGAGCACTTTTTCTAGGATGAGTTTGCTAACTTAACTGTCAGACTTTGTATACAGAGCTACACTGTCCAATATGGTAACCACTGTGACTACTTAAATTTAAATTATTTACAGTGCAACGAAAGTTTAATTTCAATTTCTCAGTCACATGAGTTGTATTAGGAGCTCAGTAGCCACACTGAGCTAGTGTCTAGGGCTTCAGCAGGGATAGCACACATCTGTGTATACTGTGCATTGCAGACAATAGATGTCCATTGTCACAGGAAGTCCTGTTGACCATCTCTTCGATAGTCTAATCTTTGTCCAGGTTAAACAAGAGAAAGGAAGTGCAGAAGACAGAAAATGCTTCATTGAGCAGGAAAATAAAGATATAACTACAGATACAATTAGAACTTTTTTAAAGATAAAATATATTACGAGTAACTCTGTGCCAATGTATTTTAAAAATTAGATACAATGAGAAATTTTCTAAAAAAATTTCCAAAATTGACTCTAAATATAAAGCAAATTTGAATATAGTAGTGACCAATGAAAGAACTGAACTAGTAACTAATCAAATATGAGTCTCACCCCTCTTTCTCCCACCAAAAGTTGGTACCAAGTCCAAATGATTTTACAGTCCAATTCTCCTATAATTCTAAAGAATAGCTAATATATTTAATTAAAAGTAGAAGCAGCCAGAAAGTCTTTAGGTGAAGGATTTCAGTCCTACCTTTATCCCTTCCATGGCCTGTGACGCAGGGCACGAGTCTTCCCTTTACCTCTACCATGAAGCAGTTAATCTGAAAGGTTTTCGAGGGCCTGGGCAGCTCCCGTGGTTCCATGGCTTTAAGACATTTTTCTTCCCACTAATCTTGTCTAGACAATTTACAGCTTCCAAGTATTAAGAGTGACAACATTGGGTCACCCATATGGCCAATCTGATCTGCTCCATCCTATGATGATTGTTAAATAGACCCAGAGAAAAAAATGAATTCCTAAAGAAACAGCCCAACAGTAGTGTGGAGCTGAAGGCAAGTTCCAACTTGTTCTTGTCTCATTCAAGGAGGATTTGTCCCCTGAAAACAATTTACTCACAACCCTAAATAATAACACTGTCTAGTGGGTTAGAAGTTGTGCGCTTTTTAAAATTTAATGCTAGTATTTATAGAATGATTCCCATGGGCCAGGTGTTGTCCCAAAGACTTCCTATGTGCTAACCCATTTGGCCTATACAACATCCTGTGAGGGTGGGTAGGTATTAGTTCCATTTTAAAGGCTGCAGACTGAGACTCAGAGATGGTGTCACTTGCCAAGGGTCACATTCTTAGAATGCTGAACAGAACTCCAAATCCAAAGGGACCTACAACTGTGCTCTCATGCGTAGACAACAAGTTGTGAGTGCTACAGAGTTTCTGAAGGGTCTAAGGGCATTTCTCTTTGGGTTTCATTTCTCTGGTGAGCAGTAGCAATTCCTCTGTACCACGCATCTGTTAGAGGTTACGTTTCCAATGTCACCCTCTCCAAAGGTTTGGTGAGAAGCCATGCATTTCCTTCCATAATAAAAGCAATCACTGGCTTGGGCTTTTATTCAGTAAGGAAGCAGGACTGGCTAGTAAAAGCTCATTTGTGTTGTTATATTAATCAGTTGCATGTGTGAAGGATAGGGGAAAATGATAATTGCCCAGGCATTGCAGAGTCTAGGTTGACTGGAAAGGTCCTCAGCACATGCTTTCGCAGACTTAGGGAAGTTACTCCCTCATTTCTCTCTTGTTCGTTTTTGAAGGGGCTGAAGTCCTTACATGATGACCACCAGGGCTGATCACTGGTGATCCGTAGCAAGTCATATGCAGGACCTCCTTGGACTTTGTAGCTTGTCTCAAAACATTGTTTCCAAATACCTCAAACTTAACAGGGAGTCGAGGCTGGCACACTCAGGGCCATCAAGGATAGTTCTGCAAGGCTGAAAAAAGCATGCTAAGGAGGAATTTCCTTGTGCTACCCACTTCCTTAGCTGCCCATTCCAGACTCAGTAGGGCAAACAGGATTCACCTCTGTATTGTGCAAGATGGACTTTGGGGAACATTTTTCAGGAGCTAAAACAGAACACATCTAGTTTAGATCCTTTGGAACACACCTGCCTGAGATGATATGGTACTTCTTTTAAAGTTTCCCGACCCCACCACAAGCCTTCCGCAGAAAAGCAGACATACCTTTCAGTCCCCTGGAGTTAACACAGGGGCTTAAAAGGATAATGAGCCGTGGATTTCACTTTGGTTTAAGTCTTTGTGTTACTGACAGGGCTTCAAATGGGCGGGGAACCTCAGGTACAATGTGTCATCTTTCTTCCTCCCTCTTCTTATGAAATCAAGTGCAAAGTACTTAGCTTTTTTTTTTTTTTTTAACTTAATCTGTTTCTTTTAAATGAAACAGAGTTATTACCCTCTTCCTTTGATTCAATATATTTGGAAAGATTTGGTTTCCATGGAGAGATGGAAATGGGTTAGGTATGTAATAAAAGGGACACGACAAACCCGTCTCCATTTACACGGACAACTCGATTTGTCTAAGAGGCAATAAATAGCTGAGATTGAATGTTAATGAGGTCTCTGGAAGAGGAAACCAGGGACTGGCCAGGACTAAGTCTCAGCCGGGGGCTTAGGGCCTTGGGACAGACCCTCAGATTTCTGGCCTTTCATTTTTTTCTTCCTTCTTCTTTATGATACCAGCACTATAAAAATGTTTACCAGCATTTGACCACTTTGGGGATGAGCCCCACCTTGGGCTGCGGGCTTTTTGACCAGGTGAAGCAGGCACTCTGATTCCCATTTTGCAAAGGAGGGACTTGGGTTTCCACTGTGTCAGTGCCTGCAGCCAGCACAGCTGAGTGGAGGGTCGGGCTGCAGACCCATTCTGTCAGATGCCTGGCCCCACTTAGCTGCTGGCCCAAGCCGGCGAGGTCCTCCCACGGAGCCTCTCTCCCGTCTGCCGTGTCCTGTCTGTCCCCTCAGCTCCAGTGTGCTGTGAGCCGCATCACTTCACCCCGACGGTGGCCTGAGGGGGCTTTCCCTGACTCAGAACTCCCCCGGCCCATCCCACCTGCAGGCCTCAGTCAGTTCACCTCCCCGAAACACCACTTTCTCTGTGCCCTGCCCAGGATGACAGATGGCCAGTTGCTCCCTATTTCCAACCACAGCAGTTTTTATGGATTTTCCACAACTCCCAGATAATGGGGTATTTTTTTTCCTCTTCTAAAAATACAGTGTTAATTGGCGTTTCCGTGTCTTTGCGATGTTGCCCATGACTAAGCCACGCTCTGCAGTTCAGTCGCCCTCTCCATGCTGAGCACAGGGCTGGACATCCTCAGGACACCTAACGTGTACTGAGCACCTCACACGTGCCAGGCACAGCCTATGTGTATGAATTCTTTTAATCTTGACAATAACCCTCTGAGGTAAAGACTGCTATTAGCTACCCTTTCAGGTGAGGCGTCTGAGGGACTGTACCCCAGGGCGCCTTCCACTGCACTCTGCCGTCTCACACCACATTCAGATCAGACGCAGGTGAGCACACACCCGGGCGTGGAGAACAAATGACACAGCGTGAATTCTTTTTCTGGAAGTTTGCTTCCCTGACAATGCTCATTGGTTGGTTCCCAAAGTTCCTGTAGAAACAGGCTCTCAATTCCTTCCTTGTGACCCAGCACCTGGAGAATGGGGCATTGAATCATAATATTCTGTTTTAGAAAAGCTTTCCAGGGTGGGCATGGTAGTTCATCCTATAATCTTAGGGCTCTGGGAGGCCAAGGTGAGTGGATACCTTGAGCTCAGGAGTTTGAGACCAGCCTAAGCAAGAGTGAGATCCCATCTCTACTAGAAAAAACAAGGGGGGGGGGGAGGTGAGGAAGGGAAGGAAAGGAAGGAAGGAAAGAAAAGAAAGGAAAGAAAGAAAAACTAGGCAGGGGTTGTGGCAGGTGCCTGTAGTCCCAGTTACTCAGTTGGCTGAGGCAAACGGATTGCTCAAGCCCAAGAGTTTGAAGTTGCTGTGAGCTATGACACCATTGCACTCTACCCAAGGTGACAAGGAGACTGTCTCAAAAAAACAGAAAAGCACTTTCCGGTTCAAACCTGCAGTATCCAGGTCCTGCTCAGAACCATTTATTTGCATAGCAGATGTAATTCCAGCCTTCAATCTCCCTCCCCCGTCCCCCCTCCTCAGTAATATGAGCCTCTTCTATTTGGTAGTAGATGTTTTAATTCTTTCTGGAACAAAGTAGAGTATAAATAAACAAAGTAGAATATTTAAAATTTTCATAACAGCAATAACTTCCACAGGGCTTTTGAAAATGATAGACAGTTTGACCGTTTTGAGGAACTTGTGCCTGCCGGGGCCAGCACTGCTACTCTCTGATGCTGAGTGTCCCTCAGACTAGGAAATTTTTCCTTAAGGAATCTTTCCTGAGCACCTCTCATTGTCTCCAAAAGTGCAATGCCACTTTCATTGCTTCCAGAATTTAACGTGCGTGCCTTCTTGCCGCCTATTAACACTTCGCATTATGATTAGTAATGGGGCTTTGTCTTTAGGTGGCCTAGGACTTTCTTGATCTCTATGTCCCTGGCCTAGCATAGTCCTTGGAATATATGGGTATCCAGGGGCCTCGTTGAAGGCAGGAACAGCACAAGGGGAACAGCAGCAGACAAAGGATATTCCACAGGAGAATGAGAAGCTGTAACGTGTCTGTATAAATGCCCACGGATATTCCCTTCCTTCATTGTCACCCTGTTCTGCCTGTCATGAGGGAGCATTGCCTCATGGGAAAGGCAAAGCCCACTTGTCCGTAGGGACATGTTCTGCACGGGGAAGTCTGGCATTCCCAGCTGGGTGTTTGCAGCCTACCACTAGGGTGTTTTATAGTAGTGTCTGCCAAGAGGTGTTATCTCCCCCTCCTAGGTCTTTGCAAGAGAAAAGGTGATCAAAGAAACCAAATCTAGGGGAGGTTTTTAGAGTCAAATCATGGACAGAACGGACATGGGCTATGGGTGATCATAATATGGGGAAAGTGCTTCAAGAGCCTCCTGGCCCTTTTCACATGCAGCCATCTTTCATATCCCTGTGAGATAAAATCTCTGTAGAGGTCATAAACCACTGTCAGGGTATTTGACAAGCCCCATAGGTAGTTGTTCTGAGCCAGTAAAAGCATCTTAATTGACCTAAATGACAACAGTTATGTTATAAATATCTAGAATTTATGACCTGAGAAGGTGTAATCACATCTTCCATCAGTTAAGTTTGCATAGGAGAATCTTGAGGATTTAAGATAGGGCTGCAAGTTGGGGAAAATCTGATTATCCTTAACTTTATGACAAACACAGAGCTAAGTGAATCGGAGTGCTTTCAAGTCCCTGATCCCTGGGAATTAAAGGCGGTGGGGTTTCAGAATTGGTATAAGCCACCCAGTCCTCTCTGTGCAGCTGTGATTTTATTGGCCTTATAAAGTCTCGCGTCTACTGTGACAAATCCAAGACCATATACCTGTGAAGAAGAGATGTTTTCGATTATGGGGTGCAGAGGAAGCAGACGGTGGGGTGAGAGGGTGAAAGCATGTGTGTTTATGCCAATCCTCCTTTGGAATGTGCGGAGTCATTGTGAAAAGCAAGTGGATTTGGCTCCGTGGTCTAAGGTGGCACCTCATTCTCTACAGGGCTCCAGTGGGTGAAATTTAAAAGCAGAGCTTAAAAATAAATTGACGCATCTGAGACCACCATGCATCTTTTGTTAGTTGAACATTAAACTTGGATCTTAAAAAAAAAAAAGATTTACTTCCTGAATTTTATTATTAAGGGATGGTTTTATTATCAAGTTTTAACACTACATGTAAAGCAAAAATCTTAGCAAAGCCACCCATGAAAGGATGTGTGTTTTAAAAAAGACACATTATAGAGATAAATTTGATGTCATGGATCAGCCAGGTGACTGCCTGGGGACTCACTGATCAATGGAGTGGAGTCATCTTCCATCTTCGAGGTAAAAGGCAAACAGCCAACTTAATCCCAATTTGCAGAGCTTCAAAGGTGAACAGTCATTTTGCAGGGCAATGAAGAGCTCAGGTTATCTATTTAATGCCAAAGTCTGTAAAGTCAGTGAAATTTCTTTAATGAATTTGAGAGCAATCCTTCAAAGAAGCCTCCAATTGAAACCCATACTGAGGCCAGTTGTCTTTGAACTCAAGAGATGAAGTTTATCCTAGATTAACCTGGTCTTTCAATGTACACTGTTTTGTAATCTAGGGACAGAGTTCTGAATTTTGAGGGAAGCAGTCTAGTGCTTTGGCAGGCATACCTAAAACACCGATGTATTTATTATAGCAGTAGGAATGCTTTCAGCTTCCCAGCGGTATATATTCAACTCGTTATTTCTCAGTAGGTATGCAACAAAACTTCAATTTGGGGGGTTATTTTTAATCATACTTTTCACTGTACTTCTGTACATTTAAACCTTGCATCCTCCAAATCTGGAGTTTTATGCCTTACATTGTGGACAAAATAGGAAATCTGGAACTGATTATGAAATTATGAAGCAAGGAGATGCAGAAATGTGTGGGGATCAGTGTACAAATGCATAAGTCCTGATGTGCACAAAGCCTGGTGTGAAAGACACATCATTTTAAGTTTGAACCCGGCTTTTACATTTCAGCATAACGCAACCTAGCATTTTCTTTGTGTGGTGCTGTGGGAGCTTTTGGTGTTAACGGAATTCTTTTCTAAAGAGATTCCTTTGGGTTCCTTCAGAATTTGTCCAGGTTCCAGGTTCCAATAGGAAAAACATGGACCAGATTTTAGTAGAAAAATAGTGGTCCAGATTTTTCAGTTGGCAAGCACCCTACTCTAGAGTTGTTCTCATTTTATTAAGTGGAACAGGTTACCATAAGAGAGGAGCTCTCAGCATCTGTGCCCTGAATGAAGGGAAGAGGGAAGCCTGGGCTCCCTGGGAAGGGCCACTGGGGGATTTGGAGGCCGCTTGTGGTTTTACCATTCCATTCTCATCTCACTGAACAACAGTTACATTTGCTGGTAAGTCAAGACCAAATCCTTTAGTGTTCTCTGCTCATGTCTCTTTAAGAAAGGGAAGCTGAGTCTTTCCATAATGGGATTTCAGTTGACTCTTTTCCTGGCAGTAGGATTTTTATTTATTCATTTTTTGTTTTTTGGCTTTAGTGTTTTAACTAATTTCTAAAGGCAATGCATTTTTACTACCAAAACGTTCAAACCATTCAAAACTCTTTGCAAAAAAAAAATAATAAAATTCTCTAATTCCCTCTAATTCCCTATCTAGAAATACTAAGATTTGTGTGAAATATATATCTTTCTAGTTTTTTCTATAGCCAAGTATAGCATCTTACAAAGATTCTATTATAAATGTTTTTATAGCCTGCTTTTTTAAACTTAACCTTGTATATCAGACACTTTCCACATTGATCAATATAAACCTACAGCTTCTCTTTTATAGTTGCAGAGTGTAGAATTTTCATTATTTAGACAGTTCTTAATGATGAACATTTATTTTTTTTCAGATGTTCCCTGTTAGAATGCTAAAACTCCTCATGCTTAACCTTTACTCACTTATCCAATAATTTCTTTGGAAGAAATCCCTAAAAGGGAAGTCACACATTGATATTAATGAACACTATGAAATGGCCTCCCAGAGAGGTGCTGCCCACTCACCCTGCTTTCTCATCTTACATGGCACTGCCTCTCTGCACCTACCCCCAAGTCTCTGGGGTTTTTGTTTTGTTTTTTTGCTTTGCTTTTCCAAGTTAATTCAAATGGGTTCACAGCTTTCAGAATTCTTATTCTGGATCGTTCAGTGCAAACCAACAAAAACAATAAACACACACTTAATTGGAAAGTCAGTTCAGAGAGAATTGAAAACTATCCTCGCTCATGGTTTTCCACGGGATCCACTCCATATCCCCCATCACCAGGATGGGTGTAGTTTCTCTCCCGTCAGTGCCATCCTCTGACTCAATTTGCAGACTTTTCAGGATGGGTTCCCTTTCCCAGTTTGCTTGTGAGAAGAGTTTTCTTTACAGTAGGTAAGGACTTGTAGGGATTGGTCAATAAAGGGAAATGACCAATGCTGGAAATGGGAAAGGGGGCCACTTTTCTCACACTCCAGACCTTTAGAAACACCTAAAACCAAGCTCAGTTAACAGGTTAATTGTTGTTGGTCATAGGTTTTGAATCTGAGACTTCTTGGCCATTTGAGGGGTCCGAAGTTCCAGGGCCTTTTATCCTTTTATTGGTGAATTCACTGAAGTGTAGGCAGACAGAAATTGTTCAAGTGGCAGGCAGATAAACTTGTTAAATCCCTGGGAGTTTTTCCTTCCTTGCTCTGGGAGTTTATCATCTTGGCGGAGTTAAAAGGCAATTAGGCCTGCAGGTCTTTGCTGGCTTGTTTATTGGCATTTTACACATGGGTGTTGAAGAGACAGGGCAGTATTAAACATTCCAATCCCCCTGGCCAGAGGGGAACGAGACCTCAGCCCAGCTCGGGAAGTCAGAGACTGCCTTGCCAAAATGCTGGAGGAAAATCATTTAAATATAGTACCTGTGCCCCACCATACTCATTGCTGGTGGAAAATTGCAGCCGGCTAGCTCCATGCTGTGTTCCATTTCCTGGGAAATGGTTTTATGGAAGGGCGTTTGATGAAAAAGTTCATTCCTTCTGTAATTGTTAGCTGCCCCCATGGTGTGCGTTAAGGTGGAGGCGCACTGGAAATATTTCTTGCCCCAAACCTCTAGGGCAAGCCCACTCATGAGAAGGGAAGCTGGTGGGAAACGAATTTCCACGAAGTCCCCTGGTCACTCTAGGTTCTCAGAGTCTCCCCAGCCATGCTGGTCAGGGCGAGATTTGTGAAGGAGATAGATCTTGGGGCTTTGCAGCTCTTCTCCTGTCCAGCTGTCTGCCCAAAGTCTTAGGCTGCCTTTCTGGGATAAAGGAACAGGGTTGGTCTAACAGTCTAACAGCACACTCCTCAACACAGCTTCTTATTCACTCACCACCCCCACCAGAACTTTGTTGGGTGTCCTTTTTTTTGAGCATTTATCTAAAATTTAGATTCAGGAGTGTCCAACCTTTTTTCTTCTCTGCCACACACTGGAAGAATAAGAGTTGTTTTGGGCAACACATTAAATACAAAAACACTAACAAAAAAAAGAAAAGAAAAGAAAAGGCACATGCATACTTTTTTCCATACCTGACACCACAGATAAACAAACCAGTCCCCTCAGATAATTTGCATTTGGCCTCCTCAAATAACCTGCATGTGGCCGGGGGTCACAGCTTGAACACCCCTCAAGTTTTCCAAGTGGATCTGAAGAGAATTTGCAGGGCTCAATGTGCTGAACTTAGGAGTCAGGTTCTCCTGGATTTGACTTCTAGCTGTGTGTCTAACTTTGTTGCTTGATTCTATCTTTAATCTTAGGGGTTTTTTTTCTTTTTGTAAAATAAGGACAAAGATAGTCCCTACCATGCTAGTGTGTTGATATTCTAAAGTAAATAATGCACGGAAAGTGCTTAGCATTAGCGCCTGACAGGTCTTTTTAAAAAGCACCATAAATGTAGCTATTATGATCATTATAGCGTGCTTTATTTGTCTAACACGCTGATCTGTGTGTAGTACCTGTATACGTGAGTACAAATAAATAGTCCAGTGACAGCTATATTTTTAAACCAAATTTAGCTGTTTTTATTTTACTAATCTAGACTGCCACTGAAATATAAAAACCTACCTGTATAAAATAAAACAAAAAATTCTTGTTCCTGGGCAGAATACTTGGAGCATAAGGACTGTCCCTTTCACAGCCCGACCATTGTGCTCAGCAGCCAGTGAAGTCTCTTCCTAAGTGGCTGCTGCTCTTCCAAATGTTTCTGAAGAGTGAGACCCCCTGCCTTCATTTTCTCAACTAAAGAAAACACAATGGGAAACTGCAGCTTTGATTTCCAATCTGACCTTCCGTGTTTTGAAACAGTTTTGCCATCGTGTCCTGCCAGCGTCTGCACGACGACTTCCTCTGGCTGAGTAATGTGGTTCTCATTAGGGACACCCTCTGAGACCTGGGAGGATGGGGAGGAAAGCAGCCCGAGATGAGTGCACTTACCTGCTCTACTCAGATATATGAGATTGAGCACCAGAAGGGATATGGAGTTTATCGTTAGGAAGACTCAGAAAGAGAATGAAAGCAAATGGCTGACAAATTGGCTGTCTTTTATGCAAAGTTGACGGGCAAGCGGCCTCTTACCCAAAAGAGGATATGCAGAGCCCTGGGGCCAAATGGCTCGGCGGGCAGTCTGCAGGCTTTTTGAAGTCCCTGCTCACATGCCACTGTTTTTAACAACAGGGCCTCTGCTGAACTGCCTCCTCATAAAGACATGAAAACCTCATTTTACCTACAACGTCCCAGTCCAACCTCATAATTCATCCCTCTCTCTGGTACATGTGCTGTTGGCTGAGATACCTGTGTATGCACAAAACGGGGAATTTTTTCTCCCTAGAGTTTCATGCATTGGGTTATAAATGCTAAATCTCTTTATCCCACAGATGCTAAGACCTTTCCCTGGGGCCCCATAGACCCCGGCTCACTCCTGTGATGCTCAGGAGGTGACTCTGAGGAGGGATGGGAGATCCCATTTGCTCCCCCTGGATTCATGGAGACTCTGCACCCCTGGGACAGAGGACAGCCGTGGGACACAGCAGGAATGGAGTTTGGAGAGCTTGGAGTTTCTTTAGAAATATCTAAGAATCTACTAATCGTTCTAACTCTAATATGATTTTCTTGTTAATCTCTGTCAAACCATGAAATCTGATATGTTAACCATGACTAAGCCGTGAAATTTGTCAACTTTGTCTGTGATTTACACAAGCTCTGTTTTTCTTTTTTTATTTAAGTCTTAACAGAAAGTGGGAAACAGTACTTCCCAGCATGCTTTTCCCAGCAGGCTGCTAGTATCCTATGACAACAAGGAAGAACAGAGTGTATGGGTTTCTCAGGCTGTTCCAAGGACCAAGGGACAGATAAGATTAAAACCAAAAAGCTAAATAATATATTTTCCTTTGAGGTGGTTATCTATGAGCATACCAGATTTGCTTAACTGTCAAAAGTATCAAATAAGCATTTAGAATAGTTTTATGGCTTATATCACTGGGTGTGATAATAAACTTCCTTAAAGTTGTAGATTGTTTTTGAAAGAAAAATGAATAAAACCTGTATTTTTTTAGTTGTAGGTTACATAATTAACCTCTTCAGTGTAGTATAAGTGTAGGCTCTGTGACCTGAAATTCTTCTTCCCAGTTGGCTAGATGAGTGAATTTGCGTTAAGTCATTTAACTTTTTCTTCTTGAAACAGAGTCTCACTCTGTCCCTCGGGCAAGAGTATAGTTGCATCATTGTAGCTCATGCACCCCCAACCTCCTGGGTTCAAGCAATCCTCCTGCCTCAGCCTCCTTAGTAGCTGGGACTACAGGTGCCTGCCACAATGCCCAGCTAATTCTTCTATTTTTAGTAGAGATGGGGTCTTGCTCTTGCTCAGGCTGGTCTTGAACTCCTGAGCTCCAGCAATCCATCTGCCTGGGCCTCCCAGACTGCTAGGATTCTGAGTGTCAGCTGCCCCTCCCAATCCCACTTAGCTTTTTTCTGCTCTCAGTTTTTTCTTCTGAAAAATAGAGATAGTACTGAGCCCTACTTTGTAAAAGGCTCTAAGGCCCAAAAGAGATATCGTCTGTAGAGCTCAGAGCTGGCCACCCCTGCCCTTTCTTCTCCATTTGGGCTACTGGTATTGTCAACATAAGAAGATATAATGCATCATTGGGTGTCTTTGGTTTCCAAAGGAAAATTGGTTAGCTTAAATTCATGTATTTGGGAAAATGTTTTTTTATCAGAGGAAATGGGAAGTGTTTGGCAAAACACAGCAGTATCTATAGATGGCCTTCCACGTGAAGGAAGGAAAACAGCTCAAAGGAAGAGAGAACGTTGCAGGACTGGGCCGTGGTGGGGGTCAGGGAGTCTTTCCTACCTACCTCTACCAAATGCCTCTTCTCAGACTGAAAGAAAAAGAATGCCCTGATCCTACCCAACTGTCTCCCTACTGCTGCTCAGATAATCAGATGACTCAGAACTCAGAGCATTTTGGTGATTTCAGTGACCATGTAGTCCAGTGGTGTTTAAAAATGTATTTTTCACACTAAATTTTGTGCAGTGCTTCAGAACCTGAAGGAGCTCTTTCCCAATACCTTCCCACTAGATCATCTGTAGGACATAACCTGGAAAAATAGAGTCAGGCTGATCCGTTCATCTTACTGACAGTGGAGATCATAGTGTGCAGGTGAGTTGCCCCTGGATTTACCACTGATGACCAAGAGCAACCTGGCCATGTCTTCCTGCCTTCCCAGTTTCTTTGCTGTTACCCTGATGTCTTCTCCCCTTTCCATACGAACTGGAGGAAAAGAAAAGGCACAGGGCTTCAGAGTGGCTTTAATTAATCTGCCCAGGCTCTTGGACCCTCAAATAGTCTATAAACAATGTCCTGAAATCTATGAACCCTCTCCACCATCAAAAAAGAAAAAAAAAATCTCTGCCAAATGTTGAATGTTTACATGCATTTTCCCATGGAGAAGTTCTGTAACTTTAATCAGATTCTCTCAAAGGAGTTTATGACCCCCAAAAGGTTTAAGAATGATTTCCCTATAATTTGTGCCCCTAAAAGTCACATTTCCAGTTCTGATTGTGAGTTGCAAGGTTAACAATTACATCCACTTTAACCATTCAAGGGAAATGTAGCATATGATCCTCTGAGTGCCTGAGGTCCCAGCCTTGCTTGTAAAACAGAAATCGTGTTGTGAATTCTCAGCTTGTCTGTGCAGCTCTAGTTCTTGGCTAGAATTCTAATAGGAACTAGGTCCTAACCATCTTAGAACCCAGGTGGTTCAAAATTGATAAAATAATGCATGTTTATTTATAACATTCCCAAAATATACATATATTTCTAGATATGGACATTCATTTGTTTGCTTAATTCTGCTTTTGTATGGATTAGGGTTGCCAAATTTAAGAGATACAGGATACCCAGTTATAACTGAATTTCAGATGAACAGCAGGTAATTTTTTAGCAGAGTTCTTTAAAAGGGAGGAAAGGGATCAGCCTTCCAGATGTAGAAAGAGCCTTCTTTCAATTTGAGAATTTATGCTGTAAAAATTAAGAGAAGTTTTTTATAAATAATCAGAATCTTTTGGGGATGATGGAAATGTTCTAAAATTGGTTTGGGTGATGGTTGCAAAATTGTATAAATTTACTTAATAATATCAAACTTTACACTTAAAATAGATGACCTTGACAGGTCAACCAAAAACAAAAATAGCTGGAGGTGGCGCCTGTGGCTCAAGGAGTAGCGCGGGGGCCCCATATGCTGGAGGTGGTGGGTTCCAACCCAGCTCCACCCAAAAACTGCAAAAAAAATAGCTGGGTGTTGTGATGGGTACCTGTAGTCCCAGCTACTTGGGAGGCTAAAGCAAGAGAATTGCTTAAACCCAAGAATTTGAGGTTGCTGTGAGCTGTGACGCCACAGCACTCTACTGAGGGTGAAATAATGAGACTGTCTCAAAAAGAAAGAAAGAAAAAAAAGAAATGTATAATGAAAGTAGTGGCTCTCTCAAGACCTTGTCCCCCATTCCCAGACATTTGTCTACATCTGCAGACGTTTTAGGGCTGCCATTGGCATCTAGAAGAGGCCAGGGAGGTCGCTATATATCCCACAATGCACAAGGCATTCCTGACAAGGAAGTATTATCTGGCTCCAAACTGTAGTAGTGCCAGGGTTGGAAGAAAACGCTTCTTTAGAGGAATTCTTGCTGGGGTGTGTGTGTGTGTGTGTGTGTGTGTGTTTTAATGCTTTCCTTCAAGGCCTAAGAAAAAAGAGAGAAAATGTTCTCTTTTGATGAGTAGAAGCATCCTGACTTCTTACATCCCACATGGATCCAGGAATTGGAGAACACCAGGGTACCAGTGAGCAGGGCAAAGTGCAAGGTCAAGACCGATCTTCATAGTTCCAACAGCTGTCTCAGCTCCAGGGAGAGACAACTTCAACAAAGCAGAGGACCAAAAAGTTACAAGGATGTTTAGTTTGTGATAAAAATCATTTTGCAGATTAAAGTGCTTCCTCCTGCCCATAAAATGGTATGTTCTTTAAATAACTCAAAAATCGGAGGCATTTAACTGAGTTGTGAACAGGAGGCAGGACTGCTGCTTGGAGCGTGGTCCATTGGTTCCACCCTTGTAGTCAAGCCTACCACGCCGGAGGTGGCGGCTCTTCACATTTTCTCTAGTGTGCTTTTGAATAACCCATGTGTTCAATGCCCCTACTCTTGGCAAGAAGGGATTCCAGGGGTTGCTTCCTGGAACCAGTCTCTCTCTCCCTGTACCCTGGCTCCACTGTCCCTCCGTCCTGTGGTGGTAGTAAGATGGCTGCTGGCTACCAGAGCCTCCTTCCACACCAAGTGCCGTTAAGAGTTGCCAAATCCTCAGCCAGGTCCCAGTGTGTCTCATGGCTTTGACTGGATCATGTGCTCGTCCCTGAACCAGTGCTGAGGCTAGGAGAAAGAATGCTAGGAGCTGATTGGCTGTGTGACACCCTGTGGGCAGAAAGGGAGCAGGTATTTCCTAAAAAGGAAATGGCAATAAGATAGTCAAAATGAAGGAATGGATGCCCAGTAGAGAAACACAAACACACACACACACACACAGAGTCTCTCTCTCCCCCTCTCCCCCTCACTCTTACTCCCCATCCACTTCCCGTTCCTCCTTCCCCTTCCCCCCTCCCTCCCTCCTTCCTCTCCCTCCTTCCTCTCCCTCCTTCCTCTCCCTCCTTCCTCTCCCTCCTTCTGCTTCCTCCTTCCCCTTCCCCCTTTCCCTCTACCTCTCCTTCTTTCTCCCCCTCTTAGCTACTTGCTACTAAGAGGCTTTGGATTCCCCAATGGAAGACTCAAATCCTTGCCCTAGCCTTGCTATTAGCTAGCTGACTAAATGGAGATAACTTTGTAACTCTCTCTACCTCCTTTTTCTTGTCTACAGTGTGAAAATAAGGATACCACCTGAGTAGTTATGAAAACTCAGGCAATTTTCTTGGGATAGGGGAAGGATTATGCAAATAGGTAGTGAATGAAGGTGGTGTTAAATGCCAGTGAATTTGGTTCAGCTTGCCAAATCTAGAAGAATGTACACCAGCTACCACCCACCCAGCTAGTCCATACCAGGTTTCGGAAGCCAGTGTCTAAATTTATCCCAATCCTTATTGTTGCAAGTCAGTGTGGGAAATCTTCTGAGGTCAATGATTGAGGTAATTGGCTTGCTGTGTATCTTGAAAAAGTCTCCGTTAAATGACATAATTAGTTTTAATTACCTAATTATGGCACTTAAAGTGTGGGGGTGAAAGGTTACTATTATATTTAGAAGCGAGATCCCCCAATGAAGCCAGGGTGTTTAAGCCAGCATGTCTTCCAATTTCTCTTTGTATTTTCTCAGAGGGAAGTCAGAGGAGGCTGGCCTTGGCCCTGGTGATTTGGGGATGATTATCCTGCACCAGGTAGTGCCAGGGCTGCTCGTGGCATCATAGGAACCTTTGTAAGGAGATGGGAAGGGCTTCCGTAAAGACCTCTTTTCCAGCTGAAGTTAATGAGCAGTGGGAACTCAACTGTCAGCAATTGAATCTGATTGGGCAGGGCAATTATAGGATCGCCTCTGGTGTTTGCACATGCACGAGGATATTTTTATTGCAAAAAACCTAATTGCTTACTTACTTAGTGGAGAGAAAACCTAAACAAATTTGTGTTGTCACGGGTTAAGAAGACATCCTTTCTTTGTCTCTAAAATAGCTACCCACTCTGCTTCTTCGAAGTGGAGGTTTTGTTTCTTTTCAATTTCAATCGGGGCCGTTGTTTGCAGGACTTGGATTATATGATAATAGTAAAGCAGAAAGGTACTTGGGGCTGTGCCGCGTGCTCATTGCCTGTCTTGCTGTTCTCTCCAATGGTTTCTTTCATAATGCGAAGGCAGCTAGAACCCTGGGCAGCACTCGAGGTACTGGGGCTTTCGCAGGCTTTCTGTTTGTTTGTTGTATGGTTGATTGGTTTGCTTGGCTTTTGTTTTTTCCCCCAAGTGGAGGCTTCTCACAAGATTGGCTTCATGTGCTGTCTGGTTTCCCACAGTTGCATAAGGCCAGTAGCAGGGATCCTATCTGTGGTGGCTTTCCAGGTGTCAAAACCACCAGGGATGAGAGGAGTAAAGCCGTCCTTCTGCAACTGCCCGGGGACTTGGAGGACAGAAAAGGCCAGAGTGGGCTCCCAGTCATGACTGAGATTGTATCCACCTTCTTGTCCATTTCAGCAACCTTGACAAGGGTAACATCTCACTGCCCCTTGATGCTAGTGTACAGAAAACAGATTTCTGCAGTCGGGTCTATTCTGTAACAGTTTCCTCTTCTTATAGAAAAAATACTATTTTCTAGGTTCTTTCCTTTTCTGAGATCCTGGAAGAGGTTGAGATGCAGCTGACTTGTGGGCTTTGGACGAGCACCCATTCCTCCTGTAATAGGGCCTGCAGACTCCAAATCCTGGTTCTCGGGTTGGGTGTAGAATTACAGGCTGGAGAATGGCTGAGACCCAAGGGCTTTCAGCCCCTCAGACCAGTCGTGCTGTCTCAGGAATCCTACACATGCTAAACTATCCCAGCAGTGACTGGATAAATCCATGGGTCCCGCAGGCTCTGTGTTACATGTCACTTCTTCCAGGAAGCCTTCCCTGACCTTCCCTCCACTGCAAACTCTGGGTTGGCTGCTTTTGCTCGGTTCTCCATGGTACTCTCCAAGGTTCCTTACCCGCTGTCCTGTAACTACTCGTCTCACTGTCTTTCTCCCAAGTAGCCCATGTGCTCCATGAGGACAGGGCCTGTGTTTCTGCTTGTGACTATTATCCTTCCACAGCCTGGCACAGTGCTGATGAGTGTGTGCGGAATGACTGAATGAGGAAAGGAATGGCTGCTGGGTGTCCTAGGGAACTGTGGTGTGTGCTACCCTCGCTGTTAATACTGCTTTCTTGTTGCTTATAATTTTCATTGCCCCAGATGATCCAGCTCTGTCGGAGGCACGTAGGCACAGCCAAATCTCATGCTGTACATTGATCACCTGTCCAACCTTTGCCTAGAGTGGGAGCCCCCAGTTCCTTCAAGAGATCCAACTTTACCTGTCTGTAAAGAAGAAGAGGAGGAGGGAGACAGCGGGGAGGATCCGGTGGCAGTTTAACACCAGAGCAGGTCCAATGTTTACTTTTACCCTTTTGGAGGTGGGTAACTGCAAATGCCGTGGGTGCTGGGCATCAGGGAGACTCTGCATAATGACCTTGGGGGCTTACGTGTGCTTTATTTTTGCTAGAATATAGAGGTTGCTGTTTTTGTGTTTCATTCATAGCCAGAGTGTTCCATGAATTCCTCCATCCTAGGAGGATAATCCAATTTCATCATCCACGAGATGTAAATTGCTGTGCTGGCCTCATGGTGGCCACACACAGTGTTGTTTGTATCTTGCTACACGGCCTGAGAAGAGGGTTGTTCACTGGTTGCTAATTAATATCTATTACATTTATTATTTGCTTTTCAAGGCCTATGATTTTCAACAGCGTTACTTGTTTTGATTCTGTGGTTTTTGATATTTTGAATCTCTCCCCTCCATTCCCCCACCCTGTCAACTTCTTAGACCCCAAATAACTACTGAAAAGATGTGATTTCACTAGCCCTACACACTGCTGGGTATGCATAACCAGCTTCTTCGCTAAGCAGAACACGAACCTATGACCTTGCAGGCCTCCAGCGAGAGAGTTTCCTACTGAACCCTCAAACCCCAGGCTGTCCCCGAGTTCCAACTGTCTGTTGTTGATGGGCCTGCAATAATGATTCTGGGTTGATGGGCATTTACACGTGAAAACCGCAGCCTCACATGTGGTGGAACAGAATAAGCCCCCAGAGACCACAAGGCACTGGTCATCTGCTTCTTGCCTAACTGTCTGCTCTCAACTCTCCGAGGTCTGAAAGTGCATTCTCCCTCTGTTGGTTCTGAGTCTCTATTCCCTTATCATTCTTGATTCACGTTTTTGCTTAGGTATAATAAACACCTAAATTGGGATCCTTGGGGGTTCCTTCTAAGAAGAGGGTTTAAATCCAATTTTTTTCATAGTAAATATGTTCATCAACATTGTGCATCAAAAGCAAAGGGCCATGGTGAACCTTATTCCTGAGTGTAGGGAAATTTTAGTTTAATTTTCAGTTTTGGAAAAGCACCAAGGGATGCCTCACCACCTCATATCCTTTGTGGGTCAAGGCAGGTAATAACTGTCTACACAAATAAATCATATACTTTTGCTAAAAAAAAAAAATCTTTGAATGACATTTAATTTACAATTAAACTTGGCAATGCAGTCCCTGAAGTGTCTCATCTTGTCTAATCACAACGATCTATTTCCTTCCAGAGTGCTTCTGCGTGCAAGGGTTAGTCCTTTTGTTATCACCACATAATATAGTGAGGAAGACAATTCTAAAAAGAAAAACAAAAGTGAGAATAAATGATTGCACTTCAGGTCAAACCAAAGCCACTGGTTATTTCTATTGTTTTGTTTTAAAAACATGTTCACATCTCTTCAATGATTTATTCAGCAAACAGATTTAAACACTGGTTCTCTAAATGCAATACGTGGAACAGCAACCCAGCTCCTAGTGTCACCTGGAACTTCTTAGAAATGTAAATTCTCAGGCCTCACCAGACCTACTGAAGCTGGTGGGATATAGCAAGATGTATTTGAATGAGCCTCTGGGTGATTCTGGTGCACAGCAGAGTTTGAGAGCCATTGGGTTAACTGCCTATGCACAATATGGGGGTATTAAAAAGAGGGCGACTTTGTGGGTATGTATTCCTGCTGTCAAGGAGCTTGGGATCTCATCAAGGGCATAAGGCACAAATTCATCAGATAGTTTAGCAGAGCGATCTTTATGAAATGTAAATCACATTCTACCCTCCCTTCCTGAACCCCTCCAGGTGGCTGCCTTTGAATATCCAAGGTTGGCCAAAGCCCACAAGGCCTGGCATGCTCTGTCCCCTGCCCACCTTCCCAGCCACATCTCCTGCTACTCTCTCCCTCCCCCAGTCATCTGCCAGGCTGCACTGTCCCTTCTGATCTCCTGTGGTATCTGCAGGAATGTGGGGAAAAGGGAAGGTGGGTAGAGAGAATTGTGAAGGTTAAAAAATAGGTTTGGACACTAAAGTGTTTTCTTTCATATGATGAAATATTTATAAATCACAGTCAACAATGTGTTGATATTTTCATACTCTGACATATATTAATATCATAATGTTAGTGGCCTCATCTCATAGCACAGTCTGAAAGGATTTGCTGAGTCATTAAGGAAACATTAAAGTAGCTTAGTTTCATCTTAGTGTCGTGTTATTTTTTATTGATTTCTGTCTCTGAAAGTTGGCCTGTCACGCTCAGTAGGAACTGAATAAACATGGCTAGAGAGACCAGATGTGGAGTGTGAAATCCTCTGTGTTACACCAGAATATTGATGGAGACGATAAATGGTTCTTACTGTTGGCCTTTAGTTTTAGGAAAGATGGTGACCATATTGGTTGGGGTTTATTTTATTTTTTTTTTATTTTTTTGTCATTTCACAAAATTGTCTGTGAATGCCAATTTTGATCTTTGGGATATTAAATGTGCTATGTGACTTGGGAATAAAGCAGCCGTTTGGATTTTTATGGAATGTAAAAGTGTCTCAGGATTCTCTTCATAATAACAAAATGGAAAATGCAGATTTTAAATATGGTTTAAAAAAATGAAGTGGATTTGAGGCAAAGAAGTTCTTAAAATTGAGGACTCTGAGTCTAAGAACAAGGGCAATGGTTTTTGGCTTTGTTTCTTATTTTGTTTTGACTATCCCCAAGCTCTGCCTTTCATATTAACAGGCTACTGTTTTACCAACATAGCATCTCTGGTTTAGGATATTATTTGCAACTAGGAAACCTCCCATTTGAGATCTTCTGTGGAGGACAGAGGTCATAGGGTAGGGGTGGGGATTTGAGAAGCGCTCCTTGGGGCCTCTTAGCTTCCCCCTACCTTGTAGAGATCTTCCAAGGAAGAGGGGGAAAGATTCCTTTCTACCTTAAACTTTGTGATATTTGAGGGATCCCTTCCTATTGCTCAGAAGCTAATCAGCTCTCGTGGGTGGGGACAAGACAGACACCAGGCAGGCTTTAGTGAATAACCACATTTGCACACTTTGAAACACTCTCTGAAGGATAAGTACAGAGCCAGGAGAGCAGAGACCAGCAGAGCCCAGGGAAATGGGCTCCTGCTGGGCTGCTGGGCTTGATGGGGAAGGACCTGAGGTTCGAGACTGTGAACTGGAAGAAGATCGTGTGTTCATTAGGGTGTGTGTCTAGGATTGTGGCATGGGAGGGGGCAAGGGAGAGTGTTCCCAGGCAGCCAGCATCACTCCTCCATTAGTTAGGAACCTGCCCACAGAAGCCATCCCAGCTGAGAACCTCCTGAGCAACACTGCGCAGAGTAGACCCCATGGGTCCTTTTCTGGATTCCTTCAATTCTTCTGGTGCCTCTTTCTGACATACCTTGTCCTTGCCAGCAGAGCTGCCAGCAGGGGACATTGACCATCACCTGGAGGATGCTTCCCAAGCTTTTAGGGAAGGGTAATAAGCACTTTGGAGACTCTTCCTGGGTGTGGCAGCAGCTCGCCTCTGGCGTCTCTGCAGGAGTCTCACCTGCTCTTCTAGCCGGGCCACAGTCAGGTTCTCTGTTGTCGTGTTTCTTCCTTGGTCTCTCGCACTCTGATTTTGCACAGACCTGGCACTCAGAAATTGTTGACCATTGAAAGATGAGATTCTGTGATTCCAAATGCCTTTGCCATGCCGAGGCTCAGTATCAGAAATGTGAAATGAAGGAGATGCCTGGTTCCTTCATGGACCTGTCCACCCACCCATGAAACAGTTATTGAGGACTTGGTTTCTAACTACACAGCCAGAACACGAAACCTGGCACATGGTGAGTGCAAGTCGATGCTGGTTATCATAGAGGAAGTGGAACACTAACTCTGGCTCCAGTCCCTTCGTGCTCCTGTGCTGATGACTTTTCCAGAAGCCTCAGCACTTCATCCCTCTCCTGTCCTGTAGGAGTGACAATCCAGGTACCAGGCTGCACGTGTCTGCTGCTCTTCAGAGGGGAGAACCCTCCTGTAGGCGGAAGCACTGCTTCCTGAGCTCTGATGTTCTAGACAGCCTAAGGACAGCTCGCTGGTTGTTTGCACACAACTAAGACAAACACAAAATGACAGAGAGCAGCTGAACTTCAGGCGGTCTGAGTAGCTTTTAAAAAAACATTAACAGATTAATGAAGATAGTCATTTGAAGCACTTAGGCTCCTACTTGCTGAAAAAGAACTAGCTTGCTTCTGAAAAGGGAGACTTCTTTGATGGCGACGTACAGAATTTGATTGAGCCTGGGGTCCCAAACTAAGCCTACAAGACAATTCTGCCTAGATGGCATTTTGTTTGGCTCAGGGTTCCAAAAATCTGAAAACATAACATACAATACTGGTTTTCTGGATTTAGGGGGAAAATCCAATAATCTGGCTATACCAGGCTGTATTTTTACGAGATTCCACTAGCAATCCCTTTCTAGGGATTCTAGCCAGCCCTCTCCAGTTCACTGGTCAGTAATGTTGGCCTTGCTCACACCCAGCTCACACTCAGTCGTGTCACCACCCTGGTCCCTGGTCACTGTGTGTGACCTTGATCTGGATCTGTAGAAAAAGTCCTTGTGGTGGGCTTGCTGTGGCCAGCAGCAGGAATGAATGATGCCATATTTGCCTCTCCAGTTCCTGTCCAGATGCCACATAGCAGGACCTAGAGGGGTGTCATTGGTGGCTTACCACCCAGGCTGTTCCTAAGAACCACATGGGGGCACTTGCCTAAGCCCTACCCACCTACCCTAAGGGTTCTGACTTATTTGCTCTGGGTTGAGGCTCTAAGGCTGAGCCCACACACACAGCGTCAAAGCACCTGTGTTGTGGCTTGTACACAGCTCCCCTGCTCCCTGGGATAAATGTTCTGCCCCATCATTGCTATTCTAGGCCTCTGTTCCTCTTCCTGAATTGATCTGGAGCATCACAAATCATTTCATCAGTGTGGAATCAGAGCACAGCATATGTGTCAAAAGAGGTTCTGAAAAGAAGTATAATGCAAAAACAAAAATAATGTCTTGGTTTGAAATCCAAAGTATACCAACAAAAACTGGGATGTGAGTGGCAGGGGGAAGATGGCAGCCACAAATGCTTCTGTGTGATATTGGAGCAGTACCTCTGTGGGCGCAGGGTCCTGAGGCCCACCTGACCTGTGCTCCTGAGGATTTTCTAAGTAGATCCTTACGGATTGTTTTCTTCTTTACATTGACCAGTCAGTAATTCTGTGAGATATTTCTAGTATTTGCCTCCTTAACATTTTTCTGGTATTTACTAAGCCCTTTTTGACCTGCTACATATGTTTTCCATCTGTGTAATATTATTCCCGCTTTTCTTAGTTTTGGTCTTTTCTTCTGGAGCATCTGTTATCCTCAGCCTAGGTGATTTGTCAGAGGTTACGTGGCGATTCCTCCTTCTTCAACCATTGGCGTGATAATATGGCCACACTGCTGATTTTGAGTCAATGGGCTATTACTTTAATTTCTTTTATTTCTTTTTTTTGGAAAACTCAGTCTTTATGCAGATATGCAGTTATTGTAAGAAATGATTTTTATTTTTAAGGGACAGGGTCTTGCTCTTTCATCCAGGCTGGACTATAGTGACACAATCATAGCTCATTTTCCTGGGCTCAAGTGATCCTTCTTTTTCAGACTCCCAAGCAGCTGGGACTACCGGCACATGCCACTATGCCTGGCTAGTTGTTGTTGTTTTTTTTTTAACTTTTTATAAAGACAGGGTCTTGTTGCATTGCCCAGGCTGGTATCAAACTCCAGGACTCAAGCAACCTTCCTACTTCTACCTCTAAAAGTGCTAGAATTATACTCATGATCCACTGTACCAAGCCCAGAACTGATCCTTTGAGTCAATTTTAATAGATTTGGCAAAGGCTAGTAGTATCTATGTAACAATAAGAGAAACAGAAGAAACACCAAGTTTGGTGAAAAAGACATTTACAAGTTGTTTTCTCTGTCCTCATTTGAAACTCCCCTCCCCATGCATCATAGGCTGTGATACAGGGGGTGTGGAGGCCACTTGCAGGAGCAGAATAATACAGTCAGAAGGAGGCTCCTTTAGCAAGATATGGCTTTAAGCAGGTTCCATGGCTTCTTCTGGTGCACAGGGAAGGTCATAGGTCAGCCATTTATTTAACATCCATTTATTTGGAATCTGTCACATGCTGTAGATATGATGACAAACCAACTGTCTCTTACAGAAACTATAACACAAATAATCCTAAAGCAATGTGATCAGTTCTAAGTGTGCGGCCTATGTCTCTATGAGGGGCTAGGATCCCACTGTAGGCTGCCAAGGCAGGCCTACATCAGCAATTGTTTCTTGAGCACCTGCTGTCCTAGCCTGCCTTCCAGGATTTAGCTATTGCTAATGTTAGGTATTGCTAACATTATGTTTCAAAGGGTGGGGCAGGGTAAGGCAGTAGGCCAGTAACAAACAAGTAGGATGGTTTCGGGAATGGTAATTTGCATGAACAAAATACTATAGAGAGATATAAGAAGAAGGAATTGAGAAGAAGAACGACTGCACCTAAGGGGATCAGAGGAGGTTCTTCTGGAAGGTAACAACAAGACAAGCCTTGGGAAATGAGAACTATTTTTTCTAGGTGGGGTGGAAACTGGCTGGACTGTCCATGATGCATAAGGTTCTAAAATCATTTTAACATAGAAGTTGGGATGTCAAGTATAGGGTATCGCTTCTTGGGATTTGTTGAGATTTTTAATGGCCAAGCACATGTTCAACTTTTTGTAAATATTTCATATGTAGCTGACAAGAATTCTCTCTTTGGGTGCATGACCTTTGTGTACTCTTTAGATGAAGCTTATAAATTATGTAACTGCAATCTTCTAAATCTCTACTAATGTTTTAGTTGTTAATGGCTCACTTTCTTAGAGATAAGTAAGAGTGGAAATCCTCATGATGATTGTGGATTTGGTCATTTCTTAGTAATACTACCATTTTTTTTTATTTATCTGTATGTAGGATATATTTTTAATAGCATGAAATTTTATCATCTAATGTTACAGATTCTGGTGGGTTGTTCATCATATCTTTAATGAATATGCCCTTTTGTCTCTATTAATGCTTTTACCTTTCAATTTTATTTTCTCTGATAATATTGCTGTACAACATAGTTTTGGTTCGTATATGTGAGTGTATTCTTTTCCATCCTTTTATTCAGTCTTTGTGTGTGCCTAGTCCATTTGTATAAGTAATGTTAAGCTGAATTTCTTTTTAAATCTGGGGTCTCTGTGTACTAATGAGTGAATTTAAGCTATTTGTACTTGTCATAACCAATCTACGTGGACTTAACCCTGTCTTCTAATTTTGCATGTCCTCGTATCATGGTCCTTTTTCTTTCTTTTCTTCTCTTTCCTTTACTACCCTATTTGAATTGAGTGTACTTTATTTCCTCCTTTCTATTTTTCCCTCTACTGGTTTGGGAATTGCATATTCTATTTCTCTTTTCTTAGTGGTTTAGATAGTCATCTAAAGCAGAATTTAGCAAATACTCAGAAGCTCTTAATGCATCACCTTAGGTTGGTTTAAGGGCTTTCTGTAGTATCCTGGTTCCCCAGGGATTGGGTCTTTAATGGGGTGAGGTGTAAATGAAAGTGCAAAGCCTGGTCGCTATAATGATGGTATCTTGGAGTGTGGATTTCCAACTTGCCTTTTCCAAGACCTGCACCCTGTTGCCTGAGGGTGTCTGGTAATTGACGAACTGTAAAACTCTCATGGGTTAGGGATAACATGGCAGCTTCTAAGCAAAGAGCCACTTGGTCTCTTCTATTGCCTTTCCCTTTGTCTGCATTTGAGCTCTTGTAAGTGATGATAAACGTTAAATAGCTCCTGTAAAACTGTTGAATTGTCAGTTTTTAAACTGCATAAAACACTGACATTTTCATTAGATCCTGGCTCTGAGGAATGTCCGGCTTTCATCATAACAGATTTGTTTACTTCTGCCGAGAGTCTTAATGCGCTGCCTACGGGAGAAATCTTTCTGTCACCTGCTCTTAAATGGGAACGTCTTTGTTCAGCCAAAGATTTTTGGAAAAAGATTTGCATGAAGGCTTTTTCACCTCTCTCTCCCCCCTCCCCCCATCATCTCCCAATAGGGTAAGGGATGGGAATAGCATCTCTGAAGAGCTTTGTACTGAACAGGAAAAATTCCAACCTAAAATAATCCTGCAGAATCCATTAGGAGACCAAATGTTGGGGAGAAGCTATTAAACCACTATTTAGTTTCAATGTCTCTTGTTAAAGATAAGCAAGTCATATCTGTGTCTTTTTGACCTCAATCTTTTGGTTGACATTTAAACAGATATCTTGATTTTGGATTAATAAACTCTCTTGTGTATATTACTAAAGAAAACATTTTAAACTGCTGGGTCCTTCTAAGTAAATAGGGAAAGAGAAGACTTTTATCTTCTGATCATTGCATTAGATTTTCAACATTGTTCTAGAAGCTGCCAAATTCTTCACGAACAAATGTGGCGTCGTCTCAATTTAACAAGCTAGAAAATGTGTATGCTGAAAGATAGCCTTGTCTTAATGCAACTGGGGCTGGGACGTTAACTTTCCTGGCATCGGCATGTTTGCAATTTATAGCAAGATTTCTTACTTTTCTTTAGAAGGGACTTGCTATTCTATAATAGCTTGTCGAATATGTCATTGGCAGGTTTGTCTACTTTTGTATTTCAAAAGAGACGGCCTGGCACATGGAAGCAAAGTCTCTGGGCCCAGTGGATCAACATTTGAATTCTGGTTCTAGAACATACTAACTGTATAATAATTAAGAATGAGTTGATGAATCTTTCAGAGTTTTGGTTTCTTCTTCTATAAAATAATAAGCTGCCTTTTCACAGTTGATATAAATATGAAGCGAGACACTACATGTGAAGTGCGCAGCAGAGAACCTGGTCTGTGGCAGACGGCTGTTCAATGACATTTGGTGATGATGATGATAATGAAGGTGGTGGTGGTGGGGGGGTGATGGGGATGAAGAAGGTGAGGATGGTGGTGGTGGTGGTGATAGTAATAAAAATTTTGATGGTGATGAAAATGACATCACCTTCAAAATGAAGATGGTGATGAAGTGGTGGTGGTGATAGCTGGATGTTTGAAAAAGGCTGAGAGAGATTATCATGTAATCAGAGAACTTTAGAAAAAGTAGAATTGTCTATAACTACTTGACCTATAGCCCCCAGGGTCTTTGAACCACAGGCGCTGCCCTAGCCCCCAGCTTGTATCTGGACAATTCCAGTCACTAGGAGATTCTTTCTTAGCAAAATTCTGTCATGGATAGCAAACCACAAAAACTAAGTGTGTTCATGCAGTTGTTTTGGGACTTGAACTTGTCGTAGTAAAAACTAAGAAGTATTATTCTGAGTCAGTCCTGCTGACATTGATCTCTATCCTAAAACTTGCTCATTCCTTGGCTTCTGGACATTGGACATTTTTGAGTTCTCTCTACTTAAACATTTTTCTGTTATCTCTCTCCTGGTTTCTCTTTCTGTGGTCATTTGGATATATAAGCAGGGACTTAGAGAAGACACAGCAGGAGACAAAAGGGGCCAACAGCAATGTGGGAGCAGAACCTGAGTGTAGAGTCACAGAAGCAGTGAAGAGCCGCAGTTCCAGGTAGAGAAGGAAGGTCAGCAGTTTTGAGTATGATGGTTAGGGTCAGGATGAGGAAGGCTAAGAAAGAACGGAACTTTTGGCACTGAAAGTTCATTGTTGGCATCTGACACAAAATCACTGAGAGGGTGAAAGAAAGAGAGGTGACGGGTACCTGGGAGATGGAGGGGCGGATGTGACAGACATTGAAGAAAGAGAAAGAAAAGGCTGCAAAGTGGAAAGACTTTTTTTTCATATAGGGGAGAATGGATCCTCTTTGTAGACCAAGAGGAGGGAGCCAGAGGAAGCTGAATATGCAGACACAAAACCAAGAGGATTCAGGTGTTTGGTCCTGGAGGATATGGGAGTGGTGGAAGGATTAATTCATTGACTCTTAAAGGCACCAGCCATGTCCTCAGGTGGAAAAGCAAGAAGACAGGACGAGTACTGGTGGGGAAATATAATTAGTGAGGCTCATGCTGGGTGGCCTTGGCTTCTTGTGAAAGACAGTGAAGTCTGATGAAAGTGAGAGATGTTTTGGAAGCATAAGGAGGCTGAGAGAGAATTTAACAAGAACCGCTATTTGAATAGGAGAGGAAGTCAACCAGTGATGACTGGAAGACTTGCCAGGGAACACCATGAGTGGAGAAGGTATGTGTTTGTGAATCTTCTCATGCTGTTCTCACCCTGCACCCTCCACCCAGGATCTCCTGTACACCCCCAGGTTCCCCTGCAGTAACCCCACTTCCCTAGAGGGTCCCTCCCATATCCAGGCCTAGCCTTGTTCTTAGATGGTTGTCATGTAGAAATGAACCAATGGACTGATTTGCACAAAAGGGAGGACACCACCAGGGTAGCAGGTCTCATCCCACCTAGACATTTCATGTGACAGGCAGTTGGATGGAGGGAACACAGGATCAGGACTTATTGGCATATAGAGTATAGTTCCAGGTTTGATCTGTTAAACTGTCATTACGTCCTACTATAGCACAGGATGTCGCATCTTTCTTGCTGGCCATCGTAGCACCGGCATGTTGTCCAGTACCTGGCACATGGTGGGTGCTCATAGAATTGATTTGAGTGAGAGAATGGCAAAAGATAGGAAAAATCTCCAAACACCCCCAACATCCTATGCAAATGTAAGGTACTATTCTTACTGTATGCATTTTAAAAGGCACAATAGCGCAAGGAATGGCCCTGTCAGGGAAGATAGAATATGAGCAAACAGAGGCGGGCAGGTGCGCAGAGATACTTTCAGCAGATCTGAGTGGGGGCTTTTTGCTGATTTGACTCCCTGGAGCTGCTGTGATTTAACTGCCTAGGTGTCTACACCTAGTTGGTTTGGCTTTTAGATAAATGAGCTTGTATCCCTTCAGTAATCTGATCCAAGGTGATTTAGTCATTTCTCATTCTAGCTGTTGAAAAAACCATACTTTGTCATTGTAGATAAGAGGCGGAGGTCCTGGCAAGACAAAGAGAGATGAAAAGCAGGATCCAGATAAAGAGACAGAGCCTCCTTCTCACTTGCTGCTTCTCCCCTCTGCTCCCTGGCCCTCCCCTGCTAAATAAGATTTTTCTCTATCTTTCCCCATAACTCTACCAGCATGGAGAAACCAATTGTCAGCCAAATCCCAAAAGAATAAAAGAAAAATATCTCCTCCAAAGGAGAGGGCAGAGGGGAGAGGTGGAGGCATCCATAAAGGCTGAAGGGATTGGCCTAGAAAGTGTGGAATCCAAGAGCGTGTTTATTTTCAAAACAAAAGCTAACTGATCAGGTATATTTCAACAGATGAGAAAAATGGAAGGAGCCAAGTCTGTGCCCCCACATGTGGACGTGCACACGGTGGCCTGAGCCAGCAAGAGCAGCTCTTATTACTGCTCTGGTGGCCTTTGAATAAGCAGGACTCATTTGCAAGCTACCAGAAGTTCAAGGAAGGTCTAGCCGGGTGACCCTTCCAATTTTGCTGGGTCTCCGAGAATCCCAACTACCCCCCCCCCCGCCCTTGGGACAACCCAAGGAAGCCTCACCAGCCATTCTTTGGCAGACAGCCTGGCAGGATTGAAAAGTTATCCCCCACCAAGCCTACTTTCCCTGGCATCTTGTCGGCCATGGCTCTGTTCCACAAATGTTCTTACAGAAGAGCCTTTGAGACAGGGAAGTAGTTTTCCTTTAGAAGCTGCACGTCACGGCATTAGACAGACACAGCTGGATTCACAATCTGCATCAGCCCAATGGGGTGGCCTACTCTGAGCCTCAGTTCTTCTTCTTTGGCAAAGTGGGATAAATAGAATCTTCCTCACCGGGAGGAGTAAGAAGAGTCATGGGGATGAGGTGCCTGGCGGAGGGTTTGGCAAAGAGAAGGAGGCCAGTGAGTGGCAGTGAACCTGGCTGGGACCCTGGGCCCACTCAGACCTGTGCTTATTTTTCCTCATTGCGGATGTTTGGTTTGGGCCTCAGTCAGATGCTGCTTTGGTCAGAACCACACATGCGCTTTTGTTTTGAAGGGCCATTCTCCTTGTAAACAGCTCCTGGCCTGCACGAGGAACAGCCACTTCCGGGCTCTCAGTGTCCACATCTGCCTAACAGAACGTGTGACTCAATTTATATTCATTTGAACCAACTTAGGGCTTCTCATCCAGCCCTGATGTCTGAGGATTCTCCTCTGTGCTGTCTGTACCCCAGACCTGGCTTCTTGATTAAGGTGCTGGGTTCCACAAAGGTGGAGACAGGAAGTGATTTGTGAGATAAGGGCAGGCCTGAGGAAGAGAAGGCACAAAAGACAAAAATGAGAAAAATACTTGACAGTATTTCCCAACTATTTTGTAATGAGCATGTGCTTTAAAAAAGCCTGTTTGGACAAAAAAAAAAAAAAAAAAAAAAAAACGCTAAAAAAGCATAAGGGAAAAACAACTACAATTCTAACGTATAACGTATAGAGATATAAATTAGGAAGCTAATGTCCTGTACCCCTCTCCCTTGGCAGTTTGATCCAACCCCAGGTGCTATGACTGTTGACGATTTAGTGTATGTCCTTCCGACATGTTTTCCTGAGTTTACGTGTCACATGTGTATGTGTATCATTTTTATAGACCCGTGGGCTATGGTTTATTTTGGGGTCACTGCTGCTCTATATATCAAGGGCAGTCTCTCAGATCAGTATGTTCAGATCTGCCTCCGATGTCTGACATATCGTTCCATGAAAGACTGTATTTACTAATAGGCATCAGGGTGATTCTGGGGTTTGGCGCACAGAGACCACTACAGTAAACATTGTTTATGATTCAATGTATATTCTCGTGCTTTCACTTCTGTAGAATCAACTTTCAAGTGTGACTTCTGAGCCATTGAATAGGCTCTCTTTAAATTTTAATAAAGACTTCCCAACTGGTTTCTGCAAGGTTTGAAAGCAACTTAGGCACCCACCACCAGGATGAGAGAGCTCCTATTTCTCCATCACCTTACCAGCTTTGGAGATCATCACTCTTAATTTATGTCCTCCAATCTGATGAGGGAAAAATTATCTCACTCTGTGTTAATTTTACTTCGCCTATTTAGATTTATTTTCATTTGCAGATTGGACACTTTTGTGTTACAAATTGCCTGTCCTTGGCCCATTTTGTTACTGAAATCATTGTCTTCTTAAAGTATCGTCTTATTCTTAAAATTTGTTTAAAAAAACAGAATTAAGTGTTTTTCTAAAAAGCTCTGTGAGGATGGAAGACTCCCTGAGGCTGTTGGGGGGAGACGGTTTTGTGGAATGGAGATGGGTAATTGAAAGGCAGTGTGTCCTTGAGCGCGCTGTGCAGTCGCGGGCGTTTTTGTTCACATGCCTTATTACCCTCATATGCTTCTCAGTGCTGTCCTGGGAGGTTGGCTGAGCTCCACATACCCTCCTAGCTGTCAGACCTTCAACTTGCCCCTGACTGATGAGGCTTGCCTGGTGGGCTTGACCTGAGAATCCTGAGCCCTCTGCCGGCCTCTCTCTTGCTGAGACTGTCCCCTGATGACTTCCCTGCCCTCCTCACCAGGCTCCTACCAAGCCCCCCAGCGCGAGCTCTGTATACTTTCTGGAGGCCTGGAAATCATTTGTAAAACTCCTTCAGGAAATCAGTGCCATTGCAAAGACTCCTTGTGGAGGCCTGAGTGGTGGTGGTTTTTATTCTTATTAATAAAATGCTAGTTACCATTTATCAAACATTTACCACGTGTAAGGCCAGTGTTTATGGCTGTGCATGTTATCCATTGCACAACTCCAGGGGGCGACATACACTGTGTAGTCATTGTAGATTTGCAGGATTATTTTTGCCAAATGGCAGTCAAATGTTTTGAAGTAGGATGCCTTTTTCCTGATTCTCACAGAATCTCCATAATGGTGAACACCAGGTGTAACCAAGTGCCCCCCACTGGGCTAAGTGCTGTAAATGAATGAGTTTTACAAATCCTTCATAATAATCTTCTGAAGATGATGATATCACCTCCTTCTTGATGTTCTCCGAGAAGTTAAGTCACTTGCTTAAGTCACCCAGCTAATAAGTGAATTCACACTCAGGTCCAACTGATCCCAAAGCCTGTGCTTAACTCTTGCCCTGCACTCCTTCTGGATTGGAATCCAATTACCCCTGAAAGGGTCTTCAGAAATACCCCCAGCCATGGTTATGGTACAGCCAGGGTTATGATACATGGTATGTATACATGTAAACTCAGGAAAACATAACTTCAGTCTGTCTACCACTCTCTTCCCACAACACTGTGGATGGGCTGGTGAAGCCAGTGGACTACTGTGGCCAAGATGAACTTGAACTCAGCCTGTAGCCTTGGAACACAACTCCTGCTCAGCAGCTGTCTTATCAGGAGGTTAGCATCTCTGGATCTTCTCTTGGGAAGGGTGAGCCCCACTTTTTTGATGTACTCTAATTCCGACTCAGAGTTTCCTGGTCTCTGTCCCAGGCTCAGTTGTCTTCAGCCACACGCAGAGCTTGGGGAACTGTAACACAGAGGTGCGAAGAGTGAGAGCCAACATTTCCCATCTTCTGAGTCTGGTGCTGATGGATGGAGAGCGGGTGAGAGGGTTGTTCTGGAATTGATTCATCAGGCTGAAGGGATTTTCCTCTCCATCTCTGCTTTCACTTGTGAGGTTCATGTGTCTCTTTAACATTCCGTCAGCTTACTGGGGCCGAAGTTGAAAGTCATCTTTAGGATCCATTTGTTCTGATTCAATTGCCGAGGCTTTATGATGTTGTTCCTTCTCTTGGAAAAGGCTCCAAATGATTCCCATGACTGATGTACTGTGTAGCACCCTGATTGACAGCAGGGAGGTCCCGGCTAGAAGGAAGGTTTGGGGGCTGTGAATCCTGTCACTGCTGGGCTGCAGAAGCCAGGTTACCTGCCCTTGGCGCCACCCAGCTTGAAACCTTTCTTGGGGGAAAACTAGCAAGGAAACAACCTTGCACCAGCCTCAAGTTGGGAGCAAAGAGGCAGGAGCTCCAGGCTCAGCCTAGAGATGTATACCTAATTTCTAGGCACTTGGGTGACTTAATTGTACCTATGGCTTCAAATCATGTGACTAGTCAATGAAAAAGGATGTTTTTGCAGGAAAGCAATGAAATTTAATTTTTAAGAACTGCAGCCAGCTGGTTAATACTACCATCCGACCACTAGCTGTGAAATGGGATTGATGAGACCTGCTTTATAAGATCAATTCTAGGATTAAAGAGGATCATACATGTGAATAGCTTTGCCTACGGTCTGGCACACAGAAGGCACCAAACAGTATTATCACCAGCTCAGCAGACAAGGTAAAAAATGCTCTACACCACAGAGAAACCTTATTGCTCTAACTCCGCTGGTGTGGATTTCATGACCAGTCTGGAGAGCAATTCTTCAATAAGCAGTCAAGTTTAAATCAGACATTCGCTAGGACATAGCCATGAGACCGCTGAATGTATCCCCCAGGGAAATCCTTGGACCTATGTACAAGAAGATGTAAGTAGTTAGGGTCATTTGAAGCTTTGTAATGGCCAAAAAATTGGATACAATACAAATATTCCTCATTAGAAGTTCTGGTATGTTTATGCAATAGGATACTTCACAGCCTTAACATTCAGTCTGCATTAATGCAACTGTATTAACATGGATGAATCTCAGAAATGGAATGCTGAATGAAAGAAGCAGGTTACATAGTGATACATGCCCGGTGATAACAGGTGTTTAGAACTGTTAAACCTGCAGATTACTACTGCGTTTATTAGTGAATGAACACATAGAGTACAACAGTATCGAATGGACAACAAACACGCAGAAGAATGATATCTGTTAACTTGAGTTTACTGTTTGCTTCGGGCTCAGGGGAAGGAATAGAAAGAAAACGGGGATGACTAGGAGGAGGACTTAAATTATATCTCTCTTATTTGTTCCGAGGAAAAATATCTCAGAGGACGTGGCAAAATGATGTTAAGATTTATTCCACTGGTTGGTGGGTTCACAAGTGTTTTTAATATTATTTTCAATTTTATTCTGCATCTTTGAAGTATTTTATAGTAAAAAAAGTTTAATAAATAAAAATCTTCTCTTGCAGAGAAGGAATAGTAAAATGATAAAGTTATTCCTTTAAAGCATCTGTGCCTTCTTTTCCTACAGTAAAAGGAAAGAGTCAAGGAGCTTCATGTTATGTCACAAATGTGGAAAACTAAAGGAGATATTTTTTTTGAGTTAAAAGAACTATTTAGCTTAAAAATAATTTAAAAAGAAAAAAAGGATAGTTAGAAGCTACAGTTATTTTAAATGCACTTACCGACGTAAATTAATAAGGGCCAAATAGGTCACCAACTGAATCTCTAACTCAGATTATATTTCTGTGTTTATGAATTTAGAATTGGGAAATTTCCCAGTGAGATGCTTATAGTAACAGTTGCATTTTTGCTGTGATGGTCAAATAGAGTAATATGATATAAAGACATGCATTAATTATAACATCTTCCCCTAGAGTAGCATGGGAGTAATGAATAGAATTTCTCTAGGAATCTGCCTTTGTGCTGTGTAAGGTGGTTTGAAATCATGTGGCCCACACCTGTAGTCCCAGCTCCTCGGGAGGCTGAGCTGGGAGGATGGCAGAGCATAGGAGGAGCAGGATGAGCTTGGGCGACAGAGCAAGACTTCATCTCTGAAAACAAACAAAAAAGAAATAGAGTTGAAAATGTAGGGAAAGACCAGCAGTTCAAGGGCTGCCTGAGCATGTCTTCCCAGGGCTTCTCTGGGACACTTAAATGCCAGGTTAATTCTTCCTCTTGCATCTGTGAGGCGCTTTCAGGCCTCTGCTTTTCCCTCCCTTGATAAAGTTATTCTCTTTTGGTCTCATCTACCCAATTCTCTCTCTTTTGAGAACTATCGATTCTTCTTGATTCCCTCCCAATCCTTCACCCTCCAAGGTCACCTCCAGTGCACCAGTGTGCCTCCCTCCCCGTCAGGCCCACTGCAGAGGCCCTGCATAGACCAGGATGGAGCCAGGGTTCCTGGACATCTCTCCAGGAAGCCCTGCTCTCAAACCCTGGCCTTCCCAAAGCTCCTGTGGCTGCAGACTGAGAGGGTAAAAAGGATTTTCCTTTCTTTTTTCCAGTCTGGTTTTCTGATTTTCATTCTGCGGTTCTACTCTGCCTCGCTTTGTTTATCAGCATCAAAGCTGAGACCAGCTGTGTTTGTTTGTGGATCTTTCATTTCCATGAAACCTGCAGATTTTTCTAGGTCACTCTGTGTTCTTAATAATCAAGAAGGTGGTTCACATGGCCACAAAGGAAGAACTGGGGTCAAAAAAACCTCAAACCCAAAAGCCTCCTCAGTAGCCTTACCCTTGGCTCAGAAGACTGGAAATAACAATTACATGGCTTTGTTACCTTCCAGGGTGAAGCCCCCCAAACAGCTCTTTCTAATAAGGAAATTCAAATAGGAATCTTGCTTATTATTTCTGAGCAACATCCTATGCCAAAGATCTCATTTTTAAAAGTCAAGAACCCTAGTAGTAATAAAAAGGGCAAGGGAGGGATCTTGGGAATTTTTTTCATAGCTCAATAACTTGACCCTTATTTGGATTATTATGTAGCCAGCAACAGCTGAGGTCATCATTGTCAAGGTGCTTGTTGGGGGAGCATTTGGCTATGTGAAGCCCCAGTTCAGCAGTGGTAAACCTAAGCCATTTAAAAGGTCACTTGATGTCTAAAGGGCAATTACTGGTGTAAAAACCCTGAGCCCTAAAATAGGAGAAACGGGAGACCAGATAGAAGCCACTTTTAGAGATTTAGTCCCAAAAGCTTTTAACCCATGCTGCAAAGTGCTGCCCAGTTGACAGCACAAACAGCTGTGTGAAGACCATCCTGGGTGCTGTTTATTTTAGAATAGGCCAGAGAATCGGGGCTGAATGCAGAAAACCAAGGAACCCAAATCACTGAATCTCAGAGACCACAGCGGAAGGCACAGCCAGCTGGCCCCTCAAAGCCTAGTTTCCCCTTGAGCTCCTCCCTGCCAAATGGACTGACGTATATCAGGCTTCTGAAACAGTAAAGACAAGACCGTATTTGGATTTGTAACTCCCCGGGTATTTTGCAGGCAGGTCTGGTTCTCGTTGTCCATTGACTCAGAGATAAAATCAAGGCCTCCGGTTAGCTTGAGACAAGCCGCTCGTTTGAATGCCCTCCTTCTTAGGGCAGGAATGTCCAAGTGCTCTCTGGGTGATTCCAATGTGCTGCTGGGGCTCCCCTGTCAATTTTCTCAGCTCAGGAACTGCCGTTCTCTGTCTTATGTCACCCTGTGTCCTGTCCCCACCTTACTTGGGACTCCCTTGAACAAGGAAGCCTTTGCAGGGAGATGTGGGTGGTGGTTGCGTCCACCCACCAGGTTTAAGTGACATATGCAGGTGAGAGAGGCGAGTCTCTGGCCTCTCCAACAGAATTCCTCCCATGCCGCCAGTCTCCACACCAACTGGGGTGCATGGGACAGAAGGAGAGGTGTGGTTGTAGACCCTCATCTAAATGAAGATTCTGCCAGGGGAACTGCCTTCCCTCTGAGTCTTGGTGGGGCAGGAGTAGGGCCAGGAAGGGAGCCCCAACCCCTGGCCCAGATAGTTAACAGTCATAGCAGCCATTGTTCAGTGGACATTGACACAAATCAGACAGGGCTCTGAGGGCTTCATGCCTGTGAACACACCGAGTCCTCACCAAAGCTCCAGGAGGTAAGTGCTATTATTGATCCCACTTTGCAGATGGGAAAGCTGAGTCTGTGAGAGGGGGTACCTTGTCCCAGATGTCACAACCAGGAAGTGGCAGCCCAGACACTCTTAAGAGTCTGGTTAACTCTGAGTAAACTATCCAAGTTCTCCCTCTTTGGCTTAGCTGTAGGAACATCTGTGCCAATACATTCTGGTCCCTATAACATGCGGGCCGTGGCTGCGTCCACCCACCAGGTTTCAGCGACATGTGCAAGTGAGGGGGGAGACACGATAACAATACTAGTATGATAACTAGTTAGTATTTATGACTAGTCAGTACTTACTATGTTCAGTTTCTGTGCCAAGCAGCCAATATTCTTGCAATAAACTTTTATTAGTCCAAATTTGTCAGATGAAATTGAGACCAAAAGTGTTGAGTCATCATTCATACTCACTCAGAACCTCCCCTCTAAAGCCCTGGACTCTTAACCACCACACAGTACATTGAGTTAATCACGTGGTAGGAAATTGAGGCTCAGAAACACTGGTTAGCTATTTGTATTAGTCAAAGTTTGAACCCTAGCTACCTGTGTCATCCTGTTTTCACTAAGCCTTTCAGAATAAGTCTCAGCATTTACTCCTTCAGGCAAAGGAAGGCTGTGCTTGGAGTCCTGCAGAATAAACACGTTCTACACCAAGTCGTGAAGACTGCTGTGATATAAGGCATTTGGTAGTCCGGATTAGCTTTAAAACGAATTTTCAATGGGAATCAGCTGCACAACATCTAGTCATTAAGATAGATCAAAAATTTTAAAAAGATTGACACCCATCTGGGTGTAACTATGCAGGGCCGTGAGGACTGGCAGTTACAGATTGTGGTAGACCACATAATGGAGCCTGGCCACTGGCTGAGGAGGAAAGCAAGCTGGTTTCCAGAAGAACTTGCATCTCTGAGAAGAGTAACTGATCAGTGCATCCATTCACCTGTCAATACCTATTGAGTTGGGTGCCTACTAGGTGCAGGGCTCTGTGTCAAGGGAGAGAGTCCTACCTCATGTCCTCACAGAGCCTACATTCTAGCAGAGAATACTCCTGTGAAACCAGAGTGCACAATACACTCTGATGGGGTGTGGGGAGCAAATGCAGGATGCTCCTGAGGCTGTAATCTAGTCTAGCCACCAGGAATTGCCTTCTCCAGGAGGTATGTTTTAGCCAACATCTGAGTGATATGTGTTAGCTATGTGAAAAGTGAGGAAGAGTGGTCTAAACAGAGGGAACAGCATGTATGGAAGCTGGAAGGCTGCTGAGAGCTTGTGTGTAATTACCAGACTAGATAATACTCAGGCCAGTGGGACTGCAGGGAGGGCAAGGTTCTTGGGTATTTGTTAAATGCGATCTGCCTCGTGTCTCTAGGTGAAGATCCACGCAGTAGGAACTGGTTATGCTCTCCCCAATGGCAGAGCTCTTTCCAGGGGTCATCTGTTGACCCACCTGTTCTGGAAAAGAAGTAAGAGGTTACCCCATGTGAAATTGATGGTTCTGCATTTTGGAGGAAGTCATGAAAACTTCTGAGACTCTCTGGACGCTTTTCCCAAGAAAAAGCACTTATGAACGGTTATATGTCATTTCACGAGGTTTGCGGGCACCTCCTGAAGCCTGTCCGTGAACTGGGGATACAAGGACACTGGCAGGAACACTGACTGCTGTCCTTCTCACCAGTCAAGGTACGATTTCCACTTGAAATGGTGCTGGCCACACACGGTAAATTCCCTCTGTACAAACCCTGCCTTATACACACAGACCTTTTATACATATGAAGTCCTCACCTTAGGGTAACTTCCCCGAGTTAATCAGCCATTGGTGTAATTACTGCACTGTCTTTAAAAAGTTACACAAAAGGTAAAAAAGGTGTAAACTCACCTTGATGGGTGACCCCAAGACATTTCATCTTTTCTCCCATGGCTGGACTAAATGATATTATTGCCATGTATTTTTAGACATAATGGTTTTCTTTCTTTAAAAGAAGTGGCAGTAGGAGAACTAGGGCTTAAGTATCTGAAAAGGGAAACATTAATCGTACCATAGTCCCTTTTTTTTCCCTTTGAGCTACTCATCCTAAAACTGCCTCTTTTGAGAGCCCACCAATGGCAATCACCAAGCACTGTCTTCTGGTTAGAGGAGCGCATCCTCATAATTGGTGTCACAAGATATCCTTATACCATATGTCCGCTTTCTCCCAGCTTCACCATTCTCCAAACAAACCAGGTACTGCCGGCCACAGTGCCTTTACACCATCTGATTGCTGGAAACCTCTTCCTCCAGATAACCACTTGGCTAGCTCCCTCACCTCATTCAAGCCCTTGTTCAAATAGCACCTGTTCAATGAGGCATCATCCAACCACTGTGTTTAAAAACAACCCACAGCCCCTCCTCTGGTTTATTCCACCCTTATCATCATCAGCAGGCCATGTACTTCACTACTGATTTTGTTTACAAGCCCCATCTGTGCAGGCAAGCACATAGGCTGTTTCATTCACTGTGCCTGGAACAGTACTTGATGCATTTTAGATGTGTTCAACTTATGTTTGATGAATTAATGCAGCAATAATGTTCCCAGGTGGGTTTGAAGAAGACACGCATCTTTAGGTTATATATATGTATGTAGTCAATCAAGAGGTTTCCCTTCCAAAACTGAAGCATCACCCAAGCCCGGAGAAATGAGAACATCCCACTTGCCAAGTTCTTGGGTTCTATTCTAGCCAGCACCCTTATGAAAGCAATTAGCACCTTTAATTCAGAGAAATCATTTCAAGGCTCTAGTGGGAGTTGGTAAAAATCTGCCTGATCCAGGCAGTGCTTTCCAAAGGAAATGAATTTGGCCTGTCTTGGTCTCACACTCTGTCTTCTCTTCCAGAGCTCTCTGACATTGAAAAGCCGTTTGTATTTTTGCGGCTGAAATAGGTAACTTGCCCTCAAGATTTTAGCAAAGCGATAGCCTTTATCTTTTTTCCTCTAGCAGCACTGCCTTCCCCTCCAAGTGGAACCCTGTAAGATTCAAGCTTCCCCACAAGAAAAAAAATAAATAAATAACAGCCCTTCCCATTGCTGTCAAGTGGCATTTACATCCACTTTTGGCAGTGGCAGCAAAGCCCCTCTTGATTTTTGGTATTTTTACCCCATCTCAAATATATAATCATTCCCCAAACTATTATATCACCTTTTGAGTTCTCTTCCTACGTCCCTGAGGCTGTGGACTCTATTTGAAACCCTTACCACTACCATTGGAGATATTAAATTAAGCATTGCAGCTTAGTGTGGAATGTGTAGATACTTGAAGCAGGATTTAAAAGACATTCTGATTTCCTAGAAATGTAACAGTATATTGCCTTGGAGCAGAGAGCAATGCAGGAAGGAGCGTCCTCTTCCAGCTCCGAGCCTGCGGCTCTTCAGTGCAAAGGAGGTTAAATCATGAGCTGAGTGCGCAGCATGTGAGAGGTTGAGGATGTGTTCTGTTTAGGAGGCTCTGTAAACGGGCTTGTTTTGCTGGGTGGAAGAATGAATCATTTCAGCCGTGCACACCAGCTGCAGCCTGTGGAAGTAAACCGAGGGCTTTCCCACAGCATGTGCTGTATATTTCATTGTTAGAGCTTTGCATTTTGACAGGTAGTTCTTATCCTTCTGGAAAGAGAGGTCCGAAGCCAACAGCTGGAGGAAGACCTGGCAGGGCCTGCTGTCTAAATTGAGAGCAAGCATGTGCAGCGAAACCTCATTATAACATGACCTGTTATTACGTGGATTTTGATATCCCTCGAGGCAAATATGTCTCCCAGCATAGAACAGCTCCATACAGCAGATGCCTGTTGTGACTTTTCTAACCCAGAGGACAACGTTGGCCCGGAATCCAGTGCTATAAAAGAGTTCATGCCATTTTCTTTAAATTGAAAGTATACCAAGCACAGATTATGAAATTATATAAACTAAGTAATTGAGCAGGTGCTCGCTGAGGTCCGTCCTCTTGTGAAACTTATCTTCCACAAGGAGAATTTAGGAGACAGATTGCAGAAATGTCCCCAATTTTCAGACTCCCTGTAGCCACACCCTTTGTAATGTGACCTTATAGCTGCTCTCATAAAGAGATGGACTTCTGTTTTCCCTTTCCTTGAATCTAGATGGGTCTCGAGACTCTCTTTGACCAACAGAAGGCAGTAGAAATGACAGTGTGCCAGTTCCGAGCCTATGCCTCCAGAAAGGGGCCTTGTGAACTCCTGTGTATTCCCTATCTCTCTCAGAACTCTGCTTAGCTATGTGAAAACAAACCCAGTCTAGCCTGCTACTAGGTGAGAGGCCATATCCAGGAGCCCAGTTGTCCCAGCCAAGATCGTCCTAGACCAGGTCACAGCCAGCTAACTCCCAAACATGTCAAGGGAACCCAGTCAAGACCAGATGAGTCACCCAGCTGACCTGTAGACTTAGGAGCAATATGAAATGGTTGATATTTTAAGCCACTCTGTTTGGGAGTAATAGCCAACTGATACCAAGAGACGGGCAATATGGTAAGTAAACAAGTACCTAAGGGACAGAAGGTCAGACAGGGGCAGCTGCCTTGCAAGAAATAAAACAGGATCACTTAGACAGACTACTTTTGAAAGTTGAATCAAGGCCTTTCTGAGCAGGAGACAGGTGAGCCAAAAGCTGCATGTTCGGAGGGTGCTGGCTGTGGGAAAAACAACTTTCCTAGGGCACAGGCGAGTGGGTGTAAAAGCCACAGGCAGGGATTAGGGGAAAAGAAACTGGCAAGGTAATGGAAGGTGAGGAGGTCTGGGAGTGTGTCAGCGCCAGACCCCACAGAGCCCTGTAGGCTACAGCAAGAAGTTTGGATCTGGTACAAGGGCTGGGAAAAGCCGTTGACGATGGTGATACAGGGGAATGACATTGTATTTTTCACATTCCCCAGCTGTTGTGAGGCAGCAAGAGTGGCTATAGAAAACCCAGTGGTGGGCCATGGCAGAAGTCAGATAGATGCTGGTGACTCGGACAAGGTGGCCCTAAGTGGACAGTCCCTCTCTGCTTGCTGCAGAGCTTGCCACATCCCGGCTTGTTTACCACCTGCTATTTGCCCAACCGGGCTGTCCACCTGAGGGTGAGCTCCCTGCAGCAGGGGCCCCGTCTGCTTTCTCTCTCCCTTCTCTCTCCCTCTGCAGTGCCCAGTATGGTAGGGCCCTAGTGTGATAAATGCTTGCCTCAGTAAAGCTGGTCTCTGAATTTTCAACGCCAGTTCATGCTGGGACCTGAGATGACCTTGGACAGTGTCTTCCCTTTCCTTTCACTCTGGTGGACTGGAAGGTGCTCTTCCCCTTTCATAGGACTGTGGAGGGCCCAGGAAGCACTCCAGGACATGGACTCTGTTATTACCAGCCATCTTTTTGTGGCCTGAGGCCACTGCCCAGTGGGTTCCTTCCTCTCCAAGGCCTGTAGTGCAATGTGTGCCTGGGCTCCATCTGGGGTTCAGCCTGACTCTTTTGGTGACTGCGGGGAAGTCTTTGGGCTTCTTAGACCCTCTGTCTCCTGCTGTAAAATTCCTCTGGTTCGTGCTGCCTACCAACCCACTTCACAGGCCTGCGACTGCTGTGATCCAGTGTTTATGGAGCACCCGGAGCAATGGAGGCAGCCAATGGGAGCACATGCGACATTTGGGACCATGCCCTGATGAGCTAACGTTCCCCAAGTGTGTTGGGAACCAAAAATAAAGGAACTTTATGAGGATATAACCTTATTATTTTTACCCTGTCTCTCGCTGCCCTTTTATTAGTAGAATTATTCAAGGCTGGCCTTCTCCTTTCAACTGGCATAAATTTTCTTTGACTCAGCTTGGATTTTTTTTTTCCTAGGGAGGGTGGGTGGAATTTAGAATTAAAAAGTAGCAATGCAGTGGGAATGCAGACCTGTCTTAAATTTCACAGCAGTTCATGAACTTCAGGAAATCTGAACACACAGCATGCAATTAAGAGCAGGAGGGGATTTTTTTCCAAATCAATTGTGGAAGAAGGTGGTCGGGTGGTGAGGGGCTGCTCGCAGGCCCCTGGGGCCTGGAAGTTGGCTCTGAGGACAGGGCAGACAATAGCCTGTTGGTGAGCCAGAAGCCTCAGCTTGCCTTTTGATCTTTAATCACCCCTACGTGTCTAGGACAAAGCGGGGCAAGTCCTCCCTCCGGACAGGGAGGCCAGAGCCATGGTCTGAGTACTCTGAACAGGGCTCAGGAAAGGCCCCAGGGCCCTGAGAATGTGACTTCACCCTCAGAAGATTCTCCCCTGAGCCTCCCTCAAGTCACATGGTGCAACTAACTCTCGGGGTGGCGGGCTAATTCCTTCGCAGCTTCTCTGTCTCTCCTCTTGGCTTGGTTAGGAGGAAAGGCCGAGCTCACACTTTTGCTCTGGAGATGGGGAGGAAAAGCCCTAGGGAGGCAAGGCGCACATCAGTGCTAAGGTCAGGCACTGGGGTCATGCAGAGCTGGGCTGCAGCATTGTTCTAGAGCCCCTCCCTTCACTTCCCAGAGCTTCAGTTTCCTCATCTGTAAAATGATATCATAGTGCCCACGAACTCCCCCGAACGGTTACTTTGGGCATTAAACATGCCAATGGATATAAACTGTTCCTGGTGCATGGCAGGGAACCTGTAAGTGTTTTTATTTTGGAGAAGAATTTTGTAGACGTAAGTAGCTTTGTTGAAACTAGCTGTGAGCTTTAAGTAAATTTAAGCAGGGTGGTGCCTGTGGCTCAATGAGTAGGGCGCCAGCCCCATATACCAGAGGTGGCAGGTTCAAACCCAGCCCCAGCAAAAAACTGAAAAAAAAAAAAAAAAAAAAAAGACTTGTCTGAGCCTTCTGCCTAAGGATTCATGTATTCATAATAAAAACATCTTTAAGAAAAAAAGCAAATTTAAGCAAATGATTTAGCAACCTCTCAGTTTACCCCTCTGTCAAATGGAAGTGGGAAAAGCACCTTCCTGATCGTTTATAGTGAGGACTAACATGGTCCCAGCCAAGGCTTCGCTGAGCTTGCTGTTCAGCAAGACTGTTTCAGCTGGGAGGTGATTGTGGTGCCCAGGCCCCTTGCCCTCCCCTTGGCTGATCCCTTGGTGGCAGTCTGGAGAGGTCATGGAGGTTAGCATGGAGGCCTCTGGGCCAGTAGCTAGGCATCCTCGTCTGTGATCATCAGATAATGATAATTTACTTCTGTGTCCTACTTAGTTTACATACATCGTCTCTGAAGAATCCTTATAAGAGCCCTGCTGGGTAGTTAGGTTTCCATCATCCCCATTTTGCAGATGCCGTAACTGAGAGGTTGTATGGGCTGGTCAGGGTGAGGTAGCAGACGCTGGATCCCAGGCCGTCTGGCTCCAGGACTCCATGTACTCAGTGTGCTCAGCTGGTGCGGAGAGCCCCGGGTTGGCTGGACCAGATGGGGCTGGGAAGGGCACCTTCTGTGAGCCAGCAGTTCAGGAAAGGGATCCAGAAGTTGCTACTCCTCTGGGGCACAGTTTCTCCCCATGGATGAATGGGAACTTGCAGAGTGGGGAGGATAGCTAGGGACTTAGAACTGGCCGCAGAGAAACAGGTCTGTACATAGGGGACTCGTAATAGTTAATCTGGGCTCTGACTCACGGAAGGCAACTTGGGGGACTCCAAAGGTTTCAGAGACAGCCTTGGTGGTTGGTGATCATGGTAACAAAGTGACCATCACTTGAGTGCTCCTAGGAGTGTCACACTGCCAACATCTTGAATCCTTAGATGGCTCTACAAGCTTTTCAAGAGTTTTGTGCTCATTGCACACATACAGGGTACTGAGCTGAGGGAGGCTTAAAGAGACAGTGACTCATGTAAGGTCACACCACTGGTAGGTGCCAGACCTCTGAGATCTTAGCAGACCCCTCAGCTCACCCCAAGGCCATAGGACTCTTCCTCATACCCCTGTCATGGGGCCCCTTCTTCCTCCCAGACGTATCTGGTGTCAGGGAGCTCATCTGTCAGGGGAAGGTACATTCTGGGCGTCCCCCTACTTAGGTTCATGTATTGACCAGATGACATGGGAGATAAAGTTTCGTTTTATTAAAACATTTTTTTAAGGGGCTTTGGCAAAGGAAAGTCTTGTCAAACATTTCATCAGGGATTTGAAAGAAACTACCAAGTGGTATGGATAAAATACGAGGAATTTGGGAACCAGGCAGACCTGTATTTAAATCCAGAACTGTGAAGACTTGGGTAAGTCATGTCACCTCTGTGGACCACTATCTCCTCATTGGTCAAATGGGAATAACTGAATATACTCTAGTATTAACAATAGTATAGGCTCGGCGCCTGTGGCTCAAGTGGCTAAGGCACCAGCCACATACACCTAAGGTGGCAGGTTCGAATCCCCAGCCCGGGCCCGCCAAACAACAATGATGGCTGCAACCAAAAAATGGCCAGGCGTTGTGGCGGGCGCCTGTAGTCCCAGCTACTTGGGAGGCTGAGGCAGGAGACTCGCTTGAGCCCAGGAGTTGGGGGTTGCTGTGAGCATGATGCCATGGCACTCTACCCAGGGGGATAGCTTGAGGCTCCGTCTCAAAAACAAACAAACAAACAAACAAACAAAAACAATAGTATATACAAAGTCCAGGCCTTTGAAAAAATTCTACACAGGCCAGCTGTAGTGGATCACAGCTGTGATCCTAGCATTTGGGGAGGATTGTTTGAGTTCAGGAGTTTGAGACCAGCCTGGGCAGTATAGCAAGAGCCCCATCTCTATAAAATATATTTTTTAAAAAGCTAGGCATGGTGGTGCATGCCTATAGTCCAAGCTACTCAGGAGGCTGAGGCAGGAAGATTGTTTGAGGTTGCAGTGAGCTATTATGATGAACTCAACACAAAGCAGCCACCAGTAATCGCAATCATCATTATTATTATTACCACTGACCCTAACAGGACAGTGTTTAATCTCTGTAAGTATAAATGCATGTAGTCCCTCAATTCTAAAATGCCCCCATTATTTATTAGCAGCTCTCTGGTGATGAGGAAAAACATTGCATACAAGGGCACTCATCAAATATGAGCTCTATTCTCATTTCAGAAAAGCTTAAAGGTAGGAAAATATTAGTCTGGGGTGATGGAAATTGATGGCTTTTCCTCAAAAATCATTTGATGGTAGCATGTTCTTCCTTGGGCTGCTGGTCTGTGGCAGGCTTAGCTGCTCTGTGAATTGTGTGCGTGCAGGTTAACAGGTTAAAGATAAGGCAGGGACACGTGGACCCAAGAAGGTCCAGGGAGCTGACTCTGGCAAGCAGAGGACTGTGGAGAAAGATAGACTCTGGCTGTGCAAATGGAGAAAGAAATAATAAAACCATGAAGGACCATATGAGGGGTGGTCCGTCGGGTCATCCAGCTGCCCCACTTTCCCTTTTATGGCCTGTCTTCAACTGACTGTTGACAGTCTCTTCTGGCACTGCCGCTGTGGACCCCATGATCCTGACTCCCCTTGCATCTGTTGCTCTTCACATCATCATTCCAGATGCAGAGGCACGCAAAAACTTGAGGAAATCATGAAGTTCAATGATCAAATTAATGGCTAATATTTTTGGAGTGCTTGCTGTTGCCCGGCTCTGTGCTAAATGTATCATCTCAGGCAATTCTCAGATAACCCTGTGAAACAATTGCTATTGTCGGTGCCCATTTTACAGATGAGGGGACTGAGGCACAAAGAAAATCAGATATTTTGCTAAGAAGTAGTAGTGGTAAGATCCCATCTGTTCCATACGGAATCCCATTTCTTACCTATGCCTGTATGTGTTATGTCATGTAGGTCCATAGCTACCAGAAATATTTGCTTTGATTAGAATATTGGTGGGGAAGGAGTTGGTACAAGTGAAGAATGCTTAGAAAGAGCATGGTGTTTGGGGAGGAGTCAGACCTGCTTGGGGACTATTTGGTTTCCTTTTCTGAGGCTCAGAGAAGTGAAGCAACTTGTTCAAGGTCACACAGCCTCGAACAGGCCCTGTGGTTTTCCCAACTCCTGGAGGAAAATCTGCAGTCTTTAAGAGTGTTGCTTGTTGAATGAAAATAATAGAGCAGAAAGGCCCCTTTGTGGGATCATCTGGTACAACTGCCTCACAGTACAGAGAGGGAAACTAGAACCAGAAGTCACCCTCTCGGGTTCTGTTAAACCTGTAACAGAATTTGACTATCAGTGGGAGGCCATACAGGTGATGGGAAGATTTTTAAGGCTAGCTAGCATGAGTTTAAACCTAGCCTCACCCTTCACTCTGTGACTTTGGGCAAGTCCCAGTCAAAATCCATGTTCTCATCTGAGAATGGAGATAGTGCCACACCTTTGCAGGGTTATTAGGAGATTTGGCTGTCAGGAGTATAAAGTGCAGGCAGTGTAGAGTACTTGGTTGATAAATGTTAGCTACTATTTTCTAGAAGATTCCAAATATCTCCTAAGGGTCAAAAAACTGGCCACTGGTATTATCTAAGCATGAAATTTGTTCAGCTTTTTCTTTCTGATGCCCCCATAGGTGTAACCCCCATGGGGTTACAGGCATAGACATGAGGAAAGCGTTTGCCAGGAATGGAGTCCCCTCAAGAGTAGGAGTCTCACTTTTGGGTTCCTGTGCCTCTTGCTGGCCTGGCAATGAGCATTTCTCCAGCCACCAGCCTCGTAGCTGAGGTGCATGTAAGTGGGTGACAAAGCCAGCCAGGTCCCCAGTCCACTCCCAGGGCTGTTCTGAAGTGCTGCCAGGATGGGACCATAAAAGGCAAGGCTCCCTGGTGTGTCTTTGTTCTCCTGGCTGGCTGGAATGTCTCACGATGACAGGCAGCCAGGAACAGCTCCCTCAGCGTCCCACCGCCACCTGCCTTCAGGAGCACCATCAGTCTGGCTTTGCTGGGCTGTGCAAACCCTGCAGGTGGCAGGTGGCCATGGCAGAAAGAACAGCACTCCCAGGGTCCAGGGGACCACCTGAATTCCAGCCCAGGTGAGTGGCCTGGTGTTGACCTTACCTTGTAAGGAGGGAAGAAGTGGTGGAAACAATAGCTAGGAAGTTTCTGTGGATGTTTACTTTGGAAGGGAGGACTCCCTGGGTTAGTCAGCTCCCTGCAGGGATGAAGGGGGAGCACCTGCTCTGCCAGGCACTGTGCTAGAGTCTTAGAATGTCTGGGGCAGAATGCAAGGGTCCTTGTCGGATTTATTAAGTATAGAGTATAAATGTCTGAACACAATAATTAAGTAAACGAGATGAGGTTTATATTAACCAGTGTGATGTAAATGCTCCTAATTCTATATGAAATCAGCACATCGTACGCCATACATGCATTAATGTATACATGATCTATTTGTTTATGATTTAATAAAAAAAAAGAAAGCATGTTGCCTTAATAATAAATAGCAATAAACACTTAATAGTCTGAAATGCTACTTTTTCCAGCTTTATTAATGTCCGTGACAAATAAAAATCTTGCATCTTTGCTAAAAAAGAAAATAAGAAAATAAAGTGTAGATTTTGTCATTGTCCAGGTGTGGTGAGGGTAGCATATCAGGAGACAACTGCCACTGAGAAGATGGTCTGATACTCAGGGTCCCAAGAAGAGATGTCACACCACACCATGCCATTCAGGGCCACCTGGGGAACACTTTTGAGCACTTAACAGATGGGGCTATTCTGTTTGGTCAGAGGCAAAGGGAGCCGGGGGGAAATGGGAAGAGCCTTTATTGTGCTTTCCACAGGAACAGTGAGCAAAGCAGGGTAAGCAGGCTCAGGATTGGTCAGTTTGAGTAGTGTCCATGGGGCTCTGGGCTGTAGGTGTCCTTGTCTGGTATTTGGCCCTGGGGTGTCTAGGACAGGGGAATATTGGTCTGGAGTGAAGAAGTCCAATTAAGGAGTTGGTTGCAGGGATGGGCTTCAGGTTGGTTTGCGCATGAAAGGTGAGCTTCAAGGCCAGTTGCTTGCTGTTTCTAGGAATTGGCTCTTCCTGGGAGGGGCAGTATCCCAAGGCCCAGTAAGCTCTAGATGTCAAGGCATTGGGATAAAAAGTCAGGGTGGATACATCTAAGTTCTGGGGGGAACAGCGGTGCAAAAACTAGACCTGATCCCTGTCCTCTTAGAGTTTTCCATCTCACAAGGAAGAAGACATTGATTTACTGATCATTTTGGAATGTGCTAAGGATAAAACAAGGAAAGAGCAGACTTCTGTGGCTGTTTTCATATGTAAGTAAATATTGGCGATGGCCTGAAAAAGCTCTCTGCACAGAGAGTGGGTCTGAAGAAAAGGGCATCGCTTCTCTTTATCCATGTTGGTCAGAATCTACTGACCATATTAGGGACAAAACAAAACAGAACAGAAGCTGTGTAGGTGGGGGAAGGACAGAGAAGAAAAGGTAAGCTCCAAGGGTTGAGAATTTTCCTTGAACTTCCTAATCACATCCCAGTCTTGGTAGCTTATCTGACCCTAGATAGACCATCTGTTCTTCTCCAGGCGTGTCAGCATTGGGGTAGAGAATGTCACCAGAATGCTTTGAACTCCTGGGAGAGAGGTCTCCTTCTAGTCCATGCATCCTGGCTACTGCAGCTCCTCCTGGCCCTCCATCCACACTCTCCTTCCAACTGCAGACCATTTGGAACCAACCTGAAAATCATTATCTTGTCAAGTTACATTGTCACATCAGCAAGTGGGAACTCTGACTGCAGAGCTAAGATGTGGCCTTCGCCTCCCTGCTGGCTGAGGCTCTGACTCCAACCACACTGTGACTGGGCTCCTTTCCAAGGTTCCGCAGATTTCTCCTCCTGCCCCACCCTGCAAGTAACTGAACTTGGACCAGAAGTACCAGGACAAGCACCATTTTGGAGCATGAAATCGAAATGGGGGGTGAGGCAAGGAGAGTCAGTGAATGCCGGAAATGAAGCCATCTTGGAAGGCTTCACCTAAAACAGTGGTTCTCAACCTCCCTAATGCTGCGGCCCTTTAATGCAATTTCTGTGGGTCACGACCCACAGGTTGAGAACCGCTGATCTAAAAGCAGATGGTTATTGACTAACTTTGAGCACCACAACATGATAATCAGCACCAATTTATTAGTTGTCATGTCATTTAAAAAAAAAAAAAAAGATGGATAGTGAACTGTTTTAAAATTCTTGACTTAATTGAAATCAGTGTTTATGTGACTTGCCAAAGTTTAAAAATGCATGTGACGGGCTGAAAATTTGAGCTTAAGAGGAGTTTCAGGCACATCAGATGCAAAAACATTGAAAACCATTCGTCTAATTTAATTGTCAAGTTGTGCCAAAAATGCTAACGTGATATCTTTGAAGAGTAATTGGTACAAAGAATATCCTCAAAGAGAAATATTTCCACACGTCTGGCTCTTATCTTGCCCTCGTTAAAATTTTTTCCCTCCCCATTGGCAGAGGAGTGCGTGCTCCTTCCTGCCCCTCCAGCACGAGTACCCAACACTCAATCTGCAGATTCTGCAGCCACTGAACTTTAACATGTTATCAGGATGAGTGTAGATTCCTTCTTCAGATTTGGTCCAAGATAATTGTGGAAGGACTTTTAATCCTTTCTTATTGCCCAATGTGGTCTTCACATGTACTGGTTTAAGATGATGTTGCTTGCTCAGCTCCCCAGAGATGAGGGTACCTGCCTACTGAAGTGTGATGAATTCTAGAGTTTGGGAGAGTGTTTCCAAACGTGGGGCCAGAGGCAACTCTTAGCCCCTCTCCAACCACATCACCTGGCAGTTCCATGATTAGTCCCAAGGAGAGGTGAGGGAAATGGAGAACCCATTCTATTTTTATCACTTGAAAAGGAAGAGGACAAAATGAGGCAGTGGTCCCTGAATAAGGAAGCGATGAGAGCCACCCACTGCATCCCTAGGCCGTTAACTCTCCATTCTGTTCCCTGGGCCAGGGGTGACTGGCTCCATCAGCTTCCTGCACGGGGCCTGTATTTGCCACGTCTCCTAACAGCAGACCCATCTCTGGCCTCATCACTTAGCACCTTCCGACACCATAGGGAGTGCTTACTTAACTTGTTCACTCTCTGCCATGCCTGATAGAATTTAATCTTCTCATTAAAGGCAAAGATCTTTGTCTTGGTCACTAGGTACTTGGCACACAGTAGATATGCAGTAAAAATTTGTTGCAAAGGTGAATGCAGATTCATTCAAGGGGTCATAAAATTACTGACATAGTAACTTCTCTGTTAAAAGGTTTAGTCAGGGAATTGAGTGTTTCTGATAACCAAATAATCTGGCTAGCCATTCTAGGTCCCATACATTTGAAAAAACAATCACATAGATTTTTTTTTTTCCTTAAGGCATAGAATGTCAAAGGCTAGATTTTCCTCTGGTCACTTTAAAAGCTTGATATCTTTGATATAGAAATCAGCCAGTGCTGTGCTCTGGCCGGTGGACAGGATGCTGGGCACCACTGCTACTAGACAAAGCTTAATAGCTTGTGAGCTTTTTCAGCCTTGCCTCTCAGCTGGCTAGTGGAAGACATCCTGCCTTTGCTAGCTGAGTCTCCTATTCCCAGCCCTCCCACTACCACCCTTACCCTCTGTAGAGGCCAGCCCTCCTGGGTCAGGCCTTTAGCTTCTGTGATACAGAGTCTGGGGCTGGAAAGGGGCATTCCCTTGGATTAGAAAGGTGTGCTGGGTTACAGGAGCTTTGAGGGACAAGGATTGGGAAGGACTGGACAGGCTGTGGGGAAGGATGGGAGTAGTCATAGATGAAAGGAATCTCACTGTGTTCTTCTGGATCAAAGTGGTTATTTGGGCCTTTCACCAATGTTGCTCTGGAATAAAAGGCAAGATTTCATCTCCCCTCCTACCAAAGTCAGACTTCAGGTCTTGGGTCCTGCCTTTGCTAATGAATGATGAACAGAGTTAATGCATGTCCTTTCCAGGAAGAGGCTTTATGAATCTCATGCGGTTTACCTTACTGTCTTCTTTCCTTTTTTTTTTTTTTTTTTTTTTGAGACTTACTTTGTCGCCCTAGGTAGAGTGTCATGGGCATAGCAACCTCAAACTCTTGGGCTTACGTGATCCTCTTGCCTCAGCCTCTCAAGGGGCTGGAACTACAGGTGCCTGCCACAGTGCCTAGCTATTTTTTAGAGACAGGATCTAGCTCTTGCCCAAGCTGGTCTCGACCTCCTGAGCTCAGGAGTGATCCACCCACCTCAGCCTCCCAGAGTGCTAGGATTATAGATGTGAGCCACTCCTCCTGGCCATTTCTATCTTTCTGGCTGTAGAAGTATGTGCAAGACCCTTTGCTAGCCCAGTTTACACATAGCTTGAATGAGGAATAATTGAGTAGCCGTGAGAAGCTACTGAGATTTCAGCTTGTTGTTGCAGCATATTTTGGCATATCCTGACTAATATACAGCCACTGTTCTTCAGAGTGTTAAAGACCACCACACAGAAAACTCAAGTTTTTTAATTCATTCTTTTATTCAGTAAATGTTTATTGAACGCCTAGCATGTGCCAGGCACTGGAGGACGTGCTGGAGATGCAGCGGTGAATAAAACAAACTAAAATCCCTGTCTCAGCAAGCTTATACTCTGGTTTGGGGAGATGGACGATTTTTAAAAAGATTAAACGTGTGAAATATTTGTTAGTGATAAGTGCTTCTGCTTAGTGTTATTAAGAAGAATAGAGCCAGAAAAGAGAAAGGTAAGAAGAATATGGAAGAATGGCAGTGTTATATGGATGCCATGGAGGGCCTCAGTGGGAACTTCATTATCTGTGTAAGGATCTGAAGGAGGTGAGGGAGGGAGTCTTGCTGGTAGCTAGTAGAGAAGCATTCCCGGAAGTGCAAATGGCACATGCAAAGGCCCTGACCTTTGACCAAGTGTCTAGCAAGAGTTTATGACATGTAACATGTATGGAGTGAGCATTGGTAGAGTCAGGAGCCAATCAGAGTGATGAGGTTAGGTCATGCAGAGCCTCGTAGGCCAAGTAAAGACTGGCTCTTGCTGGAACTGAGAAGTGAAATCATTGGAAGATGTGGGTAGACATTTGTCATGATCTGATGTCATTTTGATGAATTTCTCTGGCTTATGTGAGAATAGATAAGAGAGGAACAAAGGCAGGAAGGCTGTTAAAATAACCCAGAAAACATAGATTTGGTGATATGGACCAAGACAGTAAAGTTGGAGGGAATTAATTGGAACTTTTGGTGGGTTATGATGGGAGAGGTGGTAGTATTTGCTAAAATATTAGATGTAAAGTGTAGTGTGAGAGAAAGAGAAGTCAAAGATGGTTCTAAAATTTTGTCCTGAGGATCCAGAATTTTGCCACCAACAGAGCAGGGAAGATGCAGGAGAAGCCAGACTGATGTGGATCGGAGTTCGGCTTTGGACATGTTAATGCTGAGATGCCCACTATCCGCCAGGTGCGGGATTCCTCTTCTTCCATCTTCTCCCCACTTTGAGTGTAGGCCACATGAGTCCCATTCTTGTGGCCCAGGTAAGCCAGGACAGTGGTTTAATAAGCCCTGACCCAAACTGTGCCCTTTTGTGCCCACGTGCAATTCATCACAGTTTAGGAGACAGGCCCCTGGAAGACACCAAGAGAACCAAGAGAACATGAGGTTTCTGTCTCAATAAGAGCTCACCATTATGAAATGTACTTGGCTTGAGGGGCCCATACACTTGTAATGAGCTGAATATAGATTCGACTGAGCTATAAAATAAAATAATAACTATTTTAATATACAGCATCTCCCTGCCAAGGCAGCTGAAGAGAAGGCCATGAGCAATAAAATTAGTCCAGAGAAAGAAATGAAAAAACCACTGAAAACAGCCACCTTCTAAAAGGAAACAGATTAAGAGGGCCCGAAGAGGGAAGCCATCACCAGGAGTGAAACTCACCAGATAGTGATAAAACAGTTGTGAAAGCAAAGGCCGGAAGGAAATTTTCCAGGCTGCTGTCTGTTGCTCTACTAATGACCGCAGTGACCTCATCCCCACCCCGGCTTCATCTTCCATCCTTGGGTGGTGACTCCAAAGCCCTGATCAGAGCTCCAGATCCTGCTTCCATCAGCTGCTGGGAAATCTCATTCCCAGTGTCTTCGCACCCTCATTCTAGATGCAGCCCCTCTTCCTGGAAAACCTTGGAATCATCATCACCTCTTCCTTCTCTCTCACCTTTGTCTCTCACCGTCTCACCATTTACTACCCACTCTATGCTACCATCCTCTCCCAGCTGGATCCTATATCCACCCTCATCTCCATATATTCAGAAATATCAGGATTTAAAATGAAAATCAAATCATGCTCTCCCTTAAAACCTCTGATAGGATCTCATTTCATTTGGATAATATCTAGATGACTTATCAGGACTTCCAAGTCTCATAAAATAGGGTGCTTCCTCACCTCTCTACCTTCACCTTAGGGCACACTTGCTTTGCTTAGGTGACCTTCTGTCTGTTCCCTACCACACTGAGCCATATCTGGCCCCAGAGCCTTTGCACTTCCTTAGCACACCCTCTCCTAGCTCTGCATGTGTGGGTTTAAGCAACCTTCTGACCCATGACACCTACCACTCTGCCACTGATTTCTCTCCCTCGTATAACCGTGGATGTTTATTTGCATGGAAGTTATAATCATAGGGAAGGGTCTTGTTTATGTTCTTACATGCTGCCTGCCTCCCCCACTATATGCAAGTGCTCCCAGATTTCTCTTATTTCCCTCTCAATCTCCAGAACTTGGAATATGACCTAACACACACATATATATGTTTTTAAATGGATTACCAGCATAGTAACATCTAGCATTTTAAATAATTACTTTGCATCAGGACTAATACATGCAGGATATTTGCCTGTACATAGTGGGCTCTCAAAGTTATTTTTCATGATGATTGAATGAATGAATTTATTTCTTCATGTAGCCCATTGTCTCTCATGCAGATGACAGTTTATGTGCTTGCCCAGAGTCCCACAATAGGTAGGTGGTGAAGCTAAGATGAGAAGCCTCACTGTCAGAAGAGAGCGGATGCTCTTCACACACGGTAGGAAGTTCAATGAATGGACATCAGAGAATGAAAGTCGAGTCTGCTTAAATCCAGGGTCAGAAAACCCAGAAGCTGGGACATTGTCCCTCGGGCATAGAGACTGCTACCTCTTTGCTGGCTGTAACAATTTCAGCTGAGACATAAGGAAGAAGAAATTGGGAATTTGAGAGAAGCGTATTTTTGGACTTGAAACTTGACAGCCAGAGACTTTTGAGTGGCCCTGGCTTTAGCTCCTCTCAAATGTGCCTGCGCAGACAGAGTATTTACATCCAGCCCGGTGCAGACTTCAGTTTAGAGTCTGAAATTAACTGATTATTTCTGAAAGTCTTTTATTTTAAAAGCCTTTGAGTGACAAATGATTTAGCAAGTTTTCAACACTGTGCTTCATGTGGTTTCAGTTGCCAGAGGGTGACTTACGGCCAAGCCTGGGCGGGCTAACCCAAGTGAGCCTATGTGGATCTAGGCAGTCACATCCTTTTTTATGATGGTTAATAAAGTTTAGCACTTTTTCTTTTCTGAGTGGTTTATGGTAGTCCTGATGGCAGCATCTCAGCAGCCTGGGAAGGCATACCCCACCCGATATGCTAGCGGGTAAGGCAGAAGTAGACAGTGAATCCACAGACCTCAGCCAGGCCAGAGGGGCTCAGCCAAGGGTGGAAGGGGTTAACTCTGCACACTCTGCCTGGGCCCACACCTCTGCTTCCTCTTCCCAGCAGACCGCAGATAGCTGCTGGCTACTACATTCTCAACTTTGAGGTGGCTTAAAGCTGTTTCCAATACAGCTATCTGGCCATTATTAGGAAATACCTATGTTATTCAGCACCCACGTGTCTCTATCATTTATGCTGGATATTTTACATACATCATTTATTCATGCCTTAAGCATCTGTTAGTTAGTTAGAATTAGGTTTAGCTTAATTATTGAAATTCTAAAATAATTGTGAAACGTCTTTCTTTCTTATTTAAGTCCAGATGATGAGTGTCATGGTATCATCAGGGACACAGGCTTTGTTAACTTGACACTCTTCCAACCTAGGGAAGGGGTCAGCAATCCATGGCCTGCAGCCCCCTGCCTGATTTCGTAAGTAGAGTGTTACTGGAACATAGCCGCGCTCATTTGTTTATGTGTTGTGCACGGCTGTTCTCATACTACCACTCGGGGTTGAGTATGGCCCAGAAGGCATGTGGCCAGCAAGCCCAGAATACTTACTGTATGACCCCTTAGGGAAAATGTTTGCTGATCCTTGTCCTGGGATGTGGTTTCTGTCTTCTGAGTCATAATGGTCACTCAAACTCCAGCCTCGGTGGTTCTTGGTTCTAGGGCACAGGACATGAGGACAGGTGGAAGGACCAGGGCCCCTTTTATGGATCGTTCTCAAAAATTCTATGTAACCCTTATGCTTACATATCTTTAGTCAGAGTTTGGACAATTGGTTGTACATAGCTGCAGGGGAGCCTGGGAAATGTAGTTGTTATTCTGGCAGCCATCTGTCCATCTAAAAGTCAAAGGTCCTGTAACTAAGGAGAATGGTCCACAGAAAGTAGGAGGGACAACTAGCAATGCATCTGACCCAAGAATCCTTCACTGTGAGTGTCATTACTACCTCCTTACAATTGCAGAAGCTCAATCTCAAGCACTTAAGCAACTTGGAATAAACTATACCTAACAAATGGCTAAAGTATGTTGGAGGGGGGAAGGGCTTTTAGAATTGGGTGTCCAGAAAGCATGGACACTTCGCAATCTTTCTTTAATAACTTTCCACTGTATAAAATACTATGACTGGACTTTCAAATCTATATCGACCAAGCTTTTTCATTTCCCATAGATTTTGTTCACCCTCTCCTAGAGCAGAACTGTGCCTTCCTAGTTCCAAACAGCCACAAATCTCCCCATCTTCAAAGCATCAAACAGAAAACCACTCCTTTGCTCAGAGAGAGCCTCTTGGATGAATTCTGTGTCATGTTCGTCTTGGAGTCACCGAGCACTTGGCACAGTCGTTGGAACAGAATAGATGCTTAGGAAACCATTACTAAACTGAACACGATTAGATTGTGAGTTCTTTTGAAGTGAGGACCATGTCATCCTTCTCCTCTGTCCAACTTCTCTTATGATCTTAATCATGCTGCAAATATTGAGGGTAACTGTATCAGTGAAAATGAGTTCGGTTCCAGGTGGCAGAAGCCCAGCTCTAACTGGCTGAAGCTGAAAAGAATATTTATTGGCAAGCATTACAGAGAAGTCCAGGCAGGGGTGGCTCTGTTTGCAGGCACAGCTGGGTCTCAGATCTCTTTGCTTCTGTCTCTGACTCTCTCTTCTCTACCACTATTGCATTTACCCCTCTCTTCTGCTTCTCTCTGTGTGTTGGCCTCATTATATAGAAAGCTCCCTTTACGTGTTTGGGGAAGGGTAGACATCTCTCTACATCCCATGTCCTTATTTCTCAGGATTGTGGAAGAAAAGGGTCCATCTCTCTGTCACCGTCTTTGTCTCTGTTTGTCTCTCTCTGTATTCATTAGTCAGATCTATGGAAGACTCAGATGGGGCACCTGCTCATCCTTGAATCCATCACTCTAACCAGGGCTTTAGTAATCTGATTGGCCAGACCCAGTCAGGACCCCATCCTAGGGCTGAGAAGGAGTATGTTAACTCCTCCACTCTCATAACAGAGTGGAGAGGGTCCAGGTGCCAGACATGCAACAGCATTTGATTGCATTCTTTGACAGATGTGGTCCTTGAAGTAAAAAAATATAAAACCTCTTGGAAGACATCCTCACAAGGACATTAGCAAAATTTTCCCGGAGGAGCAAGATTCAAATGGCCATGCTGAAAGACATAGCTCACCTTCCTTATTCCTAAAGAATGATTATTGTTTCTCTTTAAACACGGGTGAAGGTGGCGGCAGCTCAGTCCTCCAGACGAGCAGACACCGTCGTCCACATCTGCGTGCATTCTCTGGTATCTGGAGCTGATAGCCAGGCCTTTTTCTTGTACATCAGTTACTGTTTATTTGGATTCATGTGTTTCTTTGACCTTCTGTGCAAGGTTGATGGATGGGTTTTTAAGCATCTTTAAATGAATTACAATATATGCCAAACTTATATTTTTGTAATATTTCTGCCAAACTGGACTACAGCGGATGGCTTATTTCCACATTCCTCTGGAATGTGCCTGTTCATAAAATTTTACGCCTGTCAGTTGGCAATTTGCCAACATTCATTTGCTATCACATCATGGTCTCTCTTTTTTTTTTTCAACAACAAAAAAATTTAAACACAGGTATTAGTATGGACAGGACTATCTTCCTATAGCATGTCATTTTGAATGTCTTTGCGGGAGAAAGAAGAGCTTCATTAAAAAAGGTACAGCTGGAGAGAAATAAGGAAAAGGGATGAGAGGGCAGTAGGCTGGCTGAGCCTGGCGTTCTCTGGTGCTGCACAGATCCTCGGACCACCAGCCTGGGACGCTGTGTCCTCTGTAGGCAGGGTGTGCAAAACACTTAGATTTTTCTTATATGACATCCCCAGACTCAATTAAGCTGTATTTACTTATTCTGTTAGCTGAGACTCTTGGTTTCATGTGGACAAATATTTGGCTCAAATTGGCTTAATTTAAAATGAAGTGGTAGGAGGGAGGGAGAGATTTTCAGCTTAACTTGTTAGATAATCCAAGGGCCTGTTGACTCCAGGTATAGTTGGATCCAGCATCCTATCTGATGCCATCAAGATGCTATCTCTCTCCATCTCTTGGCTCTCCTCTCCTCAAGGTTGGATTTATTCTTAAGCTGGATTTCACATTAAGACAGTGAGACAGCTATTTTCATCTCTAGGCCAGCATTCTACAACTCCATGAAGGGATGGCTACTTTCTAGGGAAAGTTCAGGGCAAACTCTCATTCGGCTGGCAGGTTCTATGCCCATCCGTCATTTGACAATATGTCATGGCCAAGGGAATGCTGTGTGTTAATTGAGCAGGTCTGGTCACATGCTCCCACTCATATAGGGAACAGGCTGAGAGGAGGGGAGGGGAAGTTTTCCAAAGGAAATTAGGAGTGCTATTATTAGAAGAAGGAAGATAGATACTAAGCAGGTAAAAGGACCACCATGCCTACCTTTCTGAAAGGTACAATGAGAGAGATGGATACACAGAATGCTACATCCACCCAGCAAAATTAGGAGAATTAGACTTGAGGATTCTAGAAGACCCTTGCTTAGCACCTGTAGCACAGTGGTTATGGAGCCAGCCACATACTCCAAGAGTGATGGGTTCAAACCTGGCCTGGGCCAGCTAAACAACAATGACAACTGAAACAAGGAATGGCCAGGGGTTGTGACAGGCACCTGTAGTCCCAGCTACTTGGGAGGCTGAGGCAAGAGAGTCACTTAAGCCCAAGAGTTTGAGGTTGCTGTGAGCTATGACACTACGGCACTCTACTAAGGGCATCATAGTGAGACTCAAAAAAAAAAAAAAAATCACAAAGACTGCTGATGTGCAGGCATCTTTTTAGCTTTTAGCTTCAAATGAACTATTTTGCCAAGTGCTTTTTGGTTTAGGAGCAGCTGAAGGACCCAGAGCCCCGTTTGCCAAGTCTTAAATTTATCCCTGTTGATCCTACATAAACATACCTACAGCCTCCTAGGAATTATATATGGGCACCTTTAAGTTTGTACAAAGCCATAATGGCCATAGGGAAAAAGTAAAAAACAGGAATATAAAAAAATTTGCCTAAGGTCACAGCTTACCATCTTCCAAGGTGACCAACCTTGTTTATAAATCCCAGGATATCTGATTTCTAGCCCAAGGTGTTTCTTCTTGCTGTCTTTTTTTTTTTTTTAAGAGAAGCAGCAATAGGAGTAGGAATGGTGAACTTCCTACTGAGACCTTCCTGACTTCATCTCAACCTTCTGCCTGAGCTCATGGAGCCACATTTGCCATTAGCCATGTTGATACTTTGAGGAGCCACTCTTTCAAGTGTCCAAAGCCCTGAGAAGGAGTTTGCAGTGCCCTTCCACACCAGCCCCAAGTCTTGCTGGGAGAAGAAGTTCAATGTATTCAGAGAAGGGATATTAGAGGATCAATGAAGTGACAGTCTGCCAAGACCATGACCTAAGTATTTTGCCATAGCAGTGGGTTTCTGATCATTTGGTTCCCCTTTGTTAAATATTTCCTACCTGGGTTGCTAAGACTTTTGGCCAAATGATACATTTTTCTCATTCTTCTTTGAAATGTTTCCAGTTATCTCTTATGGTATAACAAATCACCCAAACACCTGGTGGCTTAAACAACCATTTTCTTAAATCTCACAATTTTGTGGGTCGGAAATTCCATGAAAACTAAACTGGGAAGTTCAGCTCCCTCTCGTGTGCTGAGTGAACCCACTCAGTGACATTCAGCTGGTGGCTGGGCTGGAGCTCCAAGATTGTTCAATCACATGCCTGATGCCCAAGTGACGATGGCTGCATCCTGGGCTCTGCCAGGCTCCTCTTCTCTGTGTACTCCCTGTGGTCTCTCCATCTGGGTAGTCTACTTCCCTCCATGGCAGCTTGTAGCTCCAGGAGATAGAGGCTGCTGGTCTGGTAGAGGCTGGACCGTAGCATAACTTGTCCATTACTCTGTTTGTCAAAGCAGGCACAGGCTACAGCAGATTCAAGGTGCTGGAAAATGGACTGACCCCACTTCCCATGGCCATCTTCAGTTCACACAATAATGCATAGTGGATCCAGTCAATCCCCTTAAAACAAATGGCAGTTGTCAGAAATCTCAGCACAGTCAGAGGATTTCCCAGCTGCAGCTTTAGATGAATGGAGTCAAAGTCGTGTCCCATTTCTAGTACAGAAGCTCCTTGGCCCCAGCCTTCCAGGCGGGTACAATAATTTCCACACCAAAGGACCCAGAACAGAGCTACTTCCACTTTCCTGGTATGTACTTCTCGGGGTGATCTCGTGAAAATGCCAATTCTCAGGCAGTAGATATGGGGCGAGGCCTGATATGCTGTATGCCTTAACAGTCTCCCTGGTATAGTGATGGTTCAAAGTCCACACTAGGGCAATGGGTTTTAGTTCTGTTTTAGGAGCTGAGCTCATTCTACAAAAGGAATCCCAAGTTAAGGTGCATGATATACAAAAGATAAAATCAGACATACTCTGGTTAGAGGGGGTGGGACAGTAGGACCTGAGCTCTGTTGCTACCCATCCCCCCAGAGGATGCCAAGAGAACCTCAGGGAAGACTTCAGGAATCCCAAAACCCAAAATAAAAAATATGGTCTTAGAAGCAAGGGAGTGAGTGCTTTAGAAAGAGACCACCGACTCTAGGATACTAATGTTTCTATAGAATGTTAAGGTTGGCAAAGCCTTTAACTCATGCCATCCTTCTAATCTTCTTATAGCCTGCCAAGGGTAGTACTATTATTGTTCCCATTTCACTGACAGGAAACTTGAGGCAGAAGGAAGATGAGCCACTTGCTCAGAGTCAGACACTTAGGTATGGATCTTGAAGAGTCCACCTCTTGTATCTACACAGCCCTCTCTACAGGGAAGAAAGTAGGGATGCTCTAGGAGGGCAGGAAGCTTCCCATGCAAAGGAATGGCCCTACTTCCAGCCAATGCTAGAAAAGGTCTGCGTGTGGAAGGCGGGTGAAGAAAGGTGACAGGAGCGTCACCACAAGTCGATGACTGCGGTAGTGGGTGTCTGGTACCTGGATTTAGATCCTCAGTCTCTCCCCGTGCTGGCTGTGTGGTCCTGGCTCTAATGTGGGTGTGAGGTTTTTGTAATGATACATTCAAAGTATGTAGTACCGAGTGTATAGCACGGGGGAAGTACTCAGCAAGTGGCAGCCACAGTGCCCCTTGGTGCAGTCTGATTCCAGGTGAGACGGATTGTTCCAAGTGAGAGTGTCGCATGCCTCTGTGCCTGTAGGTGTGTGAACTGGGGCTGCTTAGCCCCAGGCAGGAATAGCATGGGAAGGACTCAGACATCAGAGTCTCTGTATGTTCCCTCCAGCCCAGTTCTTAACTGCTGGTGATTTTGCTCTCCAGGGGATCTTTGGCAAAGCCTAGAGACATTTTTGAAAGTCATGACTGTGTTGGGGGGTTGGGTCCTGCTGGCATCTCATGGGTAGGCCAGGGATGCTGCTGAACAATGCCTAGGACAGGCCCCTACAACAATTATCTGGGTCAAAATGTCCTGAGGCTGAGAAACCCGGCTCCACACTGAGATTTCTTGAGCAGGAACTCTGTCTCTGCCTTATACTGAGGGCAGAGTTCAACAAAGTATGGGCTGTCAGCCAAATCCAGCCTATTTTTGTAAATAAAGTTTTATCAGACCCCAGCCATGCCCATTCCTTTACCTACAGCTGCTTTAGAGGTACAGTGGCAGAGCTGAGTTGGCGAGGTCCACAGTAGAATTCCTTACCACCAGGCCAGGGACCGGCAGGGCTCCAGGCTGCCTGGAGCTACGGAGGGTGGCTCCTGGTACAGCACTACCCAGAGAAGCACTTTACCCTGGGCTAAAGTTCCTTTAGCAGCACAACCAGGATAACAAGCTAAAGCTCCTTGCCTGGAGGGTAGGGATGGGTGAGATAATGTCCAAGTAGGCCCTGTGGGCTCCTTCAAGATAGGATGGCCATCCCTACCCTGTGGAGTGGTGCTCTGTTCCCCTAGAAACTGGTGATTCTGCATGAAATATGGCCTAGCCCGGGGAGAAGCTGAAATAGGCCAAAGTCTGGGGTCAGGCCCTTGCTAGAAAGGAAGGATTAAAAAGAAATTAATCTCTCTTGTTCTTTCTTTGTTCGCCATCTCCAGTGGAGAGAGGCCAAAGGCAAGGAGGACATTGATGGATAGACCCAGGGCGTTGCCCTCTGAGGCCTTTCCAAGGGGAATTTTGTAGGGATCTAGGCTCCACTCCAACTACCTCACCCAGCATAGCGCTCAGGCTTCATCCTTCGGGGACTTAATAGCTTCATTCACAGGCTGGGTCTCTTGGGGACACATGTACTGTCTGATAACACTAATTTGATTTCCAGCATGCTAGAAACCAACTTAGCTGCTAAACAGATACTGAGACCTACCATGAGGTAGTGAGGGAGGACCTCGGAGAGGTGTGAGTTCCAGTGGCCAGAATGCAGGGGCTGGAACTTCCTCACCTGGAGCTGTGGTTTCAGTCCTACCGTGGGAGGGTGTGGCATTGGGTGCAGACTGCTGTCTTCTCTGCAAGAAGCCATTGTGAAGGGGAGGTTGTGGCTCAGAAATATATTCCGTGGATCTTCATGCAGTCAGAAACGCAGAGTAAGAGAACCATTTCTTTCCAGGATGACAGAAATATGTAGGGAAACTTCAGAAGAACTGAGCAATCAGGGAGAAAGGCATCTCTTTGGTTCAGACCTATAGATAGATGCTGGGCTGGCTCAGGCAACAGACTAGGAGAAAGCAGGTTAGGGACTGCACCTCACTCTAGGGGAGACCAGCAGCACTGGGTGGAGCTGTGAGCCTTGGTGAATCCCAAGATGCGGCTCCAGGCCTGTTAGTGCTCAGCTGCACAGCGGCCTCTCCAGACTTGGTTAGAGAGTGGATTCTGTGATGTACAGAGGAAAACGCTAATGTTTCCCTGAAAACCATGTCCACTCTGGTCATTCTCATGGGAGCCCTTCTTTCTAGAGGACCAAAGAATAGCAATGGATCAAAAAGGCTGTCGTAGAAACCACTGTTTACCCTTAGATCATAACATATTCCATACTTTGGAGATCTAGTGTGGATCTCACAAGATAATTTGGCCCACTATATGATATGGGGCACATATTAAAAACATACCCCAACCCTGTAAACTCGCAGACAATAAGATTGCAGAGCAAAGCTTATTATTATTTAAAATCTGACCCAAAGGTGACAAACACAGAAACTTGTCTGGAACTGTTAGGGATGCTAGAAAAAAAAATTAATGTTATTTGATGCACATCAGACCAACTTCTGATAACTTCAGACTGTTGCATCTGGTTGGCTGGTCACATTTACTCTGAGCCTTGTATCTGTTTTTAAGAAGGAAATGAATTGCTCAAGGGGAATTCAGTGGCTGGAACATCTTCTGGAACCTGTTTTCTTCTTTGAAACCGCAGATGTTTGCAACTTTTGAGATCTTGCTCCCGGGTTGCTTGAAGGGACATTTTAAAGTCAGGATTTCTGAAAACTATAAGAATATTTGGGACTTCATTTCCCCTTCCCACCCCTACCCCCTAGTCTTTTATTCATACCTGCAGTCCTGGAGTATTTATTAAGCATCTGTTATGTGCCAGGCAGGGAACTAAGAGAGATATGATAGTACACATAAGCAGACATTGCCCTGCTTCACAGGGCTTTCAGTCAATGAACAAAGACAAATGTTAATCAAGGGATCAGGTGAATGCATTGAATTGCAACCGTGAATAGGCAGAGAGGCCAGAGGAGTTGCTCTGAAGTCATATGATGATGGCTCGTGTTCATTCAGTGTTTAGCTGCTGATTCTGTTGTCACTACTAATCCTTTCCATTATTATGCTGATATGACAGATGAAGAAACAGAGGCACAGAAAGGTCATACACCTAGTCCACACTGGAGCCAGACTTCAAACCCATGCATTCTGACTTGGGAACTTTGCCCTTAGCACTAGGGGGAATTGAGCCCTGGAGGTCCGGGAGGGCTTCTCTGATGAAGGGTCAATTGGAGCTGATTAGGTAAAAATGTGGTTTCCTGGTAGAATGAAGAGCATGTGCAAAGGCCCTGTGTCAGGAAGTCAAAGGGAATGCAGAAAGCAAAGAGGGCCACAGAGTGAGAAGAGGTTGGCAAGGGCCAGACCATGCAAGGTGTTGACTGGAGAGCTCCTCCCAGCGGTCTCCCAGATGGATTCTGCACACATCACATGGCTTTATCCTGGAAGCAGCCTTTGGGCAGTGCCAACTGAGCTGTTTGACTTTTAGAAGTAGCAAAACTTACATGGCAACTATTTCACACATAAAGGATTTGCTCTAGGAATGGCTAGGAGAAGCCAAAGCTATTGATAGAATCCTTTGCAGCCTGAGATCTGTTGTTGAAACCTTTGCTTTGACTTGGCAGAACTTGAGCCAGAATGGCTGCAGGATGGAGTTGAAGACATGTGATGAAGTGAGGGCCCCGGCCGGACCCTGCGGTGCCTGCTGTCTGCCCTTTGTTTCCCCTGGTGCTTGTCTGTCAACGCAACGTCTGCCATTCTAGACCATGTTCCTCTCACCTTTGCTTACACTGTCCCTTCCCTGATGGGGAGTGGGGAGATATGTCACTTTCCACCCCAAATTCTGCTTGTCAAATTCCAACTCTCTTCAAAGTCGTGCTACAAACCGTCTCCACGCATCCTTCTGGGCTTTAGCCAAAAAGAGGCTCTCATTCAGGCATCAGCAGAACCTCGGGTCCCTGCTCACAGCATTTTTCATGCTTTTCTTTATGTTATCATCATTCAAGCTTGTGTCTCATTTCTCTTAAAAGACGGTAAACTCTAGATCTGTGTGTGTCCGAGTCCAAATATCCCACGGTGTGCCCAGCATGGACCAGGTGCATAGCTGACTTTCAGTAAATATTTGCTGGATGCTACATTAGGCGTTGCCTCTTCTCTACCACATACTCAGCTCTTCCCTTCTTCAACTTTCAGTTGCAAGTGAAAGAAAAACCAGCTTGAAATCATTTAAGCAAATGCGAGATTTGCTGTCTTGCAGAATTAGAAGATTGTGAGCCCTACCTTCAAGCATGGCGGTGGGATTAGAGGATGTGGTCTGGGCCTGATCTCTCCACCCCGTGTCTGTACTTACCTGAGTGTGTTGCTTACATCCTCATGCCCTCTCTGGTAGCAAATGACATCATTGTTAGGGGCTCAGGACCACTGGCAAAGCGGAGGTGCCTCTTTTTGAATAGCTCAACTCTCGACTTATCTCGCTGGCCTGACTGAGTCACTGTGGGCCAGAGAGTGTGATACTGTGCTTGGCTGAGCTGAGTTATATGTGCTGTGTCTGAAGCTAGGGGTGGGACTCAGGGGCTGTGAACAAAAATGGAGGAGGTGAGACTTTGGCCTGTTTTCTTGGAGGCAAAGTGACTGAATCCTGAAGCCCTGCTAGGCTGAAGCCCATGCCTAGCAGGCAGTGGTGCGACTGCACCCTGGGCACTGGGAAAGCGGACCATCCTGCTTTCAAAAGGTCACTGTTGGTTTTGTTCAAGTGAGATATCCAGGAAGTGAGGGAAAGGATCATTGGGGCCCAGATTTCAGGTCCTAACCCTTCTCCCCAAAGACCTCTGAAGGAAATCCCCCCAATATTTAAGGCTGGAGGAAGTGTTAGGAAAAGCAATCAAGGGAGTCCCTGAGGCATCGTCCCTGCTCTGTCCTTCTTAACCCAAATAAATGTGTGTCTCCAAGGGCGGGACTGCTATGCTCTGATTAAGAAGCAGAGAGGTTCTTCCTGCCCGGGAATTTCCAGAGCTCCGTGTGGTAATTAGGATGATGGTCTCCGGGCACTGTGGGCTCTGGCTCAGGATTTGCAGAAGGGGCATTTGAGGTTCTGTGGCGCTTTGGGCACAGCAGTTTTGTGATTTATTATTAGATGCTCTCTCTAATAATAATAATTGATTATTAGAGGCTCTCTCCTGCTGAAACCTTTTCTCAATGACCACTTTCTGAGTGAGCAGCATAAGATTTCTGCAACTCAAAGGACATTTATCAGCCTGGGCACAGAAGCCCCTGGAAACCCTCCAGAGCTGGGCAAAAGTATCTGATCAATCTGTTTCTCTGCCTGACTTGGCCCATCAGATTCCTGAGGGCAGGGACCATACCAGCTTCACTCACTGCCACACGAAAGGCTTCATCTCACTTAGTTGTCACAAGGCACAAAGATTCTTTTTTTTTTTTTTTTTTTGAGACAAAGTCTCACTTTGTCCCTCTCAGTAGTGTTCTGTGGTGTCACAGCTCACAGCAACTTCTAAAACTCTTGATCTTAAGCGATTCTCTTGCCTCAGCCTCCCAAGTAACTGGAACTACAGGCACCCACCACAACGCCCAGCTATTTTTTTGTTGCAGTTGTCGCTGTTGTTTAACAGTCCTGGGCTGGGTTCAAACCAGCTTGCCTTGGTGTATGTGGCCAACGCCCTACCCACTGAGCTATGGGTGCCGCCCAACCTTAAACTCTTGGGCTCAAGCGATATCCTTGCCTCAGCCTTCCAAGTAGCTGGGAGTACAGGAGCCACCTTGACACCCAGCTTGTTTTTCTATTTTTAGCAGAGATGGGGTCTCACTCTTGCTCAGGCTGGTCTCAAACTCCTGAGTTCCAATAATCTACCTGCCTTGGCCTCCCAGAGGGCTAGCATTTATAGTCATGAGTGGCCCTGTCACAAAAATGTTTTTTTAATTTTATTTTTTATTAAATCATAAACATATAAATCATGTATATATTAATGCATTTATGGGGTACATTGTGCTGATTTCATATAGAATTAGGAACACTTACATCACACTGGTTAATATATCTCATCTTGTTTACTTATTGTTAAGAAATTTATATTCTATACTAATATATCCGACATGTACCCTTGCACTATGCACCATTGGTGTGATCCCACCATTCACCCTCCCTCGATCTGACCTCCCCCTCCCGTCCCATACTCCCTTCCTCCCTCTTTTATCTTGGCCCATAGTTGTGATCTATTCTTCATATGAAAGTGTGAGTGATTGTAAATTGGTTTAATAATAGCACTGAGTACATTAGATATTTTTTCTTCCATTCTTAAGATACTTTACTAAGTAGGATATGTTCCAGCTCCATCCATGTAAATGTAAAAGAGGTAAAGCCTTCATCATTTTTAAGGCTGCATAATATTCCACAGCATATTTTTTTTAAAAAATTATTTATTTTAACTTAATATGAAGGTACAAATTTGTAGGTTACATTGTTTTTACTCCTGACGTAAAGTTCAAGTTGTAGTTGAGCCCTTCACCCTGGGGGTGTGCTGAACACCCTCACATTGTGTACATTGCATTAGATCCAGCCAACTGCCCTCCCTCCTCCCTCTAATTGCCCTCCCCTTGCCCCCACATTTTCTCTCCTCTTCCCTCCACCTTGCTAGACTATATTTGTGTTTTATAATTTGTGTGAACATGCAATTATTGATATATTGTTTTCATATTAGTATTGGGTACATTGAATATATTTTTTTCCATTCTTAAGAAGCTTTACTAAGAAGAATGTGTTTCAATTCCATCCAGGTAAACATAAAAGATGTAAAGTTTTCAACTTTTCTTATGGTGAATAGCACTCCATGGTATACGGACGTCACAGTTTGTTGATCCATTCAGGAGATGATAGGAATTTAGGTAACTTAAAGAACCCAAGACTCAGAAAGTTTGACTGTTTTGCCCAGAGGTTGACCTAGGCTGTCTGATTCTAGAGCTTCCCTTAACCACTTTGCTAGGCAGCCTAATCTATTTCTGAGATGACTGTGACCCTCCCCTTAGAATGTTAACATCTCTGGTACACATTTTTCTTTCTGGAGGAAGCTCTGGGTATTTCTTCTGCTCTTATTCCAGAGCTTTCTGTGATGAGGAGCTATCCCCAGGTCTCGCCCTTGACTCAGCTTCAAATATGGGTCTGTCGCTCAATTGAAAGCTCAGATGTGCTCAGTCTAGGCTGATAGGGTTTCTCCACCGGTCAAGACAACGAAAATGCATTTCTGGCATGGTTTGAATTAAATGAGAATTTCCCGTTTTTCATAAACATTTACAGTAGTTGTGGATGCAGAGTTGAGAGGTTTAGGGTTTTGGTGTTTAATTAGAAACAAATGTCTTTTATGGCCCCTTTAGCAAGGGTGGCATGTCTCAGATTATTAGGATTATTCCTATTATTTGTGCCTGTGTTTTGATTTTTTTCCAGAGTGCTCAGTGCTGACTTCCTCAAGGTGGCTGGTGGTGGGAAATGGGATCTACAAAATCACTGGTGAAGTTTCTGACTGGAAGCCAGGGCTCTGCACTGGCTTTGGGCCCCACTTCACAGACAGCTCCAGACTCCCTCCCTTCCCTTCTAGTGGCGGGGATGAACTGAAGATATACTGGGCAGAGCTGCTGTAACCTCACTGGAGGTCTGGGCAGAGAGATGGTTGACAACCTCAAGAACCCAGGTGCTCTGAAATGAGGCTGGCAGTGGCACTTGGCTCACGCCCAAGTCTTGGTTTAAAACAAGGGCAGCCCGCAGCATGGGGGTGCATGCATGGAAACCCAGCCTCCTGGGAGCCAGCAGAGAAGAATCACAACCAAGCAGGTTGCAAATGGTTTTGTTTTAACACAGAGGAAGGTTCTGAGACTTGTTTCTAAGGGAAGAGAAAGTTTCAGGCCAAAAGCCTGAACCCCCCCCCAACCCCCGCATCGCCCAGAAGAAGGGATCATCCATTTGGTGTCTCCTGAAAGCTCTTTTGTCAGAGTTCCTGAGAGGCCAGCCTTAGCCTGGTTACTGAGTCCTCAGGTCCTCTCCACACCTCTGTCTTGAAAGCAGGCAGACATAATAAAAGGATGAAAAAATGCCTGGAAGTCCTTCCTGCTTGTTAAGGTTATCATAAACTCCCATAAAGCAGTATCTTTGAATACTGTGACAAAGGGGTCATCTTTGGCCTCCATGAGGATTTTTCATAAACAATGAAAGCAGTTACAGGAGTTTATAGCCCTTTCAGTCTATCCATCTCATTTTACACAGGGTACCACTGAGGCCCAGGGAAGGAGAGGAGCTCACCTTCATGAACGATGGAACAGTCGGGTCTTTTCCATCCAAGAACACTGTGCTCTACTTTTGTATATGCAGAGAATTATGCAAACATTTGTATTATTTCCTCTCTGATGTATTTAGACACTTTATAAAAGACATTCAGGCTTCCCTAGATAAGCTCAGGCAGGATTACATTATTTCCCCCATAAAACAGTTATAAAAGTGCTATTCCATAATTCATGATAGAAATGCTTTTAAATTTTAATAATACATAAGAAGAAACTAAAAGTCGCCCATATTCCTAACTCCTAAGGTCAGTTCCATCACGATTAACGTAGTCGTGGGCTCCAGTCTTCTATTGCATACTTGGAAAATTAGACTGTGCCTGTTGCTGAGGTTTGGCTGCGAGGTTTCAGCCTCCCGGCTGCCATTTCCTAGCTGTGACCTGGGGCCAGTTTCTTAACCTGGCAAAGCCTCTCCAGCCCCGTGGGGCTCTTGTGAAGATTAAACAAAATTATTAATGTGGGGTGTTCAGCACAGTGCCAGTCATTTTAATAACTTGCCATTGTTATCATCATAAGAAAAATAGAAAACTTTGGAAGCCCTGCCATAATAACAACAGAAAATTATTAAGTTACAAAAGCCAAACAAAATGACACGAAAGGAGAAGAATGATTAAAAATTATTCAACCACTCAAGGAAAGAATTAGTGTAGCCAGTTGGTTTTTAACTCCAGTTCCTAAATCCATTTAGATAATTTAAAAATTATATGTGTATTTTTTTTTGTAAAGGCAAAAGTAATTAGAAAACAACATAAAACGGGTCCCTACATATCCTCCCTAGAGGAAAACTCCATCCAAATGTTTTTAAAGCCACAGAAGTAATGCGAGCGCCCATATGGAATTCTAAGATCTGTATGCCAATGGGGGCATTTTCTGGGGTCCCTTTCCTTTCTCCTTTTTTTGTTCCACCTTCTCTGAATGAGGTTAGTTACACCAAACAGTTTTAATAGAAGAAAATCATATAATGAACATTTTCATAGAAAGTGCATTTTTTCCCAGGACTCACTGAGTGTACCCTGTTTATGCAGCTTGTAAATATGATAGGAGAAGTAGGTCCCTTTCTCTGGTGTGCAAAAGTCCAGACCCCTCAAAGCCAAAAAAGGAGAATAAGGAGGAATAAAAGAGGAGAAGGAGAAGGAGGAAGCAACAAAGGGATGGGGAGCAGGCCCACAGGACAGGAAAATGGCAACAGCGTATGACCCTGTAAAAACAAAGAGTCATTTGCTTGCATGGACTGTGAAAGTCTGGCTGCCCACCCAGCCCCGGCCAAGGTCAAGTTAGGTGCAGACTTACTAGAGCATAGAGGAAACTACACAGCAGTTATCTCACAAATCAGACCTTACCTTTCAGGCAGTACAGACGGGCTGTGTGCATCAGGAAGCCCTTCTCTGCATTTGGGGGGACTAGGTTTCTCAGAATCAGGGCCAGAGCTAGCTCTTTGAGGTACATAGTTTTATGAACCTGCATTGTAGTTGAGTAGCTTGACTGATAAAGCAGGTTGGGGTATAAAGACATGGGGCCTGGGATGTTTCAAAGCATTTTATCTGCAGAAAAAAATAAAAAGAAAAAAGACCACGTGAAGCAAAGGTAGCAACTCCTTGATACTGGCTGGATGGAGCGAAGAGTATCTAGAGCTTGGGATGTTTCACTTTATATCAACTTGACTGGGCCACAATGCTCAGACATTTGGTCAAATAGTATTCTGAATGTTTCTGTGAAGGTTTTTCTTTAATTTTGGGGAGGGGGATGAGAGTAATATTTAAGTCAGTGGACTTTGAGTCAGGCCGATTACCCACCATGATGTGGGTGGCCCCAGTCAATCAGTTGGAGGTCTTAAAGGAACAAAGGCTGACCTCCCTGAGGAACAGGGAGCTCTGTCAGAGGACAGCCTTTGGATCAAACTCTCCCCTGGGTCTTTGGCCAGCCAGCCTACCCCATTAGATTTTGGACTCCAAACAACATGAGCCAGTTCCTTAAAATAAATCTCTCTCTCTGTTATATACACACATCATTTAGGTTCTGTTTCTGTGGAAAACCCTAATATAGAAGCTCATCATATTATTTCTTAAATTGCATAAAATTTGAAAATTTGGAAATTAAGCAGAATCCGTAGCCAAACCTGCCACTATCTCTTACTTAGTGTATGACCTTGGGTGAGCCATTGGCCTTCTCAGACTGGCAGTCTCCTGCAAAAAGAGATACTGCCTAATATTTCTCTTATTGGGTTTGGAGAGAATTACATGAGATAAAGTTAGAGTAACCTAATTCATGTATGTATGTACAAAGTGATTCAACAAATACCACACACCATGCTTGGTCCTGGAGTTGTGACATTGATTACAAAGAGATGAGAGCCCTGCTCTCAAGCAACTTAAATTTCTATGGAAGAAATGGAAGTAATGGGATCATCACATTCCTAAACTTATAATCACAAACGAGGATAAGGGCTGCAAAGGAAGGGACCATGATCCTATGAGAAATGAACATGACCAAGAATGAGGGCTTCAGGGAGGGCTTCCTGGAGGCAGTGATGCTTAAGCTGAGGGGAGATAGGTGATGATAGACATTTGAAGAGGGAGGGGAATAAGTGAATGTTACTGCAAGAAGCCTTGGTGGGTGAGGGAGCATAAGGCCAGGGAAGGTTGCAGAGGCCAGGGGTGCACAGGACTGGGCTGGGCTGGGCTGGGCCAGGCTGGAAGTCATATTGAAGAATGGAGTCCAGACCAGTGATTTTCTACTGGTGTGCCATGGCACACTGGAGTGTCATGAGAGAGTCTTAGGTGGGCCACAAAAAATTTTTAAAGATCATTAATTATATTAGTTTTCAAAGTTCAAAACACAGTGAGTATTTTTTTTCAATTTTTTTTTGATCAACATCATATAAGTATGCCGTCAAAGTTTACATATAGGTTCAAGTGTGCTGTGGGGTGGGGGGGGGGGAAGGTTGAAAAACACTGTTTTAAATAATAATGGGCAGTATGAAGCCCCAGGAAGCTTTTCTGTTAGCCTCCAGGAAAGGATTGCTGGTGGGCAGCACTCAAGGCCACAGGACTCCCACCTTACTTTGTCTGGCACCTTGGCCCAGTCATTTGTACCTCTGAGCCTCAGTTTCCCCATCAGGAATGTAATAATACCTAGTCTAACAGCCTTGCAAGGAAGCTGTGAGTGTATAGTGATATCAGAACTCATGAATGTGGAAAAGCTTTGAAAAGTTACAAAAGCACAGAGGGAAAAAATAAAACAAGGCAAGGCAGCATGTGCTCCGCATCTGGTTTCCATATTGTCTCCGGCATTTTGCGCTGGGAGCGCTGCCTCGGAGCTGGCTGCTTAGTTCAAGCTTTTGGCCTCAGAGTCCCCAGTGGTGAAGAGAAGAATTTTGAGATAATGAGAATAACCAGGACATGGTACTCTACCCTTCATGGAACCCATTTGCAAAAGGAACTTCATTTCACACTTCTGCCACAAGCACAGGACGGGTATCCCACCCCCATTTCACAGCCCGGATCTGATGCTGGGGAGGATAGGTGGGTTCTCTGAGTGAGTGGTGAACCCAGGACTCCGCTCTTATGTTAAGCAGCTGGCTTCGGCTCTCTGTTTACTACACACTCTGCTTTTCAGTAATAAATAGGTATGGATCATGGGGTTAAAACTGGGCTACTTTAGAGATCAACAGATGCATTTTGTTTGACCAGCATGCATGGCATCTTACACATCTGATTTTGTGGCCAAGATTTAAAAATATGGTAGTTCAAAGAAAAATCTAGGTGTTAGGTATCTTGAGAAATGGAGGGTCTGGCCGCTAAGCATGTCAATTTCTGAAAAGACACACTGGCCAGGGGAGAGGTGGCTGTCCTTATGGTGGTTGCAGGAACTCTCCCAGTATTGGGAGCGTTCGCTACTCCCATGATGGGACCGGTGTCCACCTGGCACCCAAGTAAAAAGTCTACATTTGGGACCTCTAATCTAAATCAACTGCCTCATTTAAAAGCAAGAAAATTAGTTCCAGAAGGGTCAATTGACCTATTAAAGGACGCCAGAGTGAATGCCAGGGCTGGAGAGGAGAGAGAATCCGGATGCCCTCTCTCTCAGCTCAACCCTTGCCCTCTCCCAGCTGGGCCCATGTGTGTCAAGTTCATAAGAAAGACTTGTGCCACAAGAAAGACAGCTGGCCATTTCTTGCTGCCCTTGACAGCAAGGGTGGCAGATGAGGTGATGGCAAATTGGGAGTAACTGTGAAGACACATTTAGATGAGGGCAGTCTGTATCTTGTTTGCAGAGAACCCAAATTAACCTGCTATATTCAACTCTTTTATCTCCTGGAACAATTGACAAAACAGGCAGTAAGTCGAAACTTTGAAATGGTTCATTTACCACAAATATAATCTGAAAGGAGCAAAATAACTGAATCTCCAGGACAGCACTAGGTCTTTTTCAAACAGCCATGTTGTGTAGGGCGATGAACACGTGGTGTGTTTGGGGAGGACCAGAGCTTGCTCACGGGCTTCCACATAAGCTGATGGTCCCTGGAATGCAGAGCCCACGAAGTGGTGCAGCCTGGCAGACCTTGAAGCACATGTGTTTAAATTTCTTGTGTTTTTTATTCAGAGGAGGCCTCCTGTTGTCTGTGAAACTGGCCTCCAGCTGCTCCTCAACCCACTGCAGATGATCAGATGGTCATTGGGCATCTCTAACCCTGGCCTGGACCTGACATTCTGGAGAAGGCCTTGCCTGATAGGGTCCTCCAGAGCAGAAGGATCTCTGCAGGAGGACCCAGGAGAACGGCTTGTCTTCTCAGCTTTACCCCAACTAACCCAACTCTGCTGTGTGACCTTAGGTCTGTTTCTTCACTTCTCTGCACCTCAAGTGTGTGTTGAGGGGCTTATAGAACACTTTATTGGCAGATATTCTTTAGTTGAACGATGCCTTGAGAAGGGACGAGGACCCCAAGCTCCATACCCTACGTTTGCAGGGCTTAAGGCCCCAGGGCTTCTGCTGCTTCTCCCCCGTGGTAGAAGCTACACTTGCTTTTTTGTTTCCACCTCTGGTCTCTGAAACTCTCCGAGGCCTGAGCAGAGCTCTTCTGCGGCTAGAGGTGCTGTTAGCTGCCCAGCGGAGGGAGTGTTCATCTTCATTACTCCTAACGGGGAGCTGCCGGAGCAACAATGAGACGTTTTATGAGAAAGAAGACCTGAAACTGGTTTTCATTAAATGGGGCTTGATGGCGGCAACCGGAAACATCCACTGGCGCAATGGCAGCCTTTCAAAGCCCCCCTGCAGACACGATAAGCTATAAAAACAAATGGCCCAGCAACAGAACAAAAAACAAGGCTCCAGGAACATTTGCTGGGCCGCAAACATGGCCCGCTGGGCCCTGCCCTGCCTCTCAGGGGCTGAACTGCTGGGACCAGGCCCATCTAGAGGATGAAAGGAGCCAGGGTGCTTCCCCACCCAGGAGACTCAGTGTGGTGGAGGGCTGGCCCTGGTGTCAGCAGAATGCCAGGAGGGTAGCTCCCATCAGCTGTGTGCCAGGCACGGTAGTAAACCCTTCACACGCTTCCCCTGCTGTCTTGCTAATATCCCCGCAGAGACACGCTGTTACCATTCTTACTTGGCAGCAGGCAAAGGAAGGAAACGGAGGCTCAGAGATGTTGAGAAGTGTCCCAAGGTCCCAGGGCTGAGTGGGATAAACAGGACTCAAACTCTATTCCAAAGAAAGTACCCAAACCACCTGCAACTCCACCTCCTAGGAGGAAATGGTTACGGACTTGAACTGAGTTTCAGACCTCAGGAGAGAGAGCCTTGGCAATAAATCATCGAACCCAAGCTCCTCGTTTTCCACATGAGTTGGAAGTTGCCGAGTCGGGGGTGGGGAGGAACCAGCTCTCGGGTTCCTCCGGACACACACACGTCTTCCTCCCTCCCTCCTGAGTGGCTGTCTGTGCTCAGGCAGTTCCCTGCCTTCCCCGGGCCATTATGATGATTAAGTAAGATTCATTCAACACGTGTTCATTGAGCAATTTCTATGCGGCAGGCACTGTGCTTGGCCCTGGAGTTGTAGCAAAACAATGGTTGTGAGCAAAACAGGCTGAAACCCCTGACCTCATAGGACCTGGATTCCACTGACAGAGCAGACAGAAAATGTGATACACGGGAAATGATGCTGCGTGTCAGAGAATGATTTAAGTGCCTTGGAGAACAATGAAACCCATAGGAAGGGCTGAGGGTAAGGAATGGGGTTAATAGAATGGGCAAGGAAGTTGTCCCTGGGAAAGGACTTCGAGCAAAGGCTCACCGGCAGTGAGGGAAGCGTGCTCCCCGAGGAGGGCTCGGGGAAGTCGGGCCTGAGGTGCAGCAGGCTGGGCTTTGAAGAGACAGCAGTGAGGCCCAACAGAATGACACAGTGCCCTGCTCAGCACCTGGCTCCCGGGAGGTAATGCCGCCCGCCCGTTATTTTTATTTTCATTATATTAACAGTGGAGCCAGGTGTCTGGACCCCTTTCCCCAATCTGAAGCTTTCCCTGGCCTACCCCTTACCTGCACAGGTAGTCAGGATGCTGTCTGGACAGGCTCCTCACTTCCCACTCCACCTTCCATCCATCGATTTGCTTCTCACATAATTACTGAGCACCCCATGTGTGGTCAGGGACTGTAAGGAAGGTACCAAAAACAGGGTGATAGGAGGTTAGTGGCCCCTAAATAGGGCTCTCTAACTCCCTCGCTCCTTGGATTCCTTTAGCAACAATGGAGGCTCCCAGCTGGTCAGCTAGCCATGCTCTGAACTGTACTGGAACTCAGGGCTACTCTTCTTTCCGCCATGGCTGGAGGACCCTGCCCAGCAGGTCCCACCTGGCACAGCATCTCTGAGCACAGCTTGCCATCATCTGTTTGCTGCTTCTTTTGATGTCTTTACCTCATCCTGTTCTTTGCAGTGTTTGTGTACCTTTTTCTGCTCCATGTGACACAGAGAAACTCTTTCCTGGAGGGCAGAGCTGTGCTGAGTGCTTTGTAGAATAGACAGTTACCAGCGGAAGCTGATTATCTCTGGGAGTCCCAGCAAGAGGGTGAACCATTCCTTAGTTGCTTGGATGCTCAACTCTTCCCTCTTCTGACCCATCTGCTTAATCTCATGAGGTCCCACCTGTCCCCATGCACAGCAGTCCCTGCCTACTGCAGCTCTGCAGAAATGCAGCAGGATATCAGTGTTGCCTACCTGTCCTTGGAACTCTCTGCTTCTCACCACTTCTTCTAGTCCCTCCCCAAAGGAGTCGCATAATTGGACTTGCCTCTTAGAAAGAGCCCTGTGGTTGCTGTTTGGGGTTTAGACTATGGATAGGGAGAGTGGCGATGCAGGGACTCCTGTTGGAAGAACATGGCGGGAGGAGTGCGATGTGGCCATGGTGGTGGTGGGGATGGAGAATAGGCCCTGGTTTCCAGCAATATTCTAAAGATAAAAGCAGCAGGACTTGGTGATTGATTAGATGGGAAAGAAGTCCTTTGGAGAAAGAGCTTATTTAGCCAGAAAAATGATAGCCGACAATACAGCTAAAGGTACAATTCAGTAGATGAGGAAAATGGGAACTAAGACACATTATGTGACAGTAATACAGCAGTGAAAACCACAAAAGTATAGACCATTAGTACAAAGTAAAATGCATGTCAAATCTCATGTCTGACAGTAGTAACAAGGTCTTGGGCAAGGAATTTAAACTCCGTGAGACATATTTCTTCCTCTGCTTAATGGAGACAGTAATGAAGATAATAATGAACCCTGTCGCATGGTTTGTTTGAGGGTGCGATGGGGTAAGAGCCATAGGATAGTGTCTGGCACGCAGCAGCAACATCCTGACTGTGAAGATGTGTGTATTGTTGTACTGAGTGATGCTCATTGTCTTATTGTCCCTTCCCCCACCTCCCTTGGTAAAAGTCTCAGAAGGGGTTCCTTGAGTTTAAGCTGTTTCATATTATGCTGCATTCTTTAAGGAATCCAAGCAAGAAGCCACCATTTGGCAAACAATTTAGAATTCAGATTTATCCTAAATAACTCTGGAAAGGGGAAAGAAAACAAATAAAGCCCCAGGGGATGATTCATAGAAGGACTGCCCCTTCACCCTTCCCCATTAACATGAGGGTGGGGGAGGCGGGGACATCATAGGTGGGGAAGGACTGGCCTCTTCACAGCCAGAGCAAAGGGCGGTGTGATAGAATTGGGGATGGGAGATGGGGAAGGGAGGACAAATGGCACATCCGTCACTAATAAGGGCTGTTGCTGAGACCTAATAAACCCAGTAGCCAGTCGCTACAGGTGTGAGTAGAAAGGTGACCTTTTTTCTGTCTGCTTGAGCACTTGCCCAACCCGAGCAGGAGGACATTGGAACTCAGGAGGGAACCTGAGGCATCTGAGACATGGAGCTGGGAAGTCTAGAGTTATGTGCTTGGGAAAAGAGAGAGTCCCACATTGGCCTGGTTGCATCCAAAGGCCACTTTCTCCCTCTGGGCAGCCACGCATAGTCCCCCACTGCCCTGCCCCAGCCTCTGCTGACCAAAAGCAGGCTGGCACCTGAGCCAGCAGTAGTCACCTTGTCACCTGGGTGGCCACCTGTGCACCAGCCTCCCAGATGGGTGAAATGGACCCGTGAGGTCCCTTGGGATTCTCAACTGAGGAGTCTGGGGAGATGAAATTAATTAGCCTTGAGAAAAGAGGTAGGGAAGGCAGCTGGGGAAGCCCAGACTAGTTATGAGGAAGCAGAAGAGAGCAGGAGAGAGAAGCAAAGGCAGAGACATCATAAGCAGGGCACAGAGTTCCATGTTGCCCCATTCCTGAGACTGTCACAGCTCCAATGCATGGGCTGAATCTTTCCCACACTGGCATTTTCCTGATTTGGCTTACATGCTTCTTACAGCCAAGCAAGACTTGTGGAGTCAAGTTGACCGCACACTATGGCACCTGCATGGCCCACCTACGTGGGCTTCTCCAAGAGAAGGGGAACTGAGGGGAGACCAGCCTCCAACCCGCCTGAGGCAGCCAGGCCTTGATTGGGACTGCTCCGGAGCCAAGCTGGGGAGAGCACAGCAGTGACCTGGCCACTCACTCATCTTTATGAGAACATCTCCCACGTGGGAGCCTTCCCTTTTCATCAGGATGTTTTTCTTGATGTCCAGCCGAAACATTTCCATTTTTTATTTCTTCCTATTAGTCTGAGCTCTGGCTCTTGATATTACTGGCTGATATAAACCCTGTCTCCCTGCAATTCTCCCTCCAAGCCTGGATATTTGACTGCTTACGCGTGGACGGCCTTTTGCTGCCGTCCCCCTCCCAGACAGCTCCTCCACAGCCCCTGTTGTTTCAGCCTCGCTCCTCCACTCCCCTGGGGAGGAGGTCTGATGGAGTTCAGGGACAGATGGAAGGACAGATTAGGCTCAGCGGGTGCAGGAAGGCAGGCCAGGAGAAGAGACTCTTGGGCTTGCTTTGGAATACCAGGGAAGCAGAAGCTGTGAGCACACGTGGGGACTAGAAACCATCCCAGTGACCAAAACGCAGGGAAGCCTCTAAAGGGGATGATTTCCTTCCCTTCAGGGGAAGAACCTGAGAGGGACTGTGTAGGAAGAACAGAAGTTTTCTAGGTGGGAATGGGGATCAAGGTGAAGATAAGTAGGGCCGGGTGTGGTAGCTCATGGCTATAATCCTAGCACTTGGGAGGCTGAGGCAGGTAGATTGCCTGAGCTCATGGGTTCAAGACCAGCCTGAGCAAGAGCAAGACCCCATCTCTAAAAATGGCTGGATGTTCTAGCAGGTGCTTCTAGTCCCAGCTACTTGGGAGGCTGAGGCAAGAGAATCGCTTGAGTCCAAGAGTTTGAGGTTCCTGTGAGCTGTGATGCCACCACACTCTACTGAGGGGTGACAAAATTAGACTCTGTCTCAAAAAAAAATGAAGGTAAGTATTGGTGGTGGTGGGTGGAATCCATAAGAAGATTGGAGAAGTCTTTAACCATCCCATCTGGGGCCAGGCAAAGGTTATCCCATCTGCTGTTAGGCTAGCTATGGGTCACCTTTTTTCCCAGGTTTTCTTTTTTTTTGAGATGTAGTCTCACCCTGCTGTCCCTGACTAGAGTGCCTTGGCTTCACAGCTCACAGCAACCTCAAACTCCTGTGCCTAAGCCATCCTCTTGCCTTAGCCTGCAGAGTAGCTGGGGTTACAAGCACCTGCCCATCCAGTGTTTATTTCTTCCAGTAAGTCTAAGCTCTGGCTCTTGATATTACTGACTAATATAAACCCTGCCACCCCGCAGCTCTCCCTCCAAGTTCAGATATTTGACTGCTATGTGTGGACAAAAATTTGGATGGGAAGGGGCCAAAGAGGAAATAATTGGGGGAACACTCAGAGTTCTTTATTTTTCTGTGAAAGGAAATCTGTACTATCTTCTTTTGTTTTCTGTTCTCAGATGCTTCACTGCTGGGGTGAGTCCTTGAGGAATAAAGTTTGTGCTACATGTTATAGAGTCAAAGTGCTGCTTTTTTAAGGCAAGTGTGAGAGAGAAAAGCATTTTGGTCCTGGAGAGTATCAGTATCCCATAGTTTAGAGCCGCTACCCTGTAGTCCCAAGGCTGGCATGGCGGTACCTGCAGCCCTCTTTGTACACAGCCACAGCTCTCTGGGTGGCTGGGGCCTGCTTGTCTCATCTCTAGATAAGACTTATTTGCCATCTTGGACAATGTTCTGTCTTTGATATCATCTTCAGGGGTCTCAGAACTTTGGGATTCATGTGGCATGAGCAAGTGGTGACCTCTGCTAGAGCTGGACTGGAAAGAATAAGGACTGACATCTTCAGCAGGACACAGGGCAGCGGTTCTCAACCTGTGGGTCATGACCCCTTTGTAACCATGAAAATGCATCGCGGCATTAGGAAGGTTGAGAACCACTAATATAGGGGAAAGAACCTAACTTTGCAGACTTGGATGATTCTTGCCTTCATCATAAGCAAACCCCCTGAGCTTGGACCAATTTTTAGCTTTTCTGAGTCTTGATTCCTCCAACTATAAGATGGATTTTAAAGGACTGACTATGCAGGATTATTGTGAGAATGAGAAATGCTGTGTGTTATTACTTTTCACAGTACCTGGAACATAGTATGTGCTCAGTAAAGGAAAGCTTAGCAAAAAAAAAAAGTTAACATCCTTAAGACTCTTTCCATTCTAGCCACTTGACATAGTATGTTTTGGGCTGAATTGGTACAAATAACATTGGTTTGTCATATTAGCACGTTGACTTATCTATTGTCAGTGTTTGTGAAACTAACCAGGATGAAAACATTCCTGCTTCTCTTACCATCTAGAATCTAAGGATAGTCTTTATCTGGCTTTCTAGACAACTCATTTTGTGTAGACACTTAGCCTCACAACTTTTGAATTTTGCGGATAGTACGTGTCAAGGAATGGTCAGTTTTTATGCTGGAGAAGACAACATAAAGATTGTGAAAGCTGCTCTTGATAAATCATTAAACTGTCCCAGGAACATTCCCTACCAGACATAATCAGATGTACAAGTCAGATAAGAGCCAAGAATGGGAATGGCCATTCCTAGCTTTTATTTACAGAGGAAGCCAACAGCTTTTCCTCCAGGAGCCCTACCACCAGGGCTCTTGTCATGCAGGGTCCAAACCCCAGCAAGCACCAGCAGCCTGACTTGACAATCTAAAGCCTCTAATCAAAGCTATGGTCTCACCAGGACCTAAGTGGGAGCCAGACTGTTTTTGGCTGGCTCGGGGTCTTTGTAAAAGTAAGTTGTTTGTCATCTTAATCTTTAGAAGCATGGAATTTGAAGCTCTGGCCAAAAAAATTAGCAACCTTGTACATTACATGGAGCTTGCATAACAGATGGTGGTCTGGGAGGCTGATGTTTTTCAAAACTTGATGACTTCACGGCTTGATGTCCTGAATGAAATTGTTTTCTCTCAGATAGCGTTTCGGGAATGGGGCTTTTGTTAAGGAGGAAGACCTGAGCTGAACCCAAACCTTGGACCCAACTTCTCTGAGTTTCTGAAATTCCCTTCCAAAGAAAACTTTTATAAATATATATAGATATATATTTGTTGGCTCCTGCACATCTGCACCTCTCCCTTTCTTTGGAGGGAGTGGGAGCCAGACTATAACAAGAGAAGCTGTTATCTGAGGGTCTTGCAGTCCCTGGGGGGTAAGGAACAGCCAACCCTTCCAGGACTACCCTAGGTGCCTGGAGAACTTTGCATAAGCATTTGGTCTGCGGGGTGCCAGTCTGAACTGACCTTGCTCTGTAAAGGAACAAAGACATTTCTTTCCCAGAGAAGAGAATTCTGACTTTAAAAGCAGCTATTCATGGTACAGTCATTGTGTGAATGTGGCTTTGAGTGTCACTCCCCAGAGAGTAGGCTAAAGAATGTTAAAGCCAGGAAGGGGGAGGCCTTCAAGGTACCCCCCTCATTTTACAGATGGGGAAACTAAGGCCCTGGATAAGAAGGCATGTCTGGCAGCAATTCAGTGGCTGAACTTTTAGTATTAAATCTTGAATTTTCTTCTCCAAAATGAGTATAGGCTCTCTCTTACCTTCATATCCTCCAGGCACCTCAGTGTCCATACTTTGTAGCAAAGATCAGTGTTGAATGATCTCATCCCTGTAGCTCTCAGTCTGGAACTTTCCCACCACACCAAGCCAGGGGCCGGAGTAGAAGAGTAAGGTGTAAAATGATTCACATGAACACTCGGGTGGATACCTCTGCTGATGACCTGGCTCTCCAGCTCCCCGAGTGTATCCTGTCTTTGTACTTAATACGTTGTTGACTGACAGTTTTACACAGAAGAGACATAGGATACCGTGTCACTGGCTATGAAGTTGGCAGGTTCAAACCCAGCCCAGGCCAGCTAGAAAACAATGACAACTGCAATAAAAAATAGCCGGGTGTTGTGGCGGGTGCCTATAGTCCCAGCTACTTGAGAGGCTGAGGCAGGAGAATCGCTTAAGCCCAAAAGTTGGAAGTTGTGCGAGCTGTGATGCCATGGCACTCTACTGAGGGTGGCATAATAAGACTCTGTCTCAAAAAAAAAAAAAA
>NW_003852397.1:28769680-28775465 GCF_000181295.1 Otolemur garnettii
TGACAGCTACAGCCAAAAAATAGCCAGGCGTTGTGGTGGGCACCTGTAGTCCCAGCTACTTGAGAGGCTGAGGCAGGAGAATCGCTTAAGCCCAAAAGTTGGAAGTTGTGAGAGCTGTGATGCCATGGCACTCTACTGAGGGTGGCATAATAAGACTCTGTCTCAAAAAAAAAAAAAAAATATTTGCAATAGCTAATGCCAGTGCAGACACGAGTTAACTCGTGATCGGCCAACAAGGTTTGAACATGGAACACAAGTTAACTCGTGACCTGTCAACAATGTGTTAAAAATCACAATCTTGATCTTTTGAAGATGCCACAGAATGACTTGTCAACTCATCCCAGGCTTTTATTTTATTTTTTTCTTTTGAGACAGAGTCTCCCTCTGATACCCTGGGTAGAGTGCCATGGCTTCATCCAGCTCAAGCAACCTCAAACTCTTAGGTTTGACCAACTCTTTTGCATCAGCCCCCCCAAGTAGGTAGGCCTGCAGGTGCCTGCCAACTGTTTTTCTGTGTAGAGACAGGAGTCTCACTCTTGCTCAGGGTGGTCTTGAACTCCTGAGCTCAAGGGATCCTCCAGCCTCAGCCTCCCAGAGTGGTAGGATTCCAGATGTGAGCCACCTCACCCAGCCAACTTATCCCAGTCTTTAAAAGTTTCTGGTCTATGTCTCACCATATTCTTAGTTCTCATGTAGGATATAACTTATACAGGGCATAAGTGAGGTCTAATCCACAGGGCATTGGCCTGGAAATGCAGAGATCCTTCATTCTCTTCTCCTAAGAACTGCCCTTAGGACCTCGAGCAAATGATTTCCTCTCTCTGGGCTTTAGTATCTTTTTTTTTTTAATAAGATATGAGATGATCAACATTTCCCAGAGTATATTCCGAGAAGCACAGTTTCTGTAGGACTGTAAAAAGTTTACTGAAGAGAGAGGAAAAAAAAAAGGATTCCCCACAGGATGTATTAAATTACTATTATTTACAATGTGTATTATAAAATATCTTTAATTTATTATTTTAATAAACATCATTTAAATAAATATCCTTTTGAAAGAATCCATAACCACGTAAATTTGGCCAATTCTGAACTAAACAAATTAAATATGTTGTTTTGAATTGCAGGACTTAGCAGAGCCTTCAGGATGAAAATGTGCTTTAGAAAATCTCCAAGCACAAATAAAATATACACCACGTCTCAAATGTATTTAGCCACAGTAGTCTTGTTGAATTGAGCACCCGCAGGTGATCTCTCCAACTACACGGATTTCTCCTATTACGTTTCCTTTGTGTCCCCGCTTTTGTGCTGCTTTTATGTCTAGTAGCTCTATTTTTCTAAAATAAGAGATGAACACACTTCCAGGTTTATCTCTCTCATTATCAGTGTGATTCGGTTTACATTTTCTCAGCTAGTGTTTTTTCAGATGCAGAAAATTATGTAATTAGCTGTGAGGTCTCAGGCCATAATTTGGGAAACATTTCCCACTTAAATTAAAGGCTATGCACGCCCACCCAATCCATAATTGTGTGGATCTTTCAAAACTCTCCCCGTTGGCTTCATTTAATTGTTAAACATTAATTTAGTGAGTGGGAAATCTTCAAAGAAGGGGTGGAAGGATAGAGGAAGCGTGGCTGGTAGGACAAAATATTAATAGGTGGGTAAAAGCAAAACAATAATTCTTCCCGTCTAAGCTTGCAGGCTTGGTCGGGTGGAAAAGAAACAATCGGTTATTCCAGGATTATGTAGGTTTCATTGACTTAAAATGACCTAAAAGCAGCCAGAGAGGGATTTGCCTTGTCTTTCTTTTTTGCCTGAGGAGACAGAAAGAAAAACAGAGTTTTGTTTTTTGAATCCAAAAATGCCCTTTTCCATGATGGGTTCCAAAAGTGTGTTCCGTAAAGAATGCCATGGTGTTCAACAAAGACCAAAAATTAAAACGGAAAAATCCCGTTTTGCCAGCAGTTTTGCTCCTATAGTCGTTTAGCCGAGCAAACTCCAACCCCATCCCCAGTGTGGGGCAGGACTCAGCACCTTCTCTGGCCTGTGAGTCGAGGCTAGGGATATGTGGGGTTGTCATGGTGATCGCTGTCAACAAAGGTTACCCCTGGTGGAACCTCTGTGGCCCTGTGACCCACACACAGAGTTGGAATAATAGACTCTGTAAGTGGCTTCTGCTCTGCAAATAGAGACAGGGCTGGAAATCAATTATTAATGAGATGGGTGACATTGACATTCATCCACATTTAATAAGCAGAGCCCAGCAACTGGAGGAGAGCTGGGTTTGGCCCAGCAAAGTCTCACGGGTTTGTGGGGGGATTCAGAGAGAAAGAGAAAGCTAGGGACAAAAAACGCAAAGAGGAAGAGATGATGGCCTGTAACCACTGAACAGATTGTAATTTGAATTTCCCTGCTTGACATTCCTTTTGATACCAGTTTTTTACCCTAAATGACCCTAAAGGGTTTGACATGTGGATGACACAGGGTATCTCCTCCCCGCTGCTTCCCACACGCCTACTAGAGAGACAAATGGGGGGCAGGGGCTCATCTGCAAAGGGGGGGTTGTTCTGATAGAGTAATGGGCACTGCCTTCGTTTATGGTTCAAAAGCCCTGTACAGAAAAGTAAAATGCTAATTAAACTAAAAACAGAAAAAGAAAAAGATGTTGAAATGTGTCCCCGTGGCCTGTTTTCTCCATGCAGAATAAGCGGGACTTCGGTTTCTAAGGCTTCCTGCAGGAATTACTCTGGTTTGCCTTTTTAATTTCCTTCCAAAGTAGCTTCTTATTTCTTTGTATCTGAAATAGCACATAGCTGCATTTGGATAGAACTAGAGGTTGACCCAAACCATGCAGCCTTTGTAAGAAGAGGGGGGCACCCTTTTAATTTAAAAGCACACTTCTGCCCTGAAGTGGGAGTAGGGGGTAGAGTTACTAATTGTTTTCTAGAACCACACCATTTGTAAGGACCCAGAGAAATGAACTAGCTGACTATAGCATTTGCTCAACTGACCTTTGGATGAAAAAGACCAGCCAGCCTCCCTTTGGTCCAAACTTCTTAGATCTCAGGCCTGGCACCTTACCCTTTGATATTCTAGATGCCTTTCTGGAGTTTGTCACTTCAGGATGGGGGAAAATTGTTGTCCTCCACCTCTATTCTCCAAACCCATCCCAGCTTCCAGAGACTGTTCTTTCAGCAGACCTGTCATTTCCAACATTGCTTGTGGCACCTAGCATGGAAGTGAGGGAGGGGAACTTTCTGGGGAAAAAGTGGCTGGTCAGCTACACAGGTCCACAGCAAGTTACGGGTGTCAGTGGGAGCCCACCGGGCCTCCCAGCATGCTGACCAAGGGGCCAAGGTGTTGGCAGAGACTGGAGTCAATTAAAGGCTGCAGCTTGGGTAAAGCCTTCCTCTCACATCTCACTTTTTAATCTGGACCCTTTACCTTTTGATATTCTAGAGGCTTTTCTTTTGCCCTCTGTCAGTATAGAATTTTTGAGGGCGACTGATGTCTCGGGTCAGTAATTATATGTGGCAAAAGTTCTTAAGCCACAGGTTCAGATGCCTCTAATTTCAAGGTGAAAGCATGAGTTTTTACCATCCCTGGGTTGAGTCAGGGTTGAGGCACTGGGCATCAGCAACCTTAGGTTTGCCCTACTTCCAGCAGGGTCTCTGTTTTTGTTTTTTGGAGACAGAATCTCACTCTGTCACCCTGGGCCCTGGGTAGAGTATCTTGGTGTCATCATAGCTTACAGCAACCTGAAACTCTTGGGCTCAAGAGATCCTCTTATCTCAGCCTTTTGAGTAGCTTAGACTATAGGTGCCCACTGCAATGCCTGGCTAGCTTTTTAATTTTTAGTAGAGACAGGATCTTAGCTCAGGCTGGTCTCAAACTCCTGAACTCAAGCAATCCACCCACCTCAGCCTCCTTGAGTGCTAGGATTATAGGCATGCCTGGCCCCAGCAGGGTCTCTTGCTATCTGAGTAGGATGATAGGAGGCTCCCACCCTTCAGCCATTTTCCCCAACTGAGCATTTAGTATGGACTTTTAGTGGGAGGCAGGAAGTTCAGATTCATTACTTCCAAATATTTTAAATAAATTTCAATTTTTATATTCTACTATTTCTCAATTTAGGACATCAGCTCCTTCAACAGAGATGGACAAATTTGGTATCTATAAGACCTTATTCCAGGCCCTCCATCAAGTCGGCTCAGTGGGTGAACATGCACTTCCTGGGAGCAGGAATGGTGGGCAAAGTAGACAGGGTCCCTGTCCTCACAGAACTTACAGTCTGGCTAGAAGACCAGGCAACTATGTCTGGGATGTGCCAGGATGATGGAGGTAGGGGGCCTTGACCATCAGATCATCTAACTGGAACCAGAGACTTGGGGACAGGGTTTCCAGGAGGAGGTGCCATCTAACCCAAGATCTGAATGGTCAGGTGAAGGAGGAAAAGAGAGAGTTTAATCAGAGAGTAGAACCAGCTGTGAAGACAAGAAGCTGGGAGACTTGGTCTTGTGCCTTTTTTAGGACAGAGGGAGTCTGCCAAAGGGTCTTATGCAAGGGAGGGGCTTAGTCACTGTTATGTTTTAGAAAGTTTACTCTGCCCATTATGGGGACAAGGATTTGAATTTGGGACTGAAAAATATTGTTTTGTTTTGTTTTAATACAAGGGATGGAAGAAGGTCCGTGTAGGCTGGGAGAAATGGTCCCACCCCTTTCTCAGGTCACAGGTAGGGGAAAGGTATGGACAGCCCATTCAGGAGCGAGGCTTGCATCTATTATGTGTATCTGCTGCCCGTGGCGTGCTTCTCCTTCCCCAGAAGCCGTCACCAGAACCTCCCTTTCTCCTAATGTTTGTCTCCTGGGTGTAAATCTTTTGCTTTGGTGATATCCCTTGCTTGTGGCCTAGAATAGATTTCTACTTTATCTCCTCTCACCCACTCCTGGTCTTTTCCTCAAAAATTAATATTCCTGGACCTGCACGTGCTCACACACTCTTTTAGTCATAGTTGAACTTGGGCAGTGGTAGTGCAATAGGATTCCAGCCGGTTGGCTTAAGGTGCCCATTTATTTTTGTAGTTTCTTCCTTCCCAGTATTCCAGGGGCCATTTCTCCTGCCACTGAGAAGAGGACCTGGTGAAATAAAAAGTCAGGGAAGATGATGGGGAAGGTGAGTCAGTCCCACTTGGAAGCCTGGCTAGGAAAGGAAGCTCTAAACTGCTGAAATAAAATGCTAAACTCACATGTGATGAAATACTGTGCTCTCAACACTGTGGAGATGACTTAATGGCCACAGTGGGAGACCTGGTGGAAACGGCTGCAGTGACCGTGGTCGAGTGATACGTGCTCTGGCTATTCATTTGTTAGACTCCAGCCCTGGATTCTTTGTGGGGGTCTCTCCTCTGGTTTGCCTTCCATTGGCCATGATGCTTAACCATTTCCTCTCCAGAGCCAAGGAGACCACCTTTCTGTTTTCATTCATTCAATGAATGAATGTCTGGGGAAGCTGGCATCATTGCCTGGGTGTTCCTTTGGATTTCAGCCTGACTCCAAGACAAAGGGGAATAATTTGAATAAGAATAAGAATAGTACTTGGTACTGTTTATTGAGCTGTTCTTTTGCACCAGGCTCTGTACTGGGTTCTTTAGTACCTGATCTCTTTCTACCTTTCCATTATGGAGGGCCTGCTGTCCTTTTCCTGAGGAGGAAGCTGGGTTTTTTTTTTGTTTTTTTTTTTTTTTTATATGAGGAGTCTCACTTTACTGCTCTTGGTAGAATGCCGTGG
>NW_003852397.1:28775638-28901218 GCF_000181295.1 Otolemur garnettii
CCTTAGGTGTACGTGGCTGGCGCCTTAGCCGGTTGAGCTATAGGCGCCGAGCCAGGAAGCTGGGTTTTAAGAGATAATGTGAATTGCTCAAGGCACGCAACTGGGAAGTGACAGGCTGGGGTGTCAGCCTGACCCATTTGATCGTAGAAGCCTCACTCTTAACCAGCTCTCTGTGCTGCTGTTCACTTGCACACAGGGCAACGCACCCCATGTGGGCTTCACTTTCTCTGCATCATCAAAATGACATGGAGCCTTTAATCCAGTGGTTCTCAACCTTCCTAATACCGCGGCCCTTTAATACAGTTCTGTGCCATGACCCACAGGTTGAGAACCGCGGCTTTAATCCAAAGGAAATGTTATAAGGAAGAGAGAAAATGCAGAGCTGTCGTAGCTGAAGTGCAGGCATGTGAGCGTCAGGGGCTAAGTGAGGGGAGGGTCCTGAATTCCCAGCCTGGCCACCCCCCCCCAGCAGTGGCTTATGTGTCACCATTTCCTTAGCTGTCTTCTCATGTCCCCCACACCTACTCCAGGGTGCCAAGTGCCTTTGAGTCTTCCTCCCTGCTCCCCTCACCACATCAGCTTCGCTTCTCGCCTCCTCTCCTTTTCCCTCCCCGTCTTTGCAGCCTCTCACTTTTCACCTCCTCTCGTCCAAGGTAATAGGCCCCCAGGACGTAGAACTGGGATGACACACCTCATAGTGGGTGGTGAGGATTCAATGCCCAAGTACATGTCATGTGTTCAGCACCAAACCCAGTGCAGGACACTCAACAAATAGTGTTTCCTAAGATGAGTATCATGACAATTGTCATCATCTTTCAGGACACAAGGGGAGATGAGAGAACCTGTGAAGGGTCCAGAGCCCTGGCTAATATTTCTAGTCATGTTCTTCCCCCCACCCCATCCCTCTGTACCAAGAATCCTGCTTCAACTCGGCCTGTATTTGCCAGGTGGCCTCTGTCACAGCCTGGCCAGCCCTGTATGTGATGCTTCTGCCTACCAAGAAAATTCCTCTTAGCTGAAAAACATTCTTTGGTAAAGGGGAGCCTTACCCTGTAGTCCTTCCAGCGTTGACTCTGTCCTTGCAGGGGAACCAGTCCTGTCAGCTGGGAAGACTTTTTCTGACTCGTGCTCTAGAATTCTAGGGGTCAAGGGTCCTCACCAGTGAAGAAGGGTTCAGGGCAGTTGGGGTGTGGTTACCTGCTGCTGTTATCCAGCATCTGGCCTTGAATCTAGTGCTGGATGACAGTAAAGAGTTTAGTGAAATATTTTGGAATAAATGAAAAAGTGAATTGATCAACTGAGAACACAGCTTAAGTGAGGCCAGAGCCTGACAACCACCGCTATGTCCTTGGGATGGGAGAGCAGCTTCCAGGGCCCTCTACTGTGGCCAGGCTGGGTTTGTTCAGTCCTGTCTCCATCACTTAATAGTTGGGTGACCCTGAGCAATCGTTTTGTCCTGTTAGGTCCTCTGTATTCTCATCTCTCAAACAGGATGAAAAGAGCACACCCTTAAAAGGGACTTGGAGAACTGAGTGAGTTAATATATACGAATAGCTTTAGAGACTACACCTGACACCTGTTTTTCACTCAGTGGATATCATCATTATTACTGCGCACTTGAGATACCATCAGACACAGAGTTTTGTTTGCTTGTTTGCACGCAGGGGTGGGTCTTCTGAGCTTTGGACCCCAGGACTAGCCCGAGCCTAGCACATAATAGGAGCCGCTTCTTCTGGTGATGTTTGTAGCGACACAATGAATGTGATCATACTGTGCTGTTCCTTAGGTTCAGAAGGAGGGTCCCTCATTAAGACAGTGAAAAGTTAAGCAGCTAAATCCAAGTGACCCTACGCGTTAATATTTAAGCTGAGGCAAGGATGTCCATCTAGACTGGACTGGAAATCAGCCGCGTGGTCTTCCCATTCACGTGGGGGGTTCTCCTAGCCATAGTTACTTTGAAGTGGCTCTCATTAGCTTTAAGCCACAAAGGAGGCCTGAAATTCCTATGGAAGGGATGCTGTGGCTCTACAAAAGATCTTGTGCAGCCCTGAGTCTTGGGGTAAAGCAGCCTTGGACTGGGACCATCAGAGAGAAAGGCTGACGCTGAGGACAGTTCCCTGCAATTTCGTTTGCCAATCTTTTTACAGTCATGATTAATGACTGTGAAATTTCCAAGGCTTTCATTCAAACAAGTGAGAAGAACCTCCTCCCCAGAAATACCTTGTATCTTAAAACTCTTCAGATGTACTGAAGCTGGAAAGAGAAAAGAGGAGGATTGTGTCCTGTCACTGCTGGTGGTGGCCCAGGGAAAGCCAAGCTAGGCAGGGGTCTTCGTGTCTGTCTACCCCTGAGCTGAAATCCTGGGCCTGACTGAGAGTTCCCAGCAGCAGGTTGAAATCCAGGTAGAGGAATTGCCTCCTTTCCTGACAAGATCATAAGTACCTGTGATTTGTGCCTGTGGTTATACACCAGGCCACCCTTTATCATCTTTTTAAAGGGAACTGAGAATCTTTGGGGACCTCTGTGTGCTCTGACGTTATGCTAGCAGGAAGTCCAGAGTCATTAGTATGAAAAATGGCAGCAAGGACGCAAATGCATGTTGGGGGCAGACAGTGGGCTGAGCAAACACATTAATGTTCAGGGGGCAAGGGAGGGGTGGCTTGTCATGGGGAAGGATTGGCTTCCCTTTTCTAGAAGTTACTCCCAATTACTGCTTTACAAGATGGGAAACTTTGTGTTTGCTTTGGCAGGGGTTCCAGCTTGCGACTCGAGGGTTGCATCAATTCATTCCAAATTGGTATGGTAACCAATGGGAGTCTTGCCTTCTGGAGAATTACTGCTCCTTACAGACATCCTTGCCAGCAGGCCCAGCCCAAGAAGTAGCAGGCCAAGGCCCCCAGAGTGGATTATTCACTTAATAATCAGGTCTTTCCTCCAGATTCCTTACATGGCTCTCCCTCCCCTCAGCCTATACCTCTCTATCAAGGCAAAAATCTAACCATCAAAGGAATGCAAGGGCAAAGAGACTTGGAAAAAATCAGAGAAAGGATCGACTCAGAAATGCAACATAATGAGGTTTCCGGAGCAGACTTCAAAAGGTCAGCTGGGCTCTGGAGCCCCCTGTGATGACCTCACAATCAAACTATTCCTTCATAGTCCTGTTAGAGTCCAAATTGTGCTCATATGTGAGACAGAAAGGTGTTCTGGTGGGAAAAAAGCCCACCCCCACCTCTGACTGCTGCCCGCAATAATTGGGCTTTGCAAGCAATTCTTTTTAAGATTTAGGCTTGATTTTCCAGGGAAAATGGGCCAAGTCCCTGTGCATGGGTACTCCACTTCTAAACATCCCTTCCTACTGATTTCCCTGCTCTCAAGGGCCCAGCCTAATGCAGGTAGACAGCATGGCTATTGACATAAAACAAACCTTGGAGCTCTTTGCTCCTGAGCTGAAAACTAGGCTCTTTCAGGGAGATTGTTGTAGACTCTATCGGACATGAGCTGAGGGAGAGATGGGGCTATAATTATGTGGATATCTTAGGAAATAGCTTGCTGCTGTCCAGGCCCAGAGCACCCAGGGTTGATCAAGATGGAGAGGACACAGGTCAGGTCAGTTGCTTCAAGCCACACCAGAAGCCAGCTGACTACAGCCCAAGGCCAGACCTGCTCTGCCCTCATTCGTGTTTTATTGGATCCCAGCCATGCTCATTCATGTACGTGGTGTCTGTGGCTGCTTTCATGCCACAGTTACAGAATCGACTAGTTGCAACAGAATCATAAGACCCACAAAGCCTAGCACATTTCCTCTCGGGTCCTTTGCTATCTTGCCAGCTGCTAGGCCACAGCATGGTTTTCATCCTATGAATTGCTCATGTCCCAGAGTACGGTATCCTTGGTTTTGGATTAAATAAGACAGCAGAAGCAGCTCAGTGCTTCAATGCAGGGAAACTACACTCATTCATTGATTTGTTCATTCATGGAATGCCTCCTGGGAGGCACTATTATTATCAATGCCTTCATCTCCACAGTCCCTTCTCCTCCTATGGTCATGGGCCACAACTATTTCAGAGAAGATGACACTTCTGGAAAATCATTGACCTTTAAAGCAGGAAGAATCCTTGATTCTCATCTAGTCCCATGACCTATTTTCACAATTGAGGAAACTAAGGTCCAGCAAAGGAAAAGGTATTGTTCCAGGTCTTGTTCCAGGTAATGGCAATTTTGGGACTAGAACTGAGGTCTCCCAGGCCAGGGTACTTGAATCACAATAGATGACCTATTATTTCTCCTGTGTCTTCCATTCTGGCACCCCTTTGGGGAGCAGTCGTTGACTGTGTGACTCAGCACTTTCTCTCTCTTAAGAGCCTGTCTCTGGTGCATTTTTAAATGCCGCCGACTGCAGTGATTATTCACATAAATTGCACCTGTCACTTCTCTGCACAAGGCCAGACCATTGGTAATGTGAGCTCCTTGAAAGAGGAACCTGTTTTTTTCAGGGTGATTATAAATTAGATATGAATGTAGGCTTAGGATCCTGGTGGACACTCTCCCAGGGAATTCTTTATCTTGCAGATATTTGTGGAGTAACCTTTGCAAAGGTTAGGCTACTCTTGGAACTAAAATGGAACTTTGAAGTTTAAAAATCTTAAGATACTTTGGGAATATAATATTCCAATTCTCTTTTATTTAAGACTTTCTGTACACCCCCACTGACTATTTAAAGAGTCCAAATATGAACTGTGCCCCAGAGTTAATCCAGAAGCTAACTGGAGAATTGACTCACATTCGGAGCAGTATGCATGCATGTCTTGGGTTCAGAATGTGAGCTAAATTAAAATTTCCTCCAACTTTCAAGAACTAAATGTTTTTAATTGATGCAATTTGGCAGACATGGAAAGAAAAAGTCAAAGAATCCAAAGGTAGAATTGAAGACTGGGTGAATTGACAGTGAATGAGACAGGATCTCAGTGGCTCTGGCCTGGAAACTCCTAACTTCTGGATCTCAACACACAGAAGTGAAGCCATAGCAACTTGAGAGATAAGCTCTGGTTCCACTCTACTTCATACAACTCCCGTACGAGTGCCACCTTAGACTTAGCCTCTCTGACGTTCACTTTCTTATTCTCTTACCATAGGTCAGTGGTTCTCAACCAGGAGTATTCCCATCCCCACCCCTTAGGGGACACTTGGCATGGTCTGGAGAACTAGGGTGCTATTGGCATCTGTTGTGGAAAGAAGCCAGGGATGCAACTTAACATCCTATAACTCACAGAGTAGTCTCCCCACAACAAAGAATTACCGTCAGTTCAGAAGTGCTGAGGTTGAGAAACCTTATCTTACAGAAAGATAGGCCTGTTTCTTCATTGTGTCTGCACCAGATGGTACCATACCTGGACATTCAGGAAATATCTGCTGAATAAACAAACTTATGAAAGTTGATGAATATATGAATGATTGAATAATATTATGCCTACCTTGTAAGAGTGTTCTTTTTTTTCCCCCAAATAAAATATCTCTGTGCAGTTCCTGGCACAGTGCCCAGCACATAGTAGGTTTTCAGTAAATGGGAGCTCATGATGATGCCGATAACATTTACCTGAATTTGCTTCATGCTCATTTTAAATAAGAATTCACTTGTTTTTATCCTTTGCCAAGATAATAGGCAGTCTGTGCAGGCAGAAAGCCCAGTGGGGCTTTTACAAATATTGATTTACAAAGAATCTTTTTCATCTTGTGCTTTCCAGATAGGTAAGCCAAGGGCCACTTGGTTGCGCCTTCATTTCCGCTCCCTCTGGCAGACGATTTCTAGGCAGGGTTTTGTTTCTCTAAAATTATTGTTTCATTGCTTTGTTGTTCTGAAGGAACCTGTTGGTTAATATTCATGCATTTTTATCTTGGACCATTTCCTTCTGCTTCTCTTTTCCAATCTGCCATCATATTTCGCTTCATCCTTTTTAATATCAGGGCTGCTTGTGGAGCCCTTTCATGTATATATTATCCCTGAGCCTCAGAGGAAGCCTGTGGGCTGTGATGATCTCCATTTGACAGATAAGGAAACTGAGGCTCAGGAAGTTAGACGAAGACTAGTCAGTAGCTTCTGGCTCTGCCTTAGTACCCCTGCTGGGATTTGGGAACTGAAAGAGATTTGGGGACAGAGATCAGAGAAGGGGAGGTGACTTGCCAAAATCCACACTGCAATAGTGCCCAGGCCTCTTAGTGGTTTCATCCAATCTCTTTCAGCTTGTATTTTCTTTCCCACCTATACCCTAAAAGCATTGTGCAATTGAATCTGTCCTTGGTTCATTCAGGGAAGAGTCATCGGGCACCCCCATGCTCTATTTTGACATCATAGCAAGGCTTCTGGATTGGGGCCTTGTTCTGCTGCTCATTGCTGAAAAGTGTTTGCCTGAGTTACTTAAATGCCCTGAACTTCAGATTCTCTTATCAGAATTGGCGAAGACACCCCTTGCCCTATGTCACAGAGTCGTCATAATGGTCAGCCGAGATCAAGGCTGTAAAAGGGATTCGTGAACTGGATTCTTATGAGGCTTTCTCCACATTCTCTTCTCTGCCTCTCAGCCCTAAGTCTAGAACTGGCAAATATTAACACTTCTGTTATACAGGCACACAGCTCCATGAGAAAAATGATAGTCAAACTGGCTAATAGTTATTGCAGCCTAACCCTCGTCAGACATGCAATTAAGCACAGATACGTATGATCGATTCTAATACTCTCAGCACTTCGGGGGTAGGGATTTTTACTACCTCCATCTCACAGATGAGGCAGGTGAGGCCCAAGAAAGTGCATTTCCTATTCACATTGCACAGAGAACCATGGGCTGAGTCATGATTGAACTCAGATTCAGTTGGATTAAGGAGCCCAATCCCTTTATTCATTTATTAAGGGCCACCTGGTTCTGAGCATTGTGCTAGGCACTGAGTGGCCATGCTGGTGCTTCCTGACCCCACTAGCCCAGTCCAGGCCAGACTTGGGTGCTGGGGCAGAGAGGCGCCTTGAAGGAGATGTGGAGACATGTGTGCTCTCGCTGGCCCACAGGCCCATCACCATGTCAGCTGGTGACCTTGGGAAGAGGCTGCATTACCGCTTCCAGCTAAGAACAGCTGATCCCATCAGCACCAAGGGAGGTCAGGAGGTGTGGGCTGAGCTGAGTGAGGAAGCCCCCACCACCAGCAGCACAAGCTCAGCGATTGTGCTCCGAGGTCCCCTGCAGACCTTGGCCGGGGACCAGCCCCCTTGAGCCCCCTGAGCTGCTGCCTGCCAGAGCCTCTTATTTGGGACTTTTGTCCCTTCTGGCTCATCTTCAGGGGTTTCCTCGGGACAGGGTTACTTCATGGCCTAAAGACCACACGGATTGAAATCTCTGCGAAAACCTGTTGAGCTTTCCTACAGCAAACACAACTGTTGCCTGTGGACAAATATTGACTTTCAGTTCTAACTTTCTCACGGATGGCCACCCTTGGGAGAGCCCTGACTCAGGCCTCTGAGCACAGGTTGCTCAACCAGGTCAGCAGGAGCCAGTGGCAAGATGACCCTGTTCCGGATGGACCCCTGCACATAGCACAGAGGAAGCTCGGACTTTTGATATCGATGGGAGCAACATAGCAAGACCCAACCAGGACTCTTGTATGAGCTTCCTGGGGCACTGTAACAACGTACCAAAAACTTTGTAGCTTAATACAGTAGAAGTTTATTTTCTCATGGTTCTGGAGGCCCAAAGTCCAAAATCGAGGCCCTGCAGGGCCATGCTCCCTTCGAAGGCTCTAGGGGAGGATCCTCCTGGCCTCCTCCTCTCAGGTAGATGGTGCTGGCAATCCTTGGCTTTCCTTGACTTGTTGATGCCTGACTCTATGCTCTGCCTCCACTGGGTCTCCTTGTGTGTATTCTCTGCATCTCTGTGTCCAAATTTTTCTCTTTTAAGAAGAACCAGTCTTTAGTTAAGATCCAATGACTGGATTGAAGCCTTGAAGCCTACCCTAATCCACTATAACTGTACCTTATTTTGAGTACATCTGCAAAGACCTTATTTCCAAATAGGGTCACATTCACAGGCACTGGGGATGAGGGCTTGATGGAATCCTTTTAGGGAATACAGTTCAACCCACACTGTCCAGGGGCTTGGTCTTCTCTTAAGGTAAGGTTATATCGCTTCCAGCAGCCTCCATCCAGCCTTCATGTTGCCCTGGAGGTGCCTTCCTAAGTTATACATCTAGCCAACTCACTCCCCTTTCACAGTGTCTCACTGCCCAAAGGGAAGCATTCAGTTCCTTGGTATAACCACAAAGTCCTGTGTGGCCTGGCCTTACTCGCCCCTCTGCCATTCTCCTTTCCAATTCTGGGTCCAGCTGTCCCTGGTGCCAGTCATCCTCTGAGTCAGCCTTGTTCTAGATCTATTTCAGGCCTTGCCACATGCTGCTCCTCCACTCAGAAAGCTCCTTCCTTCCCTCTTCCCCTGGGTAGCTCCTGCTCATTACTCCTCACACTCAACCTGGAAGTCATCTCTTATGGGGAGTCGTTACAGACCCCCCCCTGATGTAGCAGGTGCCTGAAGACTGAGCCTGGCTCTCCCTCCTGGCCACCCTCCTCAGCTCACATGTCACACTCAGTTGTCTCTTTATTCCTCGTGGCTGAGGTCTCAGAGATCAGGGTCTGTGTCCTGCCTCTCATCATGTGTCCAGACCTAGCTCATAGCCAGAAAAGATAAATGCTTGCTGAAGAATAACCTCAATGAATGAATAAACTAGAAACTAAACAAAAAGCAGAAATAACATCAGTAACTCGGCTGCCTTCCCAATTTTGTGAAAATTAAGGACTTTTCTGCCTTTCTGCTTAAGACTACCTACCACCAAATTCAACCAGGACAAATGCTCAGAGAAATGATGTTTCAGAAACTATTAGTGTGCCAGGGGTTTGGCCAGCACTGAGGATTAAGCAGGAGGACAGATCTTGGGAGAAGTCTTGATTTGTTATACAGAATGTCCAGCCTTGGGCCATCAGTGCCACATATCACCATATTGTGGTCCCTGCGTCCCTCTTTTGAGTTTTCAGTCTGAGTTTCTTTCTCAATAAAAGTGGAAGGCAACCAAAGAAGTGAGTAAACTCAGCTAATTTTTCCTGCTTTGGCACAGACAGCTCTTTTGCATGATTGAACACCTTGGCCCACTGAAGAATAAAAACTGTAATTCCTCCCTCTCTCTCTTTTTTTTCATTGTGTTTAGCCAAAACAAGCTGTGAAAGAATGTAAAATATATCATTTTGTTGGCACCCGTTCACAAGTGAGTCAGTGAGCTTGCTCGCATTTACAACTAAAATTGGATTCTAACCTTCCAAAAATTTATGACAACTGCTCCTTCTTGTGGCTTAAATGTTGACATATAATTAATTTAGGATTTCTTCCCGGGGCTTCCTGTCCAGGTTTGTACCTGCCACAGAAATATCCTTGAAAGTTTATCTAACAGCTGGAGCCATGAAAAAAATCCACTGAAGCTTTGTAAAGCAGGGTGGGCTGTGCCAACAGGAAGAGCCCAAGAAAAAGTGTGAGGCTGCCAGTGTGGCTGTCTGCCGAGGTGCCCCAGGTTGGAGACGTGGAATTTGTAGTTTGGGGAAAGTTTGGGTTCCTTCTGCCACTGTTTCTTTCTGGCCCTGTGTTGTGCTTCCTCTTTGCCTGCATCTTTTCAGGAAGATGATCAACGCATAAATAACCTGGGCACAGATACCTTAGGCTGCTGCTCTCTGCACTCTGGATCAAGCTAGTCCTGAAGCCCAGCTGTCTGCTCTGTATGGGCCCATGTCTTCGGGGAATAGTAAGGAGATCTAATTGAAGTCTATTATGGACCAGGCACTAGTCGGAAGCTTTATAGACATTGTTAATTTAATTTTATCTTCTCAACCATCTAGAAATGTTACGGTTATGATCTTCACTTTAGAGATGAGAAAACTGAGGCTGAGAGGGAGGAAGTAATTTACCCACAGTCACCCAAACTAGAAAGGGAAAGAATTAATAGACGGTTCACAGATATGGAGCTCCTGCTAGGCCCTATCTTGTGCTTTCGCATTTAGTGCTCATGGCAAGAACAAATCAGGCAATCTAAAATGTCAGTATTTGACATTATTTGACATTTCAAATGACAGTATTTGAAAATCACTGCTGTAAAGCCTTTAGGACTGTTGCTGGCACAGAGTAAGCATTTGATAAATGTTTGTTATCATCAACAGACTCAGCACCCTCCTTAATCCACTGGAATATGTATTGAGCACCCACTATGTGGCAGGCGCACAAGAAACATCCTAGTAAGCAGGATACACACAGCCCATCCTCAGGAAGGCAGTCCAGGTGCAGGTGACAATCAGATTCCCATGCAAATGCCTAATGCCAAATTTCTCAGAAGCAGGAGTGTTGGGGGGACAGAAGGAAGGGGTGCTGAGAGAGTGTTTGGCGTGGGGATGTGACCAGGAACAAAGAGTCAGAGAAGGCCCCCCTGAAGAGGTGGTACTGAAGCTGTCATCTCAGCATAAGCAGAAGTCAGCCCGGTAAAGGGTGATGGGGAAAGTGCCTGAAAAGGAGGGAACAGTATATGTGAAAGCTCTGGAGGGGGACCCAGCTACATGCCTCCTCCTGCAGTGGGAATGCCTGTGTACAAATTGGCACCCCCAATTGGGAATTCAGACACCTCAGCTGGGATTTGCAACACTACTCATGGGACTGGCTCCCAGAGAAGTTCTCTGCAGCAAAGCTGCTGTATCCACGGAACATGTGGAGGCTGCTGGAGGACTGTGGGGTCCTGCTGCATTGGGTTCTGGCAGTGGCTTGAAACGTGCCCGCAGAACCCACTGCCATCAGGAGCACAGGTGCCACTCTGTTGTGCCCCAGCTCCTGGGTCTCTGGCACAGTTCTGCCCGAAGGCATGTCTCAGCCCTCCATCCTGGCTGCCAAACCTGTCTTAGAAGAACTAAGTCCAGCCCCTGCCTGCCAGGACCTTGGGATTTAATAGGGATACTTCCAGCCAGTTCACGCATTATGAAAATGCATTTCCCTCTCTTTAATCTTCAAAGTGACCAGTGACAAAAGCAGCACAGGAATTCCCTCTCAGGGGACCTTCACATCTAAGCTGGAAACATTTGTGATAGCTGGAAACCACATAACAGATGGGAGAATGGGTCCGTCCGAGAGGCCCGCTGTTAAGTCTTGCCCAGCTGCGCAGAGCCCATCTGCCTTAGTGATGACTACAGGATTACAGAGTTTACTTCAGTCCCTGAGTGGGAGCTGGAGATGGGAAACCGAGGGCCAGAGCACTGAGCCCTACAAGGACAGACTTTGGCATGGGATCTAAATGTAAATTTAAAACAGAGAGCATGTCTACTTTTTGGCATTGTACAAATGTGGCTGGCCTTAGGTTCCCACTGAAATAGACATAACCTCTGCTTTTCTCAAAGTCCTCATTCCTTGGAGGGAGATGTCATTATTTCCCTTTCAAGTGGCCCATTGGGTGATGGGCTTTCTGAGAAAATCCTATACAGGTATGTGTTTGCAGAGGTAGATCGCAAGTTTGGAGACAGCCTATTCTGTGTGTGCTGCTTCAAACTACACCATGGAAAACATATACGAGGCCCTCACTTGGAATCTACCGCAATAGGACACATACTTAGCCCTGAGGATCATGGTGGTGCTTCCTTCGGCCAACCCATCTGTAAGATGGGTAATACTGTAGACACTCTGAAAACCTTATCCTATAGCACCCTGGCCTGTTCTCCTGATGACCGAACAACCCTACCCAACACAAAGATATTATAATAATGTCCTGTGTGGGAACAGAATGGCAACCCAGATGTCCCAGAAAGGTGCCATTTGTTCATACTGAGGCAAGAATTCCTTTGGGACAAAGTGGCATTAAGTTAAATAGAAATATCATGGATGAGAAAGAAAGTCCCAACACTGCCAATGAATTTCCTATCAAGTTTTCCCCAGGCCTTTGGAAGTTACCTGTGAAAGGATAAGGGCAGAAAGGCGAGATTCCATGTATGGGGATGAGGGAGTGGGAGTGACTCTGGCAGACTTTCTGGCCATCAGTGTGGGAGGCTCTAATTTGAAGCAAGTCAAGCCTTGGAGTTCTACTTTGCCTGTAAATGCAGATCTTCCCTCAATAATCTTTTTAGCATCCCACTCTTTCCAAGACAGCTTGGACCCTAAAGCCCTCATGCAGCCAGAAGACATATGAATATCCCATCAGTTTCATGAAAGCCATAGATTGGAATCCTCTAGATAGTTCCCTCAATTTCAGAATGATAAATGATCAATCATTGCATTCCTCCTAAATGAAATTAAGATGTTAAGATATATTGCTCAAGGCTTCTGGATGGGATTTCTGCAGTTGAATTCCCAATAGAAAATGTATTGCTTTGGAATCGCTGGGAAAGGGAGATTCTGGATCTTTGTTAAAGCAAAACATTTGATAGTGGGGAAGAATGCTTCAGACATGTTAATTTTTTTCATATTTAAAAGCGATTAATCATCCTAAATACCATGAAGCTAGAAGGCTGGGATGCAAACTCTTGACGGGGAAGGAGGATGCCTGTATTTTGATCCTCTAAAGTGGAGGCTTTTGAAGGAGGCTGTAGCTTGAGCTTGTGTCAGGAAACAAAAATCACTGACTCAAAATTCATTTGAAAGCATGGAGAGTTTGGGCAAAACCCTAGGAATGTGTAGACATCCACAGAGTTACTCTACAACCTGTGAAATGCAGAAAAAGAGCTGATTCTCAGCCAGTATGTGTATGGACACCATGGATGTCACATCCTCGGAAAGTCTTTCCTACCCTCCTGGCAGGTCAAGTCAGGGTCCCAGTGTGTTCCTATAGGCTGAGGATTCGATGTCTTCCTGCACAAGGATCCCAGCACTTCACTGCTCCCCCACCTACAGGCAGTGGGAAATAGCTCTGCACCTGCTTCTCGAGCTACATTAATGTCAGTAATGACAACTTCTTCCACTGGAAGGACTGAATGCTGTAAAACAGAAGTGTCTGTCCTAAGTGAATGCTGACAGATCATTCTCATCTTTGGCCCTTAGCATGATTTCAACAGGTTAATCACATGTTCAGCTTAATTATTTATGGAATACGATGTCTGCTATGCTCGCTAATGTGTAGTCCATGAAGTCAGAGCTTGTGGCTGCCTTGTTCAGCCACATGTCCTGAGTACTTCACAAGGCTCCTGGTAAATGCTTAAAATATGGGGGGATGGAGGGAGGGAGGGGACAACGGGAGAAAGGAAGAAAGGAAGGAAGGATTTTTGTACTTTTCATGAACAAAGCTTGAAGACTGTATGAAATCCAGCCTGAATTTGCCTTCGTATCGCATTTAAGAACACACTTCACTTTCAACTCTGCAGAACAAAATGAGGTAGCATGTTTCCTGTTCCTTCATTAGCAGGTGGGTGAAAATTAGGGCTCAGAGGCCCAGAATATCTTTAAAAGGCCTGACTTCGCCCAGCTGGTTGCTAGCTTGTGTTTATACATTTCCCTTTTCCCTCCCCCTACCAAACAGGCGCTCCCCTCCCCCCAGAGGAAGCGATTTCCTTTTGTTGCAGGAAACTAGGATTTGGTGGCTGCTTAGAAAACACCAAGAAGTTTGCAGCAAGTTGAAATTAAAGTACAATTAATCAAATGCAAAACTCCATTCAGCCCCTGTCTGAATAAAATAAATAGTTTAAAAAATGAATTTCAGATCGCTGACAATGACAACTGTGTTTACGGCCGCGTGGTTGCCTGTCTTCACTGGCCATCCTTGCGGGCGTGCACCGAGTATTTAGAAATTAAACAAAAACACATTGAACTTGCTGCATTTGCTGTTGCCACATCAGAACACTCATGGGTTTAGTGACCACAACTGACCCAGGCCAGAGTGTGTCAACAGCCAAGGACCAACCTCAGTCACTGTTTGTGCTTTGACCAAGTTGTTACAAGCTTAATTCTTTGCAGCTCACTTTTCCTGCTGTTTTGGCCTCTCCCCCACCATGTCTTAAAAAGTGTAGCAGCCAGCAGAGCCTCAAATAGCAAGGCCCAGGCAAGCCTTCTGCACATGCAAGCATCTCTGCCCCTGGGGCCTCACGGCCAGGTTATATTAGGGCTCTTCTTCATTCCTTCTTTAGCTAGTCACTTCGATTAAGCTTTCTAGAAATGGCCCAACCTGAAGCAAATGCAGAGTCTCTTGATTCATCACTCATCTGGAAAAGTGGAGTTTTCCTGTGACTGTTCACCTCCAAGAAAGCAGGCTGCATAGCGTTTGCACTCCAAGGTGGTTTCTTTGCATCATAGTCAAGCCTCCAGCCCTGGCTGGGAAACAAGTTCAAGTGTCTCCATTTCTGCTGCTGAATAGAACCCAGGGTTGCAGGACCTTGGCGGTGAAGAGGTTAAATTGCTCAAAAGGCTAGATCTGTGGTTTCCTGCCCACACTTGCTCTGGCCTAAGGCAGTTCTTGCTGTTTGGGGAGGGGGAAGGGAGGTCTTGCCTGGACCCAGGTGGCCGACGACAGGCAAACCATGTTATTAAGAAGCTGGGATCTCAAAACCTTGATCTTCAAACGAGACCCCTAATTAGTCACCAGCCCAAGAGTAAATGGCATTCCACCTCAGTGTGGAGGGAAGGGAGCCTTCAAATCCTGGAGACTAATTGCCATTATTGGCTCTGGGAAGATCCTGTTGTAAACACTTGTCATCCGAGCCACTTCTGGTCAGTAAACTTGAGATATCAAATTGTTCCTGCATGTTTCAAATTCTCCAAAATGCCTCTCCGGCTCCTTTTCTGGGAGGGGGCATCTCTGTCCTGAACACGACAGCTTTCTTGGAACCCAGGTTAGGGAGAGGTCTCCCTGTGCCATGTTATCCACTATGGCAAGATCATTCGAAGACAGAATTCTTTAAAATAAGAGATTAAAAAAAAAGTTTTACTTTATCCTCATTCAAAATTGAAAATGCTATCTCAAAAATAAATTTTAATTGTAGGCAAAAGGGATTTATCATGAAGATAATGGGGCTTACATTTTGGAGTACCTCAAGTGCCTAGACTTTTTCTGAGGCCCTAAGAGGTTCCTAATGATGGATTCACCAGGCCGTATATTTGTCATCAAGTTTGAAAGAGTCAGTTGTCCATGTATTCTTTCTCTTAAAGAGGGCCACACCAAACCAAGGCACGCTCTACAATACGCAGGGGGCGTTCCTTATCTTTTGCCTCCTGTGTTGTTGCTTCTTGAGATACATGAGAATGTATTTGCTCCCTCTTCTTAGACATCTTACCTTGCCTCTTGATTCTGTTTGTCATTTATGAAGGGAACGGTAAACTCCTCTGGACCATGTCCAGGGTGCTAGGTTTTGTCTAAATCTACTCTTAACTGGTAGAGTGTTTCCCAAGCTTGAGACCAAGAGATCCTGGATCCAACCACTTCAACGGCTCTAGATAATATCAGAGAGCAAAAGAGGGGAAGCTTAAGAGATGTGAGAGCTGTGCGGATCTGAGTTTGCTCCAGTGCCTCAGGACTACTGAGATACTATTATTTGGACACTTTTCATGGCAATATGTCACAGTAAGAGAAAGAAAGCAGTAAATAATTTCTGAATTATTCCTGAAAAAGTATGAGTTTTCTGTTCACCTTTAAAATTCACTTTTAGAAAGCATCAGTGGGCTTTTTTTTTTTTTTGAGACAGAGCCATCCTGGGTAGAGTGCTGTGGCATCACAGCTCACAGCAACCTCCAATTCCTGGGCTCAAGGGATTCTCCTGCCTCTGTCTCCCAAGTAGCTGGGACTACAGGCGCCTGCCACAACACCTGGCTATTTTTTGGTTGCAGCCATCATTGCTGTTTGGCGGGCCCAAGCTGGATTTGAACTTGCCAACTGAGGTACATGTAGCTGGTGCCTTAGCCGCTTGAGCCACAGGCGCTGAGCCCATCAGTGGGCTTTGAGATTACATATGCCACCTTAATATCCACAGCCAACTAGGTTGCAGGGCCAAACATCATATAATGTTACATAGCCCCTTTCTGCTGAAGCTGAGCTTCAGACCTGTTTCTTCAGAGAGCTTAGGAGTCACTGTTACTCAGCAACAATGACTGAACAGTTTAGGGTAGGACAGGAGAGTGGGAGTTTTATACACAAAGGCTTCGGATGTTTGCTCATAGGATTCCATTGTCTCTGTGATGAAAGCGATGGTTTTCCCTCTACAGGCAACCTGATCACCTCGAGCAACCAGAAGCACGCAGAGGTACAGGCCCTACCCAAGTGGGGTTCTCCAGGATGACATAGACCTTTTCCCCTCTCTCCAGAGTTTGGGTGTTCTGTGTTGAATCAGCCTTGAATCAGGCCTCATCTCCAGTGTTATTAGCATCACCCCCAAAGATCCTGAAAGCATTATTTTAACCTACATGTTTCGCTGATCGGAGATGTTCAAAATTGGATGCCAAACTTTTGGTTATTTTAACCAGTTCAGAAAAGAAAGACTAACATCGGTTTTGACAACAAACAAAACCAGTTTTTGTTCTATCAGTTATGTTTAAAAGATTCCAATTTCAAACTAAACACAATGTGTGGTTATTCTGTCAGCGATTTATATAGCCACCAGGGCGCCACAGTTACACACTGCATACATCATTGTATTTTTAAAATGTACTTAATGAACTTTTTTTTTCTTTTCTAGTAACTACTTCATTGCCTTAAATGAATGCATTCCAATAGAATTTGTAACAAATGACCACTTTGTGTTTGCATTAATGCCAAACACGTTTAACAAATTTTTAACAAGGAACCCTGGCAAAATGCCAAACTCCTAGAGGGACACTGAAGGAATGCTATAAATTTAAACTAGATTTTACCTTTTCACAGAGCTCAGCCAGTGTCTTAGGTGTCTTGCTATCTGCAGTGTTTCTAGTTTATGTCAGATAAGTTGCACATTTTCATTATTTTTATTACTTAGATTGGACCTATTTCCATGCGACTTTCAACTCTATGCGGCTATGTCCGAAACATTGTGAAAGCAGCTTAGAAACTGATCTTTATTTCTGCAAAATTGTTCATATTTTATATAGGTTGGTAGATGAATGTACCCCTCATGTGTACCCAAATTACCACTCTGTTTAAAACAGCACAGTCGGGCGGTGCCTGTAGCTCAGTGGGTAGGGTCTGACTAAGCTACAGGCACCAATTCTGGCGAGTCGGAACCCAGCCTGGGCCAGCTAAGGCAACAATGACAACTGCAACAACAACAACAACAACAACAAATAGCCAGGCATTGTGGTGGGCTCTTGTAGTCCCAGCTACTTGGGAGGCTGAGGCAAGAGAATCGCTTATACCCAAGAGTTTGAGGTTGCTATGAGCTGTGACGCCACGGCACTCTACCCAAAGGAACAGCTTGAGACTCTGTCTCAAAAAAAATAAATAAATAAAACAGCACTGTCAACCACGTATGTCCAAGAACAATTGATTAGGCCAGTGGTTCTGATCTAAGAGCAATTTTGACCCCTCCCCCCCTTCAAGGATATTTGGCTATATCCAGAGGTGGTGTGTGATTGTCATTAGTGGGAGGATGGCAGTGCTTCTGGCATCAATGAGGAGCAGCCAGGGACGATGCTCGGCTTCCCACAGGACAGAATTGTCCAGCGGCACATGTCCATAATGCTGAGATTGAGAAATCTCCAAGTAGTTTGACAAAAGGCTTTAGCTATGAACAGTCTCTCTATTCTTTTAAGCAAAAGTTAACAACCAAACACTTTTCTATTCAACTAATGTTCAAAATTATATGGTTCGTACCTAATGTTTGTATTGAATGGCAGATTTTTTGTTTTTACTTTCACTGCCTTCTGCACATGGGAAGAACAAAGCCTAAAATGTAGATGAGGGCAGTTCTGTGGCTGGCCATTGGCTAAGCAGTGATTTTCAAGCAGTGTGCCATGGCACACTGGGGTGCCCTGAGAGGATCTTAGGTGTGCCACAAAAAGTTTTAAGGATCATTAATTTAATATTTTTGAAAGAAGTTCAAAATATAGTAAGTAAATTCTTTTTTTTTTTTCTCTTTTTTTTTTTTTTTTGATAAACCTAACTTAAGTGTGCCACAGAAGTTTAACTATAGGTTCAAGTGTGCCATGAGATAAAAAAGGTTGAAAAACATTAGGCTAAAGAATGTGTAAGATCAACCAGCACTCAGCAGGTGTTGGCGGCAGGGGAAGGCCAGTGCTGGGCTTTAGGAATGGGCTTTCCAGTAAGGACGGTGGGATCAGAGTCAGCATGTCCATGAAATCGTTTTAGGTGTCTTGTGGACAAGTAGTTTTGTTTTAGTGGCTATGCATTTATTAAAATGTACCTTAGACAAATATTGTCTCCATTCTGGTCTTAAAATAAATCTTTCTTTAGGGAATTTATGTAAGTTTTTAGAGGATATTTTAAAAAGAAATATTAATTATATGTTACAGGTATTGTGGAGAGATTACAAAAATGAGAAGGTTAGGACATAGAAGTCTGAGGTTTAAGAAGTGCTGGCTTCATGGTAAAGGGAATGGGCTCTGGAGTTGAAAAGATGTAGGATCACATTAGACCCCAGGAAGGTAGGGAACTTGACCAAAAGCATCCTGTCCCACTAAGCTTCCATGCTTCCATTTCCTCATCTGCATAAGGGGCTGTAAACCAACCGGGTCAGCACCATGGTACTGCCAAGCTTGTTTGAGATCATCCATCCAAAAGCACAGGAGGTGGTGGCAGGTAGCACACGCCAAACATTACCTGTTAATAACTCTGACTGCAATAGCAATGACAAAAACAAATCTTAAGGAGACAGAGAAGTATATGCTGCCATTTTAAAAAAATTTCAGATTGCTATGAGGGTACAAATGTTTAGGTTACATTGTTTCCAATTCTAAGGTAAAGTTCAAGTTCAGTTGAGCCCTTCACCCAGGTGACATTATGGGTGGATATATATATGGACATTAGGTGAGATCCTGACAATCGTCTCCCCTCTCCCTTGCTAGACTATACTTGTGTGTTTTCTTTCATGGAGGTGTATAGTTGTTTATATATTGGTTTCATGTTAGTATTGAGTACACTGGATACTTTTTTTCCATTCTTGAGGTACTTTACTAAGAAGAATGTGTTTCATCTCCATCTAGATAAACACAAAAGATGTAAAGTCTCCATCTTTTCTTATGGTTGAATAGTACTCCATGGTATTCATATACCACAGTTTGTTAATCCATTCCTGGGTTGACGGGCATTTGGGTTACTTCCACATCTTGGCAATTGTGAATTGAGCTGCAATAAAGATTCTGGTGCACACATCCTTGTGGTAAAATGATTTTACTTCTTCTGGGTAGATACCTAGTAATGGGATTGCAGGATCAAATGCAAGGTCAACTTTTAGTTCTTTGAGAGTTCTCCATACTTCTTTCTATAAAAGGTTGTATTCGTTTGCAGTCCCACCAGCAGTATAGAGTGTTCTCTTCTCTCCACATCCTTGACAGCATCTACAGTTGGGACATTGTGATATGAGTTAGGCAATATCTCAGGGTGGTTTTGATTTGCATTTCTCTGAGGATTAGGGATAATGAGAATTTTTTCATGTTTGTCAGCCATTCATCTGTCTTCTTCAGAGAAATTTCTGTTCAAGTCTCTTGCCCACTTACAAATGGGGTTGTTTGCTCTTTTCTTGTTGACTGATTTGAGTTCTCCATAGATTCTAGTTATCAGCCCTTTGTCAGATTCATAGCATTCAAATATCTTCTCCCCTTCCAAAGTCTGTTTGCTTTAATCGTGGTACCCTTAAGTGTGCAGAAACTGTTTAGCTTGATCATATCCATTTATTTATTTTTGTTGTTGCTGCAATTGCCAGGAGGCCTTCTTCATAAAATCTTCTCCCAGGCCAATTTTGTCAATCATTTTCCCCTACACTCTCTTCTAGAATCTTTATTATTTTGTGCCTTAAATTCAAATCTTTTATCCAGAGAGAGTCCATTTTGATTTCAATATCACATATCCGTCTGAGTCCCTTCATTTTAAACATTGTGGGTGAGTTACATCCAGCTCACAGAAACGAAAGGTGAAATGCAAAGCCCCTCGCAGCTTCCTCCCAGCACGCTCTGTCATCCATGAGGCCCTTTGCAATTCTGAGCACAGGGCTGGCTGGGCCCACCCCAGTCCCCAGCCCCCAGCCCTTTGGGCTCTGAAGTGTTACATTTTATTGCCCTGTGGAGCTGTAGGAGTCTACTCTCCAGGTAAAATGTTATTCTCCACTCATATTTTTGAATTATGGTTTCAAGGTGGTTGCTCCTATCAAGAAAATTAAATGATTTAACATAATTTGTTGCCACTTTGATCACAACAATAATAAATAAATCTTCATGAGGAAAACGGGAAACCCATTCTGCCCCATTTTGAAAGATGTTAAGTAATAACACAGATGTAGTTATAGTTTTTTTTTTTTTTTTTTTTTTAGCAGAAACGACTCTGTTAGGTTTTCCCGCAAGCAGAGTGGCTCAGAGGGGCTGTTCTGCAGGACGCCTGCCGCCTCCAGAAAGAGCCACTCTTCTGCTCAGCCCTTGTTAATTAGTCTATCAGGGCCTCGCCTTTTATGTGGGCACCATGTGCAACGTGTTAGGGGCATCCAAAGCCGCTGTGAATGGGTGTCTGTTTTTGTACCTGGGGGCACGCTGCACACATTTGGAAAGCACATGGAGCGCAATGGACATTAACCCAGATGTCAAAAATAGCCTGCGTTTTACTACTGTTATTAAACAGTTTCCCCTTTAACCCCTCCGTGTTTACCAAAGACCGCTTTCTCCCAGCCTGTTTCTGCAAATCACTACTGAAAGGGCAGGAGAAGAAAGCCATAATCTGGCAGGTGTCTTGATTCCAAAGAAAAACAGTCTGAAGGCATATTTGTGAGACACCACACGTTTATAGCTGCTCTCCCTGGGGTGCTTGTCCTGGGGCAGCCTTTCACTGCCATGCTCAGTCGCCCACTGCCCCCTCGAATGCCCTGCAGTCCTGAGCCAAGTCAAGAGCAGCCATCCCAACCAATACTAATTTTTTCTTTTCCCACAGAGGAAATAGCATTGTATTCCAGTATGGTACTAGTTAAACAATCTTTGGTTTAAAAAATCTAAAAAGTGCAAAGAAAAAAATTCAAAAAGAGAGGCTTAAACACTAGCCACCAATACATGTGAACATTTTGGTATGTCTATGTACATTTGCAAATGTTTACGTTTATAACACATGTGTGTTGATGCGAAATTGAGATTGAACTAGACATATAAAATAAAAGGACAACCTACTTTTTTTCACTGAGAAGTTGTGGGACATGTTTCCTTATTTAAAAGTAGAGATCCATACCATTGTCACTAGTCACTTCATCTTAAGTATCCTTATCACAGCTCCCTGTTCATTTTTTCATGGCACCAATTTTAGAATTCCCGTTCATTTATTGACTTGTGTGTCTGTTTGTTGTCTGTCTGGCTCCTGAGAATACAGGAGCTATGAAGGTAAGGATCTTATCTGTTTTTCTCACTGTTCTATCCTTCACACCTGACACTGGGAGGTGCTATATTAGTTTTCTATTGCTGCATAAGAAATTACCACAAATTTAGTGGTTGAAAACACACCTACCTATGATCTCATAGTTTTGCAGGTAGGTTGGAAGTCTTCATCAGCTGGGCTGGGTTTTCTGCTTAGCATCTCATGAAGCCAAAGTCAGAGTAGACTTTACTGGATTTTAATCTGCAGTTCTGGGGAAGCATCCACCTCCAAGCTCATTCAGGCTGTTGGTAGAATTCAGTCCCCTCTGCTTATCAGACTAAGCCTATTTATTTCCATGCTGGCTGTCAGCTGGGGGCCACTCTCACATCATAAAGGCAGTTCTCCCTCCATCTCCGCAGAGCAAATGCCAAACCTATTTCACATTTTCTTGACTTTTTCTTCTGCCACAACATGAGTAAAGTCTGTGCTGTCATAGGGTTCCTGTCATTAAATTAGGTCTATTCAGATGATCTCCCTTTAGGTTAAAGGCAACTGATTAGTCACCTTAATTACATCTGTAAGGTAACATAGGAATGGTCTGATACGTTCTCAGTTCCAGGGATTAGGGTAGGAAATCAGGGGTGGAAGGGGGTTGAATCAGATTCTCTCTATTCTAGTTGGTCTCTGATATCTGTGGAGCAAATGAGTGAATTGACCTGTCCCAGGCACTGTGGAAAGCACAGAGAGTGCTAAGTGAGCAGCATGGGCCTGCCCCCATCCTCATAGAGCTGATAGTGACCATGGCTGTCCAATAGAAACATAGGGCAAGCTGTCATCCTTCACTTATGTTACTATCAGTTCCCATATTTCACAAAGTAATAAGAAATAGGTAACATTAATGGTAATATATTTTATTTGATTCAAAACATATATGTAAAAGATCATTTTAACATGAAGTCTATCTTAAAAATTGTTACTGAGATAATTTACATTCTTCATAATAAATCTTCAAAATCTCACGTGTATTTTATGCTTATAGTATACCTGAATTTGGACTAGCCACATTTTGAGTGTTCAGTCTCCACATAGGGTCAGTGGTTACCATATTGGACAGTACAGGCCTAGACAGTTTAGCAGGGAGGTCCCTGAAGTGTGTGAGAGATTTCCCATGGGAAGGGTTGGCATCGTCTTTCTAGGGAGATGTGCCATCTAAACTGAGACTGAAGAATACACAGGGCTTGCTCAAACCAAGAGCTGGTGTAATGAGTGTCAGACAGAAAGACGTGTTTGAGAGAAGAGAAAAAAAGCTTCAGGACTACAGAAGCAAGTTAGTGCAGGAGGGGACGTATAGAGCAGAATGTCCAGAGTAAGTGTATAACTGGAGAGAGAGGGACCAGATGACGCCTCCCCCATAGCCAGGAATTCCTCATCCTGCATCCTGCGGGCAATGGAACTGTACACAGGGTTGTTTATGGGGGTTGTAAACAGTAAACAGGCTGCACCACGGAGTAGATGGTACCACTAAAGTAGCACTGTCAGCCCATCTGATGGGGATGCAGGATTGGGTCTGCAACAGAGGATGCTGGAGAAAGATTAGGACCCTTGAGACTCCCCAGGTGGGGGAGGACTGGCCGGGGATTATCTCACAATGGGAGCAACCCAGATAGTCTTACTGTGGAAGGCAGGATTCCTTTTTAATTTTTTTTTTTTTTTTTTGAAAGCATATACTTGTTTACCCCTTGACAAGGGATCACCTGCATCTCTAACTGCTGGCCGCGTCATTTGAGGTTTGGTTGTTTCTTTTCCTTTTTTCCCTCTCAAACCCATTTAGGCCTCCTGGTGAATAGATTGTTCGATGGAAGGAGGGGCAACCCTTTTTGAAAGTTCTTCTGTCCACAGCATAAATTTACCCCACATCTGTGCATCGTCGTTGGGAGGCATTATACTCTGCCTGGTGGCTGGTGACCCAGTTGGAACTCTTTCTCACAACTGAATAAATGATTGTTCTTTGCTACTTTATCTTGGAAAAACATCAAGTACATCGGACATTGGCTATGATTATTTTTCACTTGTTTCTCCATCTGTAAAAAATGACCCGTACATTTTAATACTACTTTAGATTTCTCTTTACCTTTTAATCATGTGGTCTTTTAATATATTGGCCAGCCCTTTAAAAGGATAATTAAGAAATGCTTAATGTACCCAAGAATTAGAGCTATGCACAGCTCATGAAACAGAAAGCGTGCTCTGACTTACAATTTTCATACAAAGTTTGCAGAGATTTTATGTGCCAGAATGAGTAATATGATCTGTTCTAGGAACTCCCTAACTTTCTGGCTCTGCAAAAGTCATTCCCCCCCCCCCCATTCAAGTTTCTTAACCAGAAGGGTTACACCAAAGTCCTCAGAGTATGAATTAGCAGACTTCATCCAAGCCACATATTTCATTCGCACTACTTAACGATGGCTCGGAATAGCCGGTTACCTGTGCAGACAATGGGATCTTTGGCGTTCTCGTTCACTGGTGTGACTCAGGAAATGCTGCGTATCAACCACCAAATCGGACAGCTCGGGCTGCATATAAAAAGTGGCGTGCGAGTGCATGAGTGTGAGTATGTGTTTGATCTTTCCCCTCCCTGCTGTATTCCCCACATGCCTGCACTATTGTGGATGGAAACCCTGAAGCATCCGAAGGCCATATGTGGGTGATATTGGTACAGGCACACAAGTGGAGCAGGGAACCAAGGCATCACTGAAGCAGTGGTGTGGAACGGGCCTCTCTTCTCACCCATTGCACTGTTTCTTCCCAAGCTGCAGTTGGGTCTACACATAGGGCCCTCACTGGGACAGTGAGAAGACTTGGGACAGGAAATATGCAAACGGATGACTGTTGTGTTTATGTTTGGTACTAAGCATATGCACGGGCTGGATGTAAGGATGAAAGCCAACTTTGTTTTCATCTGCTCTACATAACACATTGACTGTCACACTAGAAAATAATTTTTTTTTCCTTGGAGCCCAGTAATTTGTTAGGTCAAGAGAGGTCAAGACGTGTGTGAGTTATATCTGCTTCATGAGGCCTCAGGTTCAAAACCAGTATAAGTTAAATACAACTCTCAGGGCAGTTATTGTGTTAAGGAGATGCCAATATTCTTTTAAAAAAATTTTTATCCTTGGGCCGGGAACATGGCTCACAGTTGTAATCCTAGCAGTCTGGGAGGCCGAGGAGGGTGGATTGTCTGAGCTCATAGGTTCAAGACTAGCCTGAGCCAGAGTGAGACCTTATCTCTAAAAATAGCCGGGCACTGTGACAGGTGCCTGTAGTCCCAGCTACTTGGTAGGCTGAGGCAAGAGAATTGCTTGAGCCCAAGAGTTTGAGGTTTGCTATGAGCTATGACACCATAGTACTCTACCAAGGGTGACAAAATGAAACTCTGTCTCCAAAAATAAAAAATTTAATCATAGTAAAATATACATAAAATTTATTATTTTTACCTTTAAGAATACATTTGATGGCATTAAGTACCTTCATATGGTTGTAAAATCATCACCACTATTCATTGTAATATTTTTCATGGCCCCAAACAGAAACTCTGGACCCATTGTTAAATAACTCCCCATTTTGCCCTCCCCTGACCCCTAAACTCTAACCCAGGCATCCTCAAACTACAGCTCACGGGTCACATGTGGCCCACCGAGGACATTTATCTGGGCTACCAGGTGTTTTTGCCATCGCTGCCTGTCCCGCTTAGCAGCCGACTCACCCTGGGGCCCACAGTCCAGCCCTCCAACGGTCTGAGGGACAGTGAACTGACCCCTGTTTAAAAAGTTTGAGGACCCCTGAATTCTATTATCTGCATCTATGAATTTGTCTGCTCTGGAGATTTCATATAAGTGGAATCATACAGTATGTGTTTTCCTTTGGTCTGGTGTGTTTCTCTTAGCAGGACGACTTCAAGGTTCGCCCATGTTGTAGCGTGCATGAGAACTTCATTTCTTTTTATGGCTTAACCAATCTCCCTTGTATGTATATGCCACATTTTGTTAATCCAGTCATCTCCTGATGAGTACTTTTGGCTATTGTGAATAATGGTGCTATGAATATCTGTGTACAAGTATTTGTTTGAGTCCCTGTTTTCAGTTTTCTGGGGGTTATGTACCTAGGATTAGAACTGCCAGGTCCCATAGTCTTTTACATTTTTTGCTCTTTGACTTTTAAATGAGTGTTCAATTTTATGCTGTCTTGACATCTTTAATTCTCTAACTTCTCTCAAGTCAAGTTAAGAAATAATTTTAAAACTGTAGTTGTTATAGAAAAGCATGGAGAGGAAAAAAGTTGACATATAATCTGATGATATAGAAATAATCACGAAATAGTTTGGCATATTTCCCTTCCATTTCTTTTTGTGTGTCAAGAGACTTTTCTAGATATATGTGACTTATTTTGAAAAGGCCTTTCCTCAGATGTGCGTGCATGATATAATCACCTTGTTGTTCACTTTGTCCCTTCTGCTGTGCTTCTCATCGCCCCTCCCCGCTCCCACCCAAACCCAACCCATGACAGTGGTGGTGAGGCGGGTGCAGGGGTGAGGAGGGGAGGGCTGCTGCCAGCGTGATCTGGGTGTTGCCGGTTTCTTTCCCTGCTAAATCATGTGCTTTCTTGTTGCAGCTATCCGAAGAGCTGACTAAAGGGAAAGCGCAGCTCGGCAGCAATATTCTGGTAATCTGTTGTAGCGTGGCTGACACCACTGTCCACCAGCACCTGGAGCGGCTCATCAGGGCTGAAGGGGAGCTTTCACTTCCATTATTGAGCGGGATTCTCTTCTACCCGATATTTCCTTCATCACCTCTTGTCATTCCTCACGGATTCAGACAGGTTGGAAAGGAAGAATGCGGAGGAGGAGAAAAATGGCAGACCTTCCATTTTTGGTCCGGATTTGGGCATTTAAAATGTGATCGTCTTTTCCGAATGTCACTCTTGGATAACATTTTATTTATGTTACTGAAATATCTTCAGATAAATTTGAACTCCAGGAGATTTTAACTATGGATTCAGCTTCTGTTGGGCAGCTAGCCTCAGCTCCAGTTATTCTGTGCTGGTTCCGTCTCAGTGGTCATTCCGAATGCATTAGATTATCAAAAAGTGTACATTTGCTGTGAGTGAGTGGTGTTGGCAGTGTTCGTGTACCATGATGCGTGGAGTGTTTGACAAAGAAACCAAAACACCAAAAAGTGCGAGCCTTTACCCTCCTCTATTTCTTTAAGCCGCTGTTTGAAGAACCACATTTTGATGGTGTAAGCAGTAGTTACCTCTGGGCCAGGTTGGAAATGAAATCAATTTTTTAAACCACTAATACTTGCCAAGAAATCGCCTTACGAGAACATGGTGTGTGTCTCTGACAATGCATGGCACATCTAAATTGATCACTCATGATTTTCTCTACCCTGGTCATGTACTGGAGAGTGGCAAAAGCCCGAGGCACCTGTGTATCTCTATTTCCCATGCTCCATCCATCTCCACAGCTGGGCCAGGCCTGAGCCTCAGACTCTTGCCATCCCTGTACATGCAGGTCTCCATGAAGAAGCTGGGACTCATTCACATTTCAAGATCCAAATGCTGTGCAAACAGTGTAAGCTTCGAGTTTTCTATAAATGAAGGGTCATTTCTCATTTTTTTTTAAATGTCTGCAACATGGATTCCAAAGCATTTTCAGCATCCAACATGAAAACATTGATGAATGAGGAACAATCACAAAAGCTGTGTATCTGTATATAGCTCTACAAAACGTGTATGTGGATACAGAGTCATTATTTAAATCAAGCACATGCCAGGGAAAGAGACCCAACGTTGAGGTCTTTTATATACAGTGACATGGTACTAAGGAGAATTAAACTCCTCCTGCTTCCTCTGAATATTAAAAAAAAAAAATTAAAGTCGTGATAACTTCATAAAACTCATGACTGAGTCTGGCAAACATGTGCAACTCTTGTATTGATCCATTTTCTTGTCAATGGAAGAAACTCTTCCATGTGTATGCAAGTGGGAGATGAAAACCTACATTTTTTTAAAGGACAAACAGTGAATTTAAGCATGAGTGGCCTTAATAAATATAGTTGTCTTTCTTTGCTGCTGTGGAAAGGATTCTAAACAGATGTTCCTAAACTCTTGCATTGAATTTAGTTGTTATTATTACTTCTTAAAATGTTGGTGCAATTAACTCTGGACCTCTCTCGTGAGCCATAGAGATATTTCAAAGACAGACACCTGATTTGTCGAGGAAGAGGTGCGTTAGGAGTAACATATTCAAGCAGGTCTCTTGCTTCTGGCTTTGTTCTTGTCGTCAGTAAATATAGCGAACTATGTACAGCTTACGTGTCACATAAACAATCCAAATACATTCATGTTTTAAAAGTTTGTCCTTTAACTATCTAAAAGATCTAGATCTTGGTTGGAGATGTGAGCAGAGTTCTTTGCAAGCTCATTTAGCACATTGTGACACAATGTCTCACTGAAAACCCAGGCCACAAACACATCCTCATCAACGGTTTGGATGTCCTCAAAGGGGTGGTCCTCACTGCCTCCTCCAACCAGGTCCTGACCTGAACTCTGCAACTGAATACTTGAAGTAGAAAGTAGAAATCCAGTAGGGAAAATAGGGTCCTTGAAACACGAAAAAAAAAAACAACAAAAAAAACAAAAAACAACCAACCATGTATAGTTAGCTATTTCTACGTACGTGCCAATTTTGTCACCGCTCTTGTTTGGGAGATCATTTTTTGCCCTGCTTTTGTTGCTTAAAAGTATTATTGATCTTATCTTTATGGGGGCATATCATTTGGTCCCTTCAAAATTAAATTCTATCTAACATAGTGTCTTTTTCCATCTTACGTTATATACTCGGATGTTTGGGGGTTACCAAAAAAATATCCCTTTTCACCTATTAAAAATAGTCTTTGGGTTTACAACAAACACTGTGACGTTGGGAGGATATTTTCCTTTGCACAAACTTTAGCAGGTTTCCTTCTAATCATAATGTAGTTTCAAAAAAAAGTTCAGGCTAACATTTAGAAAAAGTTGGTCTTATTTTGTGCAAAAGCAGGCGTGTACTTTATACCCCATTTGATTTTGATGTACAGTCTCAATTTTGTATTTAATGATTTTTGTGTATCCAGTATGCACGTTAACAGCGTGTCAACTTTCATTTGAAAGTGGGTTTCAATTTACTTTTTAAACAGTGTTTATGACAAGACCTCAAACGTGTTGACATAAGCTCTATCTGCGATATTCTTGTGCAGAGTGACGACTGAATGCAGCCAGGGGTCAGTGTATCTAATTCCCTGAGACCCTCCTGTGATAGTGCTTCTTGTAACATTTCTTCAAGTGAGTGGCATGTGGGTTGTGATATTGACCATGTGATTATGGACATCGATATGAAAAAAAAATAAATAAAACTAAGGAACCCTCGAAACTACCAATGGGCATGTATTAGCTGGTCGTTGTAACCTTGTGTCTAGTAGAAGAATAATGTACAAGGTCTGTATAGTTCATAAGTTTGTTACCATGTGTATGAGAAGTACTTTGTGCTGATCGCCTTATTTATATTCATCAAATAAACCTTGTTTCTTTCTGAATTGAGTTCATGCCATCTTTCATGAATGCTCCAATTGTGGTGGTTTCTAATATTCTGGGGGTCATGGATGATCTCCATTTGAAGAATCTTATGCACTCAAAGAAAAAGGAAAAGGGGGAAGTTATTGGCTCACTTAACCAGAAAGGCCAAGACATAAATTTTTCTTCCTGTACAGCTGGACCCAGAGGTTCAAATTGGGAAATTTGAGTCCTTGGTGGTGTCTTCCTTCTTCCTTCCTCTCCTTATTCCTTTCCCTTTCTCTGTCGTTCTCCCCCTTTCTCCACATCTCCTTGTCCCTCCCTCTCTCCCTTTTCCCTTTTTCCATTCCTCCTTCTCTCCTTGTTTTCCTCTGCACTTTCCACTGGGTTGGCTCTACTGTCTGCTGAGCTCTTGCCACTTGGTGGCAGAGATAGTTCCCAGCAGCTCTGAGTGCTTCTCATTTTTAAATTCAAGACCCTCTCTCTGCCTGCATTCACATCTCTCCCTAAGGGGATACTTACTGGTTCTGTTTGGATTGTGCATCCAATTACTTTTTTCAAGGAAGCCAAGAGAATGAGGTCATGTGACTGACAGCCTCACTGGTCATGGGAAGAGTGGCTTCCAGAAGGGAAAATTTGATTCTATACTAGAAGAGAGGGACAAGAAAGCTGGGCAAGTAAAAATAATAGTTAACTCTGCCACCATTTGGATGCACACACACAATCGGCTATGCCAGGGCCCCCTAGCCTCTGCAGTCTACCTGTGGATCGCAAGGAAGAGCCTCTTTGCTAGAGGTCCTTTTTAAGCCTACAAAACCAGATTCTGGTTCTCTTAAAACTTTGAATTACATTGCAGGGAATGAATTTCTAATTCTTATCATGATTGAAATCAATTAGTGATTGTCAAAGATAGAAAATATGTGAGGTGTCATGTAATCCAACACCCTCATCTTACCATTTGGGGAAACTGAGGCCCAGTCCATGCCTCATCCAAACACACGTGGCAAGTTCATGGCTATCCAAGAGTCCTGGAAACAGGAATATGTGTTCCTGAATGCTCTTTGAGAAGGAAAGAAAGGGTCAAAAATCTCCCTTCAGTTAACCCTTGACAACAGGGGGGAAATAATCATGCAGCTTCTGTAATTTATGGGTTTAAAGTCGCCAGGTGTGAAACAACCTCACTGTCAGGTACTTTCGGGGAACCTGACAAGTTGTTTTCACTTTTCATTCTCGTGGCTTTTTATAGAAAGAGACCTTTTGTTGGACAAGAACTTCTTACATCATAGAACTTCCTGAAGCCACGGCTTGCACTCAGGCCTGGTTATATAAACCCAGCTGGCCAGATGGAACAGCTGCTTTTTTTTTTTTTTAATAGAGACAGGGTCTTGCACTGTTTCCCTGGCTGCAACCCCTAGGCTCAAAGAATCCTCCCACCTAAGCCTCCCAAGTAGCTGGGACGACAGACACATATCACCATGCCTGGCTAGTTTTCTATGTTTTGTAAAGACAGAGTTTTTTTTCTCAACCTGATCTCAAACTCCTGGCCTCTAGGGATCTTCCCACCTCTGCCTCCCAAAGCGTTGGGATTATGCATGAGCCACTGCACCTGGCCAACCTCTGCTTCTCAAACTAGTCTTTTAGGTAGGAAAGGTACCAGCCCACACACTGCTGGACTCAGACTGCAAGTTAATCTGTGCCTTTAGTTCCACTGAAGCACATAGATTTTTAGTACACCTGAGGTATTGACCATAAAAATCTACCCTCACTGCTTCTAGTATCTGTAAAGTGTTCTTACAAACAATTGGAGAGACATTCTAATTCTTAGAATTGCTGATCCGCAGTATTAATCATTCTAATAATTAGTAAAGACAATAATAACAAATAAAAATAACTGAACGTTACTGAACCTTTGCTAGGAGCTGGGCCATGATACCAAGGACTTCTGCGCATTGATTCTGTTTGTTCTTGACAACACTTCCATCAGGTGGGTTCTGTAATGAGCCATGTTTTACAGTAAAGGAAATGGAGGCCCATGGAGATAACTAGAAACAGCATGAAATTTTAGACCACTAATTTGGTGCAGCATTATACTAAATGCTGTGCTTACATGAGCTCATTTATTCCCACAGTAATCCCAGGAGATAAGAACTATCATCATCCTCACTTTACAGACAAGGAAAACGAGGCCCAGACAACTGGCATGCCTCACTCAGGGTCCCCCAGATAGTAGTAAGTGGTAGAGCCAGGCTTTGAACCCAGTGCTTAGCAAGCTGCTCTGCTTAGGGGATTGTGTTGGGCCCCAGGTCAGACAGGTGACAGACTGCTATCTGAATGCCACTTGTGTCCACCCAGCACTTCTTCCCCATTATATTTGGTCTCCATCATGGCCATACAGCTTACAGGACCTGCTAGAGCTGGTCCTTTCATCACTGATTGCCACAGCTGACCCAAGATGCAGGACAATGGACTGCCCACTCGAAGGCTGTGTATACGAAAGAAAATCAAGCCACATGTGAAAAGGAGCCAAGGTGAAGCTCAGAGCATTGGGTTTAACCCTGCTACCTGCAGACTTCTTGTGTTCCTCATAAGCTCTCAGTTTCTGTGTATCAGCACCTTTTTTTTTTCTTGAGACAGAGCCTCGCTTTGTCGCCTAGAGTGCTGAGGCATCACAGCTCACAGCAACCTCAAACTCTTGGGCTTAAGCAATTCTCTTGCCTCAGCCTCTCAAGTAGCTGGGACTACAGGTGCTGAGTACAAGACCCACTATTTTTTTTGTTGCAGTTGTTGTTGTTTAGCTGGCCTGAGCTGGATTTGAACCCACCTGCCTCAGTGTTTGTGGTCGGCACCCTACCCACTGAGCTACGGGTGCTGTCCTGGCTATTTTTAGAGATGAGGTCTCACTCTGGCTCAGGCTGGTCTCAAACCTCAGGCAATCCACATGTCTTGGTCTGCCAAGTGCTAGGATTACAGGCAGGAGCCACCTGTACCAGCACTTCTGACCTCCCAGGTATTAAGAGATTCAGGTGAATATATCAAGAAATAGATTTGAGAAATACAGCTGTTCAGAAGGAATCATTGGGCAGGACACAGTGGCTCATGCCTATAATCCTAGCATTCTGGGAGGCCGAGGCGGGTGGATTCCCCTGAGCTTACCAGTTTGAGACCAATCTGAGTAAGAGTAAGATCTCTGTCTTCTAAAAATAGCTAGGCATTTTGGTAGGCACCTGTCCTCCCAGCTACTTGGAGGGCTGAGGCAAGAGAATCACTTGAGCCCAAGAGTTTGAGGTTGCTGTGAGCTATGCCGCTACAGCACTCTACCCAGGGTGGGAAAGTGAGACTGTCTCAAAAAAAGAAGGAACTATTGCTCCTTATGGGTGGATATCATATAACACTGGGTGAAAGCAGATATACGAAGGGGGACATACTATGTAATTCTGTCCATATAAAGCTCAGAAAAAGACAAAAACAATCTATGGGGCTGGGGATTGAGATTCTTAACCTAGATATTAGTTACATGATCACATTAAATTTGTGAAAAATTATCAAGAGATATGCTTATGATGTATATTCTTGTCTGTCTGTATCTCATCTGAAAAATTTACCCTAAACATTTTTAATGCCATTACGCATTAATCTAGTTTCCAATCGAAGAAGTTGGAAAACTAAGGCCTGTGGAAGAAATTTAAGCTCCAGATATTTCTCTCTTTTTCTTTTTTTGACCAGCCCAATGTCTTAAAATTTTTTGACAGAGCAATAATGGTAAGTGTGGAGTCTAGGAGCTTGGGGAAGCCTTAGATGTACTTTCTATTTCTTTGTTGCCCTTACTGCCCACTAAAATGTTACCTTGTACCTGGCCAACTTCACCCCACTGTGTGCCCTGCCTGATCTCTGAATGTATTTGCACTGACAGCCCTTGTTGACATTGAAATCTTGACTCCACAACATGCCAAATAACCCTGGGCTGGTCATTCAGTCTCTCTCTGTGTGTTTGTTTCCTTATCCTGCAATTATAACACAGTCCCAGAAGGTTGGGATTTGTTTGTTTGTTTGTTTTCCTCAAAGATGAAATGGCCATTCAATACCATGCCAGCCACATAATAGAGAACAAATGGAAACGATAGCTATTATCAGTAGTACCAATATCGTAAGTGATAAAAGTTTAACAAAATAAAATTGATGATCTTCACTGCCTCCCAGGCCTTCACTCACAAGAGCTGCTGCCGAGCTGGTCCTTGTTCAGATCCCATTTGCCACGTCAGGGTTTTCCTCGACCACGTTTAATAACCAGTTTCCAGATCTGGATATTGGGGGCTGTAAATTTCCCTGGTTACTGTTGCCAATGACAGGGAAGGAAAGACTAGTGTAATTACCACTTGTACTTCCACAGAGCACATGAACTCAAAATGAGAGCAAGGGTTTTAGACAATAAAACACTAGGTTTAAAAAAAGTCAGGAAAGACCTGCCCAACATATGTGATAAGAAATGTGTTCTGGGGTAGAAAAACAGAAGAAGGTCTAATGCTGGCGTGGCATCAGCGCCATTGGAAGTCTTTGGTTTGGATGGGACCATTTCCTCTTTCCCACCAAAATGCTGCTGCACATCTACACATCTGTAAGAGGAATTAAGGCATTTGGATTAGCCATGGGTTGGTTGGGAACCAGCAGCTTTGCCTAGGGCCAAAATCTAGGCTGTGGTTTTAACACTCCTCTTGTAATGCAGCTGCCTTTCATAGTTTATTTTATGGCATGGTGTCCTTCAACATCCTTCACACAAGGTGACATATTGGCTTCTATGGAAATATCCCAAGCAATGTTGGAGGACTTATGGAAATATTAATACACCATAACTCCATTTGGAAGTGCTCAAGATACTCCTCAAGGTGTTGAATTTGGGCCCCAAACTCTTGTTGATTATGTTCTGGTTTCTGAGCATCATGTTTTCAGTTTACAAGAAAGAAGTGGAAATAGGTTTCAGAGAAGGGATTGTCTTGCCTTTGGATTCTTCTAAAGTGTTTGATTTTCAGAAAGAAAATAGATGAGCTTTCTTTCTTTCTTTCTTTTTTTTTTTTCTCTCTTATAGGGTCTGTGGGCTAGCAAGATTTCCTTCCTATAGTAGGCTTGGGTCACTTTTGGTATTTCTGGAAGGAGCTGACCTCATCAGCCCAGGAGCAAGGGAGTGGAGAAAAGGTTGAGCAGATTGGGCAGTGATAGGGGCCCACATTGGAATTTCTTAGGGAGAGCAGTCCCAAATCTCTTGTTCTTTCAGAAATTCTGAAGTCATAGGAGAAGAATTTCTCTAGGAGTCTGATTTGGTTTCTCAAAGATACTGAAATTCAACAAATCTCAAAGTGGCCACTGCAAATTCTTAAAGAACAAGCTCATTGCATGACATGGGGCCATTAGTAAAAGTGTCAATTTCCTCCCATCAAGTTAATGAAATGAGGCCTTATGTTCCTTCTGACATTAACAGTTTCATTGAAACCTCACTTTGCACAAACTGGTTAAAATAGATTAATAGAGTAGTTGATTTTAAATCACCAAAGACTGAAGTAGGCAGAGAAGATTAAAGAATTGCTCCAGGTATTTGAAGGGATAGGGCCTTTTGCCAAATTGGGTAAGAGAGATCATGAATAGCATTTTCCCCAGGAGACTAATTTTGGGGGCATATCCCCTTGGAATTGGGAGCTCAAAGCATAGATTTCACCTGTTTCACCTGGAAGTCTTCTCTTTTCCTAACCTATGACATTGGATCATGCAACTTCACCTTCTGTCAAAAGTGTACAGATGAAAAGATTGAAGAATATTTGACTGAAGAGTGACGGTAAGCTCAAAGGTGAGTAATCCGATTCCAGATTTTGTACAATTCAAAGAGAGTTTGTATTCACCTTTTCTCTGTCTCAACATCAGAGAAATTGTAAGATGTTCCCTCAATCTTTTATGTTCTACAAACTATCTAAAGAAAAGAATGCACAAGCAGGACTTCTTAGAACAATCCTCCCTTTATCCTCCAAAACTGTGTTCATAGTTACGATTAAATGTAATGGAGCTAGGTAAAATGGATACCACGTTTGGAGCAAGAAACAAGGAGCTTGTTTTCCAGCCAGCACTTTGGAAAAATCTAATGTCAGTTTGGACATTGATATTAAACCAATGCATATAAATCCACTCAGATGCAGCTGCAGAAATTTCATTTAAGTCCAATCATTTCATACTGAAGGCATATAACTAGCTAGCCAATCAGTTTGTGCATTGCATTGGAATTTCAGAAGATAAATGTTCCATTCCCAGGGCTGTCTGTGGCTCACCATTTGACCTTGGACTAATTGCTTAATCCCTCTTGGCTTCAGATTTTCTATCTTGAAAATGAGAATAATAGTAATTTCTAACTATCTCATCCGGTATTGAGTGGATTTGGGAGGTCATGTTTGTAAAGTCATGGAAAATTCTCAAGAGAGACAACATTCTACCACTTTTGCGATTCTGGTTGGTAATGTTATAGGGCCATAGCTGGATAGGGCTGCATTTAACCGAGTCATTAACACAGGCAGACATTCTCTGCTTCCTTATAACCAAGGACTAGCCCCTTTTGAAAGCAGAGCTTTTCATCACAATGAAATCTCTAATTCTCTTGGTTGTTGAGACAATCTGGAACTCTTGTAGTAAACCAAGAGCTTTCTCTTCTGTCTAAACAGAACTTGGAGCTTTGAGGAAGTAACTACCATTTGATGGCCACAGGCAATTACTCAGTCGTTCATAGACTTTTTTGGGCCAAGCAGACTTGAATTGAGCCCTGTCTTTGTCACTTCCTGGCTGGGTGACCCTGGGCCAATCATGCAACATTCCTGTACTACCTTTATCCTTAGCACAACATCCAGCACATGGCAGGCTGTCCGGAAATATCATTCGCTTTAATAGTCTATGTAATGTAACTGCATTTATTCTCTAGTTACATGAAGAATTATAATGAGTACTAGTCTTTAGTTAACCAAATGTAACTAACTTAAGAGCTTTTGCTTAACCTGGCTATCCACAGCCATCCATTAACAATACCGTCATTTTGTGAGCAGGTTGGATTTAGGAAAATGGCAAGTCAGAAGGAGACAACTTTGTATCAGGGGGTTATGCAAATTCCTAGAGCACAATTTTTGTCATTACTGATTGAATCCAATGTCCTGACTTTGTAAGTGCAATACTACAGAGTAGCTTTGAAGAGTGACGTTTACTAAGAACACACTTCATGCCAAGTATTATGCTAAACACTGAATATATTTTCTCACTTTGTAGTCAGAACAGCTCCGTGAAGTGGGTACTATTAAGTAATCCCGTTTACAGAAGGAGGAAGTGAAGTTTGGTGACAGAGAAGCTGGATTTTAATCATCACTCTGACTCCAGAGTTCTGTTCTAACCCAGTTCTGGCCAGTAAAATATAATGTACACCATGTAATTTTAAATATTTTGTTTAAAATGTTTTGTTTTGTTAAAAAGGAAAAAGAAGGAAAAACTAATTTCAGTAATATATCTTCTTTCATATATCCGACAGATTATCATTTCAACATGTAATCAATATACAAATTGTTAATGAGATATTTCGCAATCTTGTTTTGGTGCCATCTTTGAACACTAGTTTATATTCTGCTCAGAAGGCCCCCCGTCATGTGAACTGGCCACACATTTCCTGTGCTCAACACCACGTGTGGTTCTTGACTATCGTTCTGGGTAGTGTAGCTCTAACACCTGCAAAGGTTTTGAGGATTTTGGCAACAGGGTTTTAGCAGATGATTTTTACTGAGGAAAAAACTACTGAATCTTCAGTTTTCAACAAAAATAGTCAAAAGAAGATGTGTAGACATGTAATCGGAGTTTAACGTGTTAATTTTTGCATTCTAAAATGGTTAAATTTTACTCTCAAAAAATAGTTCTTTCCTAGAATATTCTGCACTTAAACTCTTACCTTTTCATATATAATATGTATATTTATACAAGTGTGTGCAAGTAAATGAATGAATGAATGAGTGAATATATTCACTTCTATGGGAAAGGAAGGTCTCGCAGCCAGAGAAGTGGTGGAAGCTCCAGAAAGGCATAAATTACACCTATGTCTTGCACAGCTCTGTAGCCCTGGCTGGTATATAGGCAGCTTGCAATAAGTATTTGTGTGTGTGTGAAATAAATTACCGAATCCACACAGAGGAACTAGTTATTTTATATTTGATTCCTAATAAGCATATGGAATCTAAAGTCCTTCATTTTCCCCTGTGAAAATTTAGATTTTACGACTCAAAGTTAACCCCTAATGAATTTAGTTTACTTCACCCACTTAACTTAAGTTTCCAAATGAAATAGCATTAGCAAGATCACAGATAATCGAGTCTACTTATAAAAGACAGTTTCTGGCTTTCCCACTGATAGTCCCCAGTATGTCAAAGCCAGGTATCTAGTAGATGTGGGTATGTCACAGACGGTATCATCTCTGAGAGAAACCCTTCCTTCATATACTTTCCGGCCCAGGCTAGCCCAGGCTAGCTCATGTGTCTCTTTTCAGATGGGGACCTGAGTTGCATGCCCCTCCTTTAGTCAGGGAGTGGAGCTGACCCTACCAAATCCCCAATTTCCTTTTTCGGTGAGCGTAGGTGAGGTCTCGAAGGAGAGTCAGTGCCGTTAATACAGGAGGGAGGATGTGATGCTGGACAGGTGTCCAGACTAGCTGCCCTGTCTGCCCTGCTGACATGACCTTTTGCTTTTCTCTTTAGTACCAGGGCTGCCTTTCCTCTTTGCTGCATCTCATGTACTCGTTGTGCAGCGTGAGTGTGTTACTCTCATCATTATCGCACCTGCTTTGATAACTTGCTTTATGGTAAGCCCTCAAGAACAGTAGCTGTGACTTACTTATTTCTACATCCCAAATTCTTAGCATAATTCCTGGCGCATTGTAGATAATCTGGAGAAGTTTGCCAAAAGGGAAGAAATAGATGAGCCAATTGGGAATCAAGTCACTGATTTGGGTGATACTGTTTAAAGGTACAGACGTGGTGTTAAGGCCCAGCTGAAAAGTCCATCAGGAACAGTGACAGATTCAGATGTCACATGAGAAATATGCCTGCAAGCACACTGAAAAATGCACCACGATGAGACTGCACATCTGAATTCAAAATAAAACAAAGAAGCGATCTGATTTTGGCCTTGTGAACACTTCATCAAGTGTATGGCAACATGTAAAGGATTATAATTTTGGTTTAAACATGAGCACAGTATTTGATATCTGCAGGCTCAACCTCTATAGACAAGGAGTAGAGAGGAGATGTAATTCTTTGTCATCTGAGAGAATTGTCTCGGTACATTTCCATCTCCCTAATCTCCTTCTCTGTCCCTTTCTTCTGTCATTCCCATCTCTCTTGTGTCATCCACTCCATCTTTCTCCTCTGCTCTCCTCTCTCAGTTACTATTCCTCCTCTTCTACTTCTTCCCTCTGCTTTTGTCCTTAGAAATCACAATTTAAGACTTGGCACCTGTAACTCAGTGGTTAGGGCGCCAGCCACGACCGGGACTGGCAGGTTCAAACCCAGCCCGGGTCTGCTAAACAACAATGACAACTGCAATAAAAAAAAAATAGCCGGGCATTATGGCAGGTGCCTATAGTCCCAGCTACTTGGGAGGCTGAGGCAAGAGAATCATTTAAGTCCAAGAGTTTGAGGTTGCTGTGAGCTATGATGCCACAGCATTCTACTGGGGATGACATAGTGAGACTCTGTTTCCGAAAAAAAAAAAAAAAGAAAAGAAAAGAAAAGAAAGAAAGAAATCGGGATTTTAGTTATAGAACTCATTTAAATTCTGCCTGTGTGAACCTGGGTGAATTGTTTCCTTTTCCAAGCTTACTTTCCTTATCTGTAACATCAGAATAATAGCATCCCTTACTGAAGTTACAATGGTATTATCTATGTAAAGTTCTCAGCACAGACTAAAGTGAACCCTTTGGGAGAGAAGTGGGGAAATTTTAATTTTCTTTAGAGTAGGTAAGATTATCTAAAAAAAAAAGGAAACTGTTTTGGTTATTTTGGTTCTAAGTTCTCCCTCTCTCAAACCAGAGTCCAAAGTGCCTCTGTCCTCTGGTTGTGGTCTTGGACTGCGGTGCTTGGAAGCCCCAACATTAACTGCAGAGTGTTCTCTTCTAATGGAGACTGATCCGCTCACCTTCCAGAACCCCTATAGACAAATGTTTAGAGTAGGCCAGCCGCACAAGGAGGAATCCCTAATGCTATACCTAGGCTTTAATCCCTTTTAGCCCTGTTCCAGAACTTCTTGGCTAAGGGGGCAAAGGTTCAATGGCTTTGCCCAAGCAGCTACAGCATCTAGGACATGTTTACAATGACATTTGGGGAGCTCCCACTTCACCCATACCTTTGAAAATTTCTTCTAGAGCCTGTTCAAATCTGGTTCTTAGCAAGTATTCAATAATTATTGACTAAAATGGACAAACCAAAATGATCTGGCATATACAATACTAATTTGATGAATGAATGAATGTATGTGCCATAAATGCTTATTGAGTGAATGGTTGATGATCCGTGGTAGGTGATTCATAAATATTTGTTGAATGGGCAAACAAGAATGAATTAATAGCATATCATTCATGTCAATGGCCATCACTTTCCATACGTTTTAACTACTCTTTGATTTATTTTTTATAGATATACTTCAGTCCCAATAAACTGATTCTCTAAATTTATGATTTGCTTTTATTTTCTGTTGGTGAATTTTGAAATAAATGTTGATGTCCTCTGAATTAAATCCCATTTTCAAATAGCAAAGAGATATATCTGAACCTCCTTGAATTGAGCATGCCTGCCAAACAGGGAAGGATGGTGCTTAGGTACCACCTAATCTCTGTTATGACATCTCTGCATGACTAAGGAGTGAGGGCCATGGGGGAGGGATCATGCCCTTTGGTTGAGCAGAAGAGGGTTGTCTGCAAATGACTCGTGAGTGGAGCCATCATGTTCCTGTATATACTCAGTAGATATATGTACCTGCCGGAATAGGTAAATTTAATCCTTTGCCATTATTCATTTCATTTTTCTGAATTCTGTGGTATTTCCAAAGAGGGACTGTTTTTCTTCTGGGTTAAGTAGAAATCTTTGCTTAAGTCGAAACCACTCACTTTAAATACATTTAGTGACACTGGGATCTTTTGCCCTGGGAGTGTTTCTCATATTTTTCAAAGTCAGTGAATTGTCACTTGACCTTTACGAACACTTAGAGATCACTGAATTGAGCATTAAACTGAGTGAAAAAAAAGTTGACCCAAAATTCACTGATTTATTGAGAGATATTTGGGAAGTCATAACAGAGTCATTTCATTTGATGATTATAGCATCAAAGCATACAAAATTAAAAGAGCTTGGGATTTAATTCTATTAATTAGAATTAATATTTGAGGTCTCTTTTAAGAATGCTGGAATATTTGAATTGGAGAAAAAATATTAGGGTAACTCAAGTTAAAATTCAATAAGACATAAAAGTTGCTATGATAAGTCAAAACATTCTTGAAAAGTTAAGACATGAAGGAAGCTTCTTGGATGTTTTGTGTTCAGCTTGGTGTCAGGGATACCAGGTAAGCTACTGAATGGCTGAACTCTGTCCTTTCTACTTAGAACAGTTGCTATTGCATTACTCTCTTAACATTGTTCTCCATCATTGGTTGTTGTTCAAAATTGTATCATATCTGTTGGTGGGAATGTAAATGAATACATCCATTAAGGAAAACAGTACAGCAGTTCTTCAAAGAACTAAAAACAGAATTACTATATGATCCACCAATTCCACACCTAGGCATACGTCCAAAAAGATATTTGCACTTTCATTGAAACATTTTTTACATGGTAATTAAGGAGGTATCGAATCAACTTAAGTGTTCATCAATGGATGAATTAATAAAGAAAATATAGTATATATACACAATGGAATACTATTTATCCTTAAAAAGGAAGAAAATCTTCTTGTTTGGGACTATGGATGAACCTAGAGAACATCATGTTAAGTGAAATGAACCAGACACAGAAAGACAAATACTACATGACCTCATTTATACATGTGGAACATAAAGAAGTAATACTTACAGAAACAGAGTAGAATGGTGGCTGCCAGGGAGCTGGAAGGAGGAAGAGCTTGAGATGATACTGGTCAAATGATCCCAATTTAGTTAGACAGGAAAAATGAGTTCTAAGGTCTGTTGTATAATAGGGTGACTATAGTCAGTAACAAGGTATTACATGCTTGAGAATTGCCCAGAGAACAGACTTTAAATGTTCTCATCACAAACAATGTTAACTATGTGAGGTAATGGATATGTGAACTGGTTTGACATAGCCTTTCCACAATGAAAACATAGATCAAAACATCATGATGTATACCACAAGCATGGGCAATTTTTATTTGTCAATTCAAAATAAATTTTATTAATAGAAATTATTTAAAATGTTGTGTTACATGGCTGAAATCTACAAGAGAGATGCTCATATTCTCATAGTCTTAAGATTCAAGGATGGGCTTTTCTTCTTTGGGCAAAGTTTATTTTAATACTCATCCAAATGTTTCCTCGGTCAGTTTTCCAGGTGGTCATAGAAGGAGGACTGATCATCGTGTCTTATCTGGAAAGGATAGATTTGATCTATATTAGAATCTAGTTAGAATCAAATCTGAGCATTTGTGAATTGCTTTCTAATGAGTTTTCATACTTCTGCCAGCTGGTTTCATAGCATGCTTAGGTCCAAAAAATGGGAAAAATATTTCACTTTTCTAGATTTCTGATCCAAAGAACGAAACTTAGATGAACAGGGAAAAAAATTGCTATTACATATCTAGGAGTATGGCTATATAATGGGTTGTTTGGAAACAAAAGTTATTGAGAATAGTGACATCAGATTTCCAGAGTCCTAATATGCAAATTTAGACCACAATACTGACAAATGAGAGCAGGGAATTCCAAGGACACTGCCCAATTCAAGGTAAGAATTCAAGGTAAATTGCTGAATATGCATACTGTCATATGTGTGTGTGTGTGTGTGAGAGAGAGAGAGAGAGAGAGAGACAGAAATGATCCTTTATTGAAATATTTTCCTTTATACTTTTTAACAGGCTGGGCATTCCACTGCACCACTGTTGATGTTAGCTGTGATGTCATGAGGGTAGTGGCCATCAACATTGCAGCCCACAGAGTGGGCCATCCCTAGGATTTCTTTAATGGTTCCAAAGAGTTCACTGGCTGACAATTAGTGCTTCATCTATCTGGCAATGTTGACAATCTCATCAAAAGTGATATTTCCATTGTCTTTAATGTTTTTCTGCTTCTTTCTGTCTCTCTGTGATTCCTTGAGGGCTCTGATGATAAGGGCAGAGGCAGAAGGAGCCCCTTCAATCTGAGCTTGTCTGTTCTCGATAGTCAGTTTCACCATAATCCTCAGAATCTTCCAGTTACTGGTTGCCTTGGTGATGTCACCAAACTTTTGTAGAGACACCCACAACCACCCCAGGGATGACCTTGGGGGCCAGGACAGACAGGGCACCAGCTTCACAACTGATGCACCTCAGGTACACGACTTTTATCTTGTTGGGATCAAATTTAGGGGTCATGGTGGAGACTGCTTATGTCCAATGAACCTGGATTCTGAACCAGATTCAGAACAATGGAAGAAAGTTGCACCTTGGCCTCCTCTGAGCTGAAAGCCAAATGGTGGAGGGCAGAGGGGTGAGATAAGGGCAAGGGAGTCATGGCTTCAAGACAGCCAGTTAATGAAATAAGAGCAAGTCTCTGAAAGCTCCACTGAACTGGCCTTGCATCGAATGCTCCTAGTGTGGCTGATTCTGCCAGTAGGCAGGTTTGGTGCTTAGTGGAATAATCAGAAGCTATGAGGATTGGGTGGCACCTATGGCTCAAAGGGGTAAGGCACTGGCCCTATATGCCAGAGGTGGTGGGTTCAAACTTAGCCCTGGCCAAAAAACTGCAAAAAAAAAAAAAAAAAAAAAAGCTGTCAGGATTCACAACTCTTGCCCTGCTAGAACATGTTGAGTTTACCAAAACTGTGACCTCTTTGAACCTTCCCTTTCCTCCATATAGTGCAGGCAATAATAGGGTCTGTCTCATGGAGCAGTGAGGACAAAACAAGTTGATAGATGTAAAGAGTTTGGCCAGGGCTGGCATCTAGAACACAGTAAGAACTCAGTAACTGTCCATGGCAATTATTATTTTTATTTATTAGTCATTGTTATCTCAGCACGTATGTGCCTCTTCCTTATTGAATTCCATCATGCAGATTTGGTAGATGTAATCACCTCCCACATTTCTCTCCTTTTTTAGCCTTACCCCCCACTCCTCTTTTTCTTAGACTCTTCCTTTTTCTCAGGAATTCACCTGCTGACTCTGGGTCCAACATTTCTAGTGCAGAAGCTGCTTTTCAATGAGTTATCACTATGGACAGCACATAGTCTACATTATTTCAATTGTAGAAAAGAACAATCTTTTTTTTTTTTTTTTTTTGAGACAGTCTCACTATATTGCTCTTGGTAGAGTGCCGTGGCATCACAGCTCACAGAAACCTCAAACTCTTGGGTTTAAATGATTCTCTTGCCTCAGGCTCCCAAGTATCTGGGACTGCAGGCAACTGCCACAATGCCTGGCTATTTTTATTATTTATTATTTTTTTTGTTGCAGTTGTCACCGTTGTTTGGCAGGTCCCGGCTGTGGTGTATATGGCTGGCGCCTAGCTGCTTAGCTATAGGCGTCAAGCCTATTAGAACAATCTTAATATATTTTCTTTATATCGTCACTTTATAGATGAGGAAATTAAAGCTGAAAAGGGTAAGTGACTATTATAGGGTCACTTGGTCAGCAAGAGGCAGAGGTGAGATTCAAATTCACATCTGGTTGATCCTCTCCCTTAAAACAAAGTGAAACGAAATCAAAGCATCCATTCATCATCCTCCCATCCCAAAGCATGATTAACTATGAAAATAAGGGCACTAGGGCACTTCTAAGTTGGGAGGCACAGTGATCAGGTCTGCTGCAGGCGACCTTAAGATTCTCCTGGAGCTCCTTAAATCGGTTCACAATCCAAAAATGGCCTCTAACCTCAAGAGAGCCTTTGTCCCCCACAGGCCAGAAGCAGCACAAAGCAATGGTATTACTTTGACTGTGGCCATGTGGTGGTGAGGAAGCCCCAGACCCCTTTCCGGCCTCTTTGTCTTGTTTAGAGCTCCATCTGTGGGCCCCCTCCCCCAGCATGCAACTCTGCTGGTCTTGACTCTGAGGTAAAGGAGTAAACATCTTGGGGCTCTTTATTAGTTTATTTCAGAAGATGGAGCCTGTTTGTCCCTGGGGCCCGTCCCTCTTTTATGGCCTCCAGCCCGTCTTGACAAATTCTAGTGACTGGAGAGAAAACCGCTTTCTACAGCAGATCATTAAAACACCACCATAAACCCAGGGCCATAAAATATTATTTGCTGGGCATAAAAGGGGGGTAGATTTTCCCAGAATGACAACCTAGGTCCTGCTTCTCCTGCTGGGAAAGGCGGCACAGGGATGCAATCGTTGATGAATTCCTTATCTTGCTCTCTGCTTTGTGAAATAACCCTGTTGGGAGAGCAGCCAAAAATATTGATTTATTTGTTCCACAGATTCAAATGCACTTTTAATGAGTGGAGCATGGCGTTGCCTTGCCAGCGCATCTTTAGATGACTCAATCTGAGGCACATACCCCAATGCACAGACAGCTAGCTAGGGGAAAGGTGGCATTCCACAACATGGAGGTCTGTGGAGCAGGAAACTTCACAGATAGAAAGGCATCTATTTCTCTCTTCCAGCTGCTCATTTTCCAGCCAAACCAATCAATACCACAATGAGACTAGTTCTTACAACTGAGCCTGGCTTTCCAGGGCAGCCTCCACCCTTACCTCCCATTGAAAATTCAAAGGAGATTTCCAATTGGTCCCACTTGATCTCCTTTTCTGAATTAACTCTTTCATCCATTTATGCATTCATTTGGTTGTCACTGAACACCTACTAAGTGCTAGGGTGCTGTTCTGAGGACTGGGGTTGTAGCCACGAAAAGCACAGATGAGGTTCTGCTGACACAGAGCTCGCAGGGCATAATCTCAGCAAACCTATTGTTAAACATCATAAGGTAAAATATACAACCTTTTATCTGAACTCCTTGGGACCAGATGGGTTTGTGGGAACTTTTGAGAGTTTTTGAAATGATAAAATGAGGTATATGCCTATTAGCTTCCAGACAGCCCCAGTGAGGTCTGGGAAAGTACCAGCAATCAAACTGCATTTGTATTTCTTCAGTGAAAATTGTTCACCTCAGGGGGAATGAATTAAGACCATACATGGTCTTGTCACATGAAGTCCAGTTTTGTCACTATAAGAGCTTGAGAACCTTGGTTTGCAGAGCTGTTTTTTGTTTTTGTTTTTTTTTTTCTAGAAGAATAGGTATTGAGCACCAGGTAAGTGCCTGACCCATGAGAGTCCATGGAGATCGTGGTTTACTCTCACCACTCCCCTATTTTCAAGGTCATCCTATTTTATTCTCCATGCAAGTGATTCTTAAGAATCTTAAGAAGATTCTTTTGACTGAGAGGCTAAATGATCTGCCCAGGGTTTTACAGCTAGTAAGTAGCAGGGCAGGGACCGGAACTCCAGCCTCCGGAGCTGGCACTCTCATCCCCAACCCAACACCCTCCTCCACTAGAGGAAGGAATGCAAAGAAGTAAGCAGAAAAGTTGAGGCTGTGTCTACACAAGCAAAGGTAATTGGAAAGAAGCAGGAGATTATCCAGATAACTCAGAGAGTAGCAATTTTTTTTTTTAAAGTTTCATAGTGAGGTAGCCTGTGTTTCTAGACTGGCTGTACGGGTGGGGCAAATTCTCAGGTTTATGGCCCTTCTCTGGGATCCTCTGCAAACTACCTGTGGATTCTGGGGCTCTCCCAGGAGAATCCTCCCTTCCTTGGAAGCATCCCTTGGGAGCTCCATTCATTGTTGGTTTATATGCTGGCACTTTTCATGCCTCTGAGCATGGGCTGGGTCTATGAGATCCGCACCACCCCTGGGGCGGAGCTGCGGTGCCTTCTCTTGGGCACACACTCTCCCAAGGGAGGAGAAATCTCAGCCTGTGGGGCACAGAAGGCTTCCCAGGGTTGATTTCTTAGCCAGAGACTCTTTCTTATAGCCACCCCCCATTCCACCTCCTCATGGGCAGATCTCAGGCTAGTTTGGAAAACTATAAAATGTCCACAGCTTGATAAGTAATAGTAAAAGCCTAGAGAGAGTGAGAAGAAGGGGGAGTTAGGAGGAGAAGGGAAATATCCTGAGGGGAGCTTTGGGGAGCTTTGAGAACCCCGGGCTGCCCCTTCTTAAAACTGCCTTTGCCCTTGATGAAAGAAAGCAAGGCAGCTAAGTAGGGGCAGTCACCACTTTAAGTTTGTGGGAAGTTGACACGGCCATCTTTGCAGTCAGAAAGGAGGTCAGGGCTGGGGAAGGGTCCAGTCAGCTAGGACAAGTAAGGACTGGGAAGGCATTGTGGAGGGTGGGATAGCATAAGGAAGCCTGTGCCTCTGCATCCTGCAGTGGTCAGCTGGGAGCTGGGGAAGGACAGAAGGAACAAAAACAAAACAGCCACTGTGGTCAAGTGTATGCCAATGGATGGAGAAAATTAAATCGTGCGTGTGTGTGTGTGTGTGTGTGTGTGTGTGTTCACCTTTGATGGCTGGCGGATGAGGGTGATGGAGAACAAGAATGACACTGCAGTGGGAGGCACTGTTTGGGGGTGTCGCCCTGGCCTGCTGTAGGAGGCTGGCGCACACATCTACCAACCGCTCCCCGCCGAGTCCCCCCAACCACAGGCATCTATCTGGAAGTGTATGGAACTTTTGGCGCTCTGAACTCCGTTTTGCTGAACCTCACAGTCTTCTCACCTGAGGGCACCCGCCGAGATCCGCGTGGCACAACCACGCATCTTGCCCAGATGCTCTGGGCGGGAGCCAGACGAGCACTCGCGCACCGCAGCACCCAATCCTTACTACGCTGAGGGAGCTGCGGGATGCGCCCCTACCCTGTCCTCCAGGATTCAGTACCCTCCCCCAGCGATAAGAATGAAGAGAGGTCCCCCACGAGATTCGATGTCAGCGCTGCAGTCTCCGTGGAGCCCCAGTGGGAGCAGTCGGGGATATATGAGCCAAGAGGTCCAGCCTGGAAAGTTGGGGTTCAACCTCCCGCGGATCGGCAGCTTTTGAAAGAGCGCAGACAGGCTGACGGCAGGCAGGCAGGCAGCGGCTGCGAGTGGACCTCTCTACTTCAGCAGATGCCTGGGGGATGGGGAGCGTAGAGAAGGGGGCACTGGAGAAGGTGTACCCCGCCTCCCTGCACCCCAGCCCGTAGTACAGCTTTAAAATCCTGCGGAGTTTGTCATAGGTCCGCTTCATCACGCATGCGCATAGGCAAAGTTGAGTTTTTTCCTCCCCCCCACCCCTTCCCTCTCTCTTTCTGGCCGCCTTTGGTTCTGAAACTTTAAAGATTCCCCCCCTTCGGAGAACACCAGGGGAAAAAGGAGTCCGGCGAGAGGGAGGGAGAGAGCAAGGCAGTTGGCCAGAAGGGCCGGGGGGTGGGTGGGGGGGGACGCGGTCCCAGCGGTCGGTCAGACTGTCTGCGGGGCACTGGATCGCGTGGAAAACTGCTGCGAGCTCCAGGGCGCCTCCTCCGTCATCCAGAACCTGGTTCGGTGCGGCAGCTGCCCAGCGAGCCCTTCCGCCGCCGCCACCGTGCTGGGGACCGCCCGCCGCCCGCTCTCCCGCCCCTCGGACCCGGGCGCCAAACGAGGAGGTGGGCAGTCTCACCGGCATGGACTGCGGGAGCTGAGTCGCCGCCGCGGAACCCCAAGCTCTCGCCCTTACCCGGCCCTGCGCCCGCGGTGCCCTTTCTCTTCTTCGCCCTTCGTCCAGAAAAGGCGGGGAAAAGAGGGAGATTAACACGGAGAAAAAGAAGGGGGTGAACGGGGGGGAGCTAGCGTCTCCCCTGGGGTAGTCGCCCATCGCCACCTCAGCCTACCACACAGCAAAAAGTTCCGGGGGGACTTTCACCCTTTGTGCACCCCATTTTTGCCAAACCCTAAATCGAAAGGACAAAATCTGGCGCTGACTCTTGCAGCTCACATGAAGACTTGTGCGTTTCCAGCGGCATCTCCCGGAGAAAAAGGCGTGCGCGCCTGATTGTCCTGTGGCCCAAAGCTGCAGTTGGGGTGTGTGTGCGTTTGGGTGTGTGTCTGTGTGTACACAGACGTCCACACTAACTTGTGGCTGCAGGATCAGCTCCTGGAAGCAGACGTTTCGGCCAGACCCGGAGAGGAGGAGTTGGAGATCAGGAGGCGTGGGCCGTCCGGAGTTTGCAGAATCTGTGGTGTGAATGAACTGGGGGCACCTGGGCGCACGGATCACCCCCCTTCCCCCGCCCCAGGCCAGAATTGGGTAGTGGGGCTTTTTTTTCACCCTCTTGTGAAGAATTTTTTTTATTATTTGTTGTAAAGTCTTTTGCACAATCACGCCCACATTTGGGGTTGGAAAGCCCTAATTACCGCCGTCGCTGATGGACGTTGGAAAGGGAGCGCCTCGCCGTGGAACAGTCGCCTGCGCGCCTTCGCTGGACCCGCGGCTCCCCAGTTGCGCCCTGGCCGGGCCCTGCCCTTTCTGCCCGTCTGCTTGCTTCGGAACCCGTTCAGTTCTTGGGTGCATCCCAGCGCTGTCCCAACTCGGGAGCCTAGGCCGGGGCGCCAGTGCCCGATTCCACTCCGGTTCACTGCGCCCTCCTGACGCGCCTGGGAGGACTTCTCAGCCCTGCTCCCGATCGTCCCCCCAGGCTTAACCCGGCCGCTCTGCTAGGATTCCTCGGCTGCCCTAGCTGGGGTGGCGACTTCCTCCCCTTGCCCCCTCCCCCCTCGCCATGAAGGTAGGTGTTCAGAGTGCTGCGGACTCTCGCTACTTTTTTTTCTTTACTTATTTTTTTCCCCTCTTTGGAAGTTAACTGGGTTCCCTTCATTTCTTCCTACCCCCCATTTCTCCTACCGCCTCGAGAAATAGGAACCCCAGTGTCGCTGGCAGGCACCCTTACCCCTGTCCTCCCACCTCTGGTACCTTGTCTCTGCATCCTAGGAGGTCTATTCTCGTCGTACAAATCGTTCTGCATCTTTTCACTTTGGAATAAAAGTAGAGGAGAGCTATGGCTGAAAACAGAGTGGGGTTCACAAACGTCTTCCCTTTTACCCGCAGAACCTCGAGTGCAGTTTACTATGTATATTTCAGTAACAGGATAATGATTCAATTCAACAAATATTTACCAAGCGCCCACTGCGCAGGCACCCGGAGGGTGTGTGGCCAGGCCTCCAAAAGAGGAAAGGGACTCTTTGGTTAGGAGAACCCGCAGAGGGCCTATGGGCCAAATACCCTAGAGCAGCGCACTTCCCCCACCCCCTCGATTGAGGCCAGGTTGCGGGCTAGTCTCGGAGGGGTAAACCGAGCGCTGCAGGCCCCTGTGCCTTTAAGAGTGCCTGGCTGGGGGCCAGCGCGCACCCCGGCGGGGAGGGCAAGGTCGCGTTATTAGCATTATTAGCGGCCACTGGGTGAGCTCCGGCACTTTGCAGCAGTGGTGGGGGCGGGGAGTAATGGTGGTAGTGGCTCTAATCTTGTCCTCCGGGAGAGCGCTCCTGATCCCCTGAGCCGAGTCTTACCTTGTCCTTTAGGAACTCTTGGGCCTCCGCCTTGGGAGAGTGAGCGGGGGCCAGTTTGTGAACTCGTGTTTGTTTTAATTGTCAGTTGTATGTTAAAGCCGAGTCACACACTCCGAGGGTCACTGAGAGTTCACTTTTACGAAAAGTTAACGTTTCTTTCTGCTAAATAACTTGCTGTTTTCTAAACAACTTTTCTCATCTGCCCCCCCAAACTTCGATCCTTATTTTCATTTTTCTTGCTCTTTCCCATTTTCAGTTTCTTAGAGAACAAGGTTAGAATTGGAATTAAAATGTTTCCTTAGAGAAACAACCCCTCTACCAAAAGCTTTGTTAAAAAAATATTTTAAAACCCAAATCTAGAGGTTCCACGGCCCTGTTTTACTTTCTAATCCTTGTCTGGCATCAGAGCCCCCTCTCCTTTCTCGTCTTCCTTTAAGTGGACAACTCGCTGCTTGGAAGTAACTTGGGCCCTGCGGGGGTGGGAAGGGGGTCCGCACCTCCTCAGCCCCTGCCCTCCGGCCAACATTTGCACATTCACTGCTCAACCAGCCAGATGCGGACAGCCTGAGCCGAGGGAGTTTGAGGGGACAATTCTTAGAATGCTCAGTGAAGTAAGGAGCAGACGAATGTGGTGTGTGTGTCCTAGTTGCCTTGCATGTGTGGAGAGGAATCAAAGATCTTTCTCGGGTCCTGTACAGACTAGCCTTAGTTTCCCACCCCCACCTCCGACCTTCTCAACGGAAGACCCTCCCCAGGAGGCCCAGCCCTAGCGTCCCTGGTCTTCTCCTCCCTCAACCGAGCTTTCTGGTGCACAAGGGGTTAGCACTGTGAGCGCAGATCTCGGAGCCTTACGCGCTGCCTTTTCTTCCTCTCGGTGCGGTGCCGGCTGCCCCCTGTTGTCGGCTCAGAGGTAGGACGCCTCTGAGTTGCGGTTCTTTGGGGCGGGCCGCCAGCTGCTTCCCTCTCCCTCCCGACCACCAGACCACACTCTCCCAGGAGGCCCCGTCAGAGGCCCCCAGAGGACTGGCTTCGCTGCAGCGCTGCGATACGGAAGGGGACACGGGTCTGACCCAGCAAATGGGGCTCGGCTAACTGGACGAAGGGTTGGTACCTCTTCTCCTGGGCGTAGGAAGGAGAGTGTCGCCCTAGGAGGCCTTGGGTCTGGCCTCAGCTGTCTCAGAACCAGTTCTCTCGGCTTCAGTTTCTTCGCCTATTAAAAATTAGGGGTGAAAGTACCTGTAAAGAGTGGAGGTTGGACTATATAATTGTCTTTCTCGGTTCACGAACACTGCTCCACCTCTGAACAAAGTTGAGCCTGTGCCAAGAAAGTTAGACATCCCATGTGAAAAGGTGTAAGTGGCTGTGTGTGTGTGTGTGTGTGTGTGTTCGCGCGCCTTGGTTTTTGGAGAGCCCGGTGTAGGGAGTGAACGGGGTTAGAAAACTGGACAGCCAGGCTAGACCATTCTTTCCTTTGAGCCTCTTTCTATTCAAGGACCTGCCCTGGGCTGGGAGGCCAGTGGGGTCAGAAGCTATTCGCGGTTCTTGCCTTGATTCTGGCTACGGGAGCAACCTTCCTCTCCTCTATCTGGCCATTCCTCCGCCCACCCTGCTCCATGCGCACCCACACAGGGCTGTGGACACACCCGTAGCGTGGGGCGGCCCTGGTTCCCTTGTGCCCAGGCACGAGGAGAGGGGGAGCAATGGTTTCTTTGTCTGCTCCCCAAAGCGGACCTCCTACCGGCCTCAGCTGGCCCCTTCTCCAGCTTCTCTCTGAGTACCCTGGGGTAGGACAGCTTAAGTTTGTGGCCGCAGCAGAGTTCTTCTACCAATAGTTTCTCCACCTCTTTCCTTGCTTTAGGGAAAGATCAGCTTATTTTCCACCCAGAGCAGAGATTCTTCTTACAGTTTCCTATTGTCTTTTTCGCCACTGCAGTCTGGATCAACTCTCTTCTTCCGCCTAGTTTCGGCCCTCATCATTTCCACTCTGGGGCCTAGAGGAAGAGAGTCTAGCGGAAGCGGATGCCTACAACTGAGTGGCTGAGGGTCGCTCATCCTCTTCGTTATTTCTCTTAAGCGGCCGCCTGCCAAAGACCTGGGTGCTGAATGGACTTGCCTGCGTGTCCCTGATGTTTCCATGCCCCTGAACGTCCTCTGAGTAGCTTTCCTCCGGAGATTTCCTCTCCCTCACCCTTCATCACCCTGACTCACAGGGCAGTTGATAAAGAAGGATTAGGAACACCTTCAACCCAAGGCGAGGGCTTTGGGGCAGAGATGCAAAGGTAGCCACATCATTCATTGAGAAGCTCAGGAATGAAAGCAGAACATGAGAACGTCCACGTTCCTCCCCTCCCCCCTGCGCCGAACCTCTCCGATGCCCTCAGCCCTTCTCCCCATAGCACAGGAGGGATAGATTCCCAGGTCCCTAAAGAGTTGCCTTCCCCAGCCTGAAAGTATTGGAAAACATTTAGCTCGCTCTTTGGGAAACTCAGCTTCTGATCAGAACTTTCGTTTTACCCGTGGTGTGACAGTCTCCTGAGAGGTCTCATTTCACACTGTCTCTCGGATCAGATCTCTCGGTAAACAGGCGGGGATGTTCTACCCTACAGAGTCCGTGTATTTATTAGTGAGTACGCTGTGGGTTCCTCGAGTCTCTCAAATTTATGAGGCCTTTTCTGGGTTGCACCAGGATGGAAGAGGGCCAAGGTGTTTCCGGGCAAACTCACAGGGTTAAGTGGAGACGCGACTGGAGGGGCTCTCTAGTCCAATCCCCTTTGGGACACTCTCGCCTACCTCCACCCCCAAGATAGGGAGACCCTAGTCAAGAGACAGGTTGGCCTGGCTCCCAGTTGGCCCCGGGCTCTGGGAACTGGTGGACTATCCCCGGGGGCGTAGGGCCGGGAGTGGGTTCGGTTTGTGTGGTTTTGGCTCTAACAAAGAGATCCGCTGTAATCCGCCGAATCTGTTATCAATTTCTCCGCTGCCGGCGCCCCGCCCAGCGCACCCCGCCAGCAGCGAAACTCGGAAAGTGCGCAGGGCCCGCAGCTCTCTCTCTGGGCCTCTGACTCGGAAGCACGTCGCAATGTGTGTCTGTGCACGCATATGAGTGTGTAAATGTGCACGGTGTGAGTGCGTATGAGTGTCTCTGCGCGCGGGAGCGGCGGCGGCCGGCGTTGGGGAGAGACAACTTTGCAGCCTGGGCTGCGCGCGAAGGCAGACCTTGCAGCCCACCCCCTCCCCCGCAGGAAACTTGACACTTTGGGCGGGGGTGGGGTAAAGGACAGCCCTCTCCCTCCTAAGCGGGGGAACCCCCAGATTTCCATTCTCTGGGATGCACCCCCAACTTTGCAGCGTTTTGGGGACTACTGGGCCAAGGGCGCGGAGCCCTGGTTAGCGGGCGCTGGGGACCACATAAGCATTTCCTCTCCGAGAAGCCCTGACTGTCAGGGCCAAAGGGGCGGCTCGAAGGGAAAAGCCGTGGCACTCTCCTGATCTCTTTAGCATTTCCACCGCTGCTTGGTTTCCCTCTGTCCCTTTTGCAGCGGCGCGGGTTCCAAGTCAGGTCCTTCTGCTCTCTGGAAGAGGCTCACCTCTTTTTCCTTTTTGAGGAAGGGGCTCCCTGGTGGGCTAAAAGAGACACAGCGCAGCAGGGATGTGAAAGGGGATTTTGGAAACCCGTTCCTCCCACCCTCACCCTCCGCTGCCTAGCTCCGCCGCCGCCTACAGGTGGAGAAGTCACCAGTGGGGAGGAACGGTAGCGGAAGCTTCCAGGCCAACTCCTGTCCCGCATATCCTTCAAGAAGGGAACTTTCGCCGCACAGGGCCCCCTGCCCTCTGGAATTGAGGGGCCCAGCTACAGCTCGGGAGCCAGCGCATCTCTGGCTTCGCCCGAGAACTCTTCCGCAACAGCGGGCTCTGGCCTCGAATGACACCCTTCAGGACTGACTGAAACGAATCTGAGTTGGGTTGGAGAGGCCGGGCTGGAGGCGGGGTGGCAGCGTTCCAAGGCTAGACTCGCAGTGCCGCGATGGCGAAGTGGCCGACAGCTCCCGATCAGGACCAAGGGAAACTGGAGTCCCCTTTGGCTTCTGGTCTCCTTCCTCTGAGACAGCTGCCAGGCGTGGGAGTGGGGGGGAGAGTAAAAAATCAGAATTTGGGAGAAAGTCGTGGGTAGGGGAGGGCAAGAATCCTCTCCTGGGTCAGTGGGACCCAGACTCCCTTCTTTGCTCTGGGATTTCATCCCTGCTCCCACTCTGAGGAGAGGCCTCAGACAGGGGGTGAGGGTTTGGGTGGGTGTGGGTGGGGGGCACTCCTTTCCGGTTTTCTGGGTTGGGAGAGCAGACGTCTCTCTCCGTTATCCCTTAGGCCCCCAGTCTCCTTTCCCCGCCCCAATCTGGCTGAAGAGAGTCCTAAAGGAAACTCAGGGCTGCTTTCCCCATCTGGAAATGGCTTTCCCCAAATCGGCCCGTAAACTGATTAGGAAACATACGATGTTAATTCGGAGTTGCATTTCCCAGCTGGGCACTCTCCCGCGCGTTGGTCCCCCGGGCCTCGCCCCCCATCCCTTGCCCTTCCCTCCCGCGTCCGCCCCCCACCCTCCACCCCCGCGCCGGCCACCCCGCCTCCTCCGCAGCCTCCGGCGGCAGCGCGCTCCACTAGCCTTGGAGCTCCTCTCGCCCATGGAATTAATTCTGGCTTCACTTGTTGCTCGGCCCAGGTCGGGGAGAGGACGCGGGTGGCGGCGGGTTCCCGAATGAATTACAGAGGAGGGACCCAGCACAGAAAACTAGAGGGGAGCAAGGGGGTACGGGACTCAAGCAAGCAGGAAGGAGGCAGCGCCTGGCACCAGGGCTTTGACTCGACAGCACTGAGACATGTTTGTAATCGCTGGCGTGCCCTGCGCGCAGGATCCCAGCGAAATCAGATTTCCTGGTGAGGTTGCGTGGGTGGACTAATTTGGAAAAAGCAACTGCCTATATCTTGCCATCAAAAAACTCTCGGAGGAGAAGCACAGTCAATCAACAGTAAACTTGAGAGACCCCCGGATGCTTCCGTTGTTTAAACTTGTATGCTTGAAAATTATCTGAGAGGCAATAAACATCTGCTCCTTTCTTCCCTCTCCAGAAGTCGATTGGAATATTAAGCCCAGGAGTTGCTTTGGGGACGGCTGGAAGTGCAATGTCTTCCAAGTTCTTCCTAATGGCTTTGGCCATATTTTTCTCCTTCGCCCAGGTTGTAATAGAAGCCAATTCTTGGTGGTAAGTTCATTCTATGGGCATGTTCCTTTTTTTTTTTTGGTAAAGATTCATTTGTATGATGCTGCAATATTTAAAGCTGAACAGTGAGTGTGGGTGCATTTATCTAATGCATATGTATGCAAAATATTTTATTTATATCTTCTTAAGTTAAAATTGTCTTTTAATTTTCTAATATTGTAAGGCTTATCTCCAGCTCCATAGGGAATGGGAACCTATACATCTAGGTCTTTTTCTATGAGGCCCTTGTTCAGATGTGTGCTTGTAGTACATCATGTAATAAAAGAGAACAGAAATTCACTTCTCTAATAATTATAAGCCTATCTATAAAATTTACTTCTTGCCACCTCTGGGTAGTAAAAGTGAGTTTCAACTTTTATTTTCTGTCACTTGAGGTTATTAACTTACAGAGTCTGAAGTAGGCAGAGTTCTAGAACAGCTAAACTCCAAATGGAGAAGTTTTGGGGTTTGAAATTTGATCAAAAGGGGGCTAGCTCGAAGTAGTCAAATGTTTCTAAATGGGGGTTTCTTTCTGGTGGAGGCTTTGTAGATAGACTGCAGTATATCCAGAGGATTATTTTTGACGGCATCCTGGAAATTTTTTCCCTGTAAATGAACAGCATTTTTCTGACTGTCAAACATGACTTCTGTTCACTGGATAGCCTGTCTTGGGTGCCTTACAATCACATAAGCAGCCCTTTTAAAATGTCCAGAAACGGGGTCAATTTTCTTCAGTCTGTGTACTTGTCCTTCTGTTCCTCCACCATTCAAAAGGAACTGCCATCTCCTGCCCATGCCTAATTGTGTCTACTTTCGGCATTCATATGTTTTTGAAGCAGATCAGTCTAATTTGTGGGGCAAAGTGAGTCATTTTCTCTAATGTCGGAGGCCCATCCCCACAACCACTGTTTCCCCCCTTGCTGAGTGGAATTTGGAAATGATTGTTTCAGGTATATGGCAGCAACAGGGGCAAGGGAGTGAAAATGCTAACTGAGGAGCCAGATGGCAGAATGGAGACTGCACAATACCTCCGTTTTCTGAGAGGAGTTTAAACAGAGGAGTTTTATGAAACCCTTCTCATACTTTGTCATGAGGACAAGCAGGAGAGAAAAAGCATCTGTGTGCTTAAAACTATGTATGGCTGACATGCATTCAAGGGGGCCCACCTCGAGAGTTCACGTAAATCTTGAATGCACATCTCCCCCCCTTTGCAGGTCGCTAGGTATGAATAACCCTGTTCAGATGTCAGAAGTATATATCATAGGCGCACAGCCTCTCTGCAGCCAACTGGCAGGACTTTCTCAAGGACAGAAGAAACTGTGCCACTTGTATCAGGACCACATGCAGTACATTGGAGAAGGCGCGAAGACAGGCATCAAAGAGTGCCAGTATCAATTCCGACATCGAAGGTGGAACTGCAGTACTGTGGATAACACCTCTGTTTTTGGCAGGGTGATGCAGATAGGTAGGAAACCATTTAACATATTTTAAAATTTATATTAACCTTTTTCCTAGAAAAGTCATCAGTGTTTACTTACATGCTTGGTAAAGAGGGCACCTTCCAGCTTGGGTGATGCCTTGGGATTTTTGTAATTATAGCAAATGGTATTAATTCCTGTCCCCTGGCCTGATTATAAGTCTTCTGCTTCTTTAATGGAATCGGCAGGGGAGCAACACAGACACCTTAATTTTTCTGAACACTTAATTCTTCTATAAAGCGCTTTGTTGAAAATAGAAGCAGAACCCTTATTTTGGTTTCTCATAAGGAGGTAGGGGAAGCCAAGTCATTTATACCCTTTTAATCTTCAAAACCATTGCCTGTTAGAAGTTTCTCAAGCCACAATTCAAATGGCCCAAGTATCAAACTAAAAATGATCATCTTTCAGAATGCTAGATATATTGGAAGTGAACAAGGTTTTAATTTTCCTAAAGTAGATATTGCCTGAGACTATAAAGATATATATGTTAAAAACTTTATTTTTAGTCCTCTTTAATTCTTAATTAAAGAATTTTAATTAAAAGCGATCCAATTCACCTTTGTGATTTTGGCAATTGATGTTAAAGCACATATTTGAGATCTCAACTAGAACCCTTAAAAAAAACTTTATGTGTATTGCTCACCGTCTAATTCTTGAATTTTAAATATGTTGTCGAACTTGTTCCCCCATTCGAGGAAGAGATGACATTTAAAATGGGCTGGAGTCAAAGATTTTGAAAAATCTATTTGCTTCCTGTTTGGTTCAAATAGTATAGGATACTATTTGACAGATAAGTACATTTTTTAACGTGAACATTTTAGGTTTCTTTACTTTTATGCAAATAAGTCCTCATAATTAATGTGACTAAATTGCTTCTAAAATAAGAATGAACTGAAGGTAAAAGTTGACTTAAAATTCATGAAGGGTGGATAAAATACTTTTTTACAGAAAAACTCTGCAAACTGCCTTCATTGAGAACAAAAAAGAGCTGTCAGTGGATGTTTCAGCCAGGCAGCTTCATAAACTAAAATAATACAAGACTAGAAGCCTGTCCTCTTACTGAATGGGAAAATGGCCCACAGCCTCAGCCTGCCTCGTTTCATAGGGCTTTGTCCTTTCTGTTAATGATTAAAATGTGCTAATGTATATACTGAGATCTGAATATACGGGTTAAGCTTCAGGAACACAGGAGTTTTCCCTGAGCGTGGAATGTCTTATGTAGTTAACTGGTATTTAATTCTCCTGCATTTTGCTATCATGATTGTTTTAAAAGCTTTCTAAAAATTGTATCAGGATGGTGTGTTGTCAGGTTTTCCCCCTTCGTACATATTCCTTCTAAACTGCTGTCCTCTCAAGCTGTGGGGCAACTTTTTCACATGTATATGAGTTAGCAAAAATCACACACCTCTGATGATAACTAGGAAGGAAAACTGCCCTAGGAACAGTTTTTCTGTGTAGTCACTTGCATACAGCTTTAAGATCCTCTTCTCATCTTCATAGATAGGTAGCCTGTTTTGAGTCAAAATGTTCAGAATAAGCTATCATTTAGTAAGTGAATTTGAGTACCTCTGGAGATTTATCCTAAAGGCAGTTCAAGATTCTAAGAGCCTGTTTCTTTAGGGAATGTGCAGAGATCTTGGTTCAAAGGCCCATGTTTAATTGTCCCTCAAAAGTACACTCTCAGATCTTCAGCTGCTTGGTAGTACTGTCTGGGCTGAAGGGAAGCGGGTAGGAATAGGACCATCTGACAGCCTTGTGTAGGGCCCTCTGAGATACTATTATTCAGTCGATATGATGTCTTAAGGATATGAGCGCACATGTCTCATCCTCTCTGCCAGAGGTACCCCAGTGTTTGGTGTCTCAGAGCAGAAAACTATTGTCAGGTGCCTTGTAGTGGGATGCTGATGGGGTCTTCTCTTTTGTACTTATTTCAAAAAGAGATAAAGGGAAGACAAAACCAGAATGGATGTTTATGATCCAATTCTAATGGTGGTATAGTTATATTCTCTTCTCTACTTAATGAGTATGTTTGAAAAGAATGAGCTAAGGGAAAATTTGCAACACCTTCAATGCCAAAAGGTGTATGTGTGCCCACCCCAGAGAGCTCTTAGAACACCAAGGACGTGGAGAGTAATTCTCGTCTGTGAGAATCTGACCCTGTGATGGGGCCAATGTCTGAGAAACTCAGGCTGTCACCTCCGACCCCCTCCTCAACTCATTTTTCTAAGGTGCTAATTGCCTTGGAGTCACCGTGCACAATTGCCTCATGAAGGGCCCACTCTTCATTTTGGAAACTTTCTCATTTTTCATCATGCTACCCTTTCCTTCCAGCTTTTGTCTCCATCTGTCTCTTCTTTGTTTCCATGCTGTGAAAAGATGTGTAAGGAAGGCGCCATTTTTAAGGGGTGCAGGGACCCAAGTGGATGTAGCTTTCTCACAGAGACAAACCTAACTGAACCAGCAATCTTCCAACCAGGAAGATGGAATCCTCAGGCTATCAGCTGAAGGATACCTTTTTCCCTGGTTAGCTTAGAAAGTTCTACCAGGTTTGTATTCTGGGACAAAAGAAAAAAAAAGGGAAATACTCAAGATAGACTTATGAAAAAAGCAGCATTTATGCTTTGATAAAAGGCCTTTTATGCTCTGTATACTCCAAGGAAAGTGCCTTATTTTCCTCTGTCCTAGAGGATGGTTTCATCTCTTCTTCCTCTAGCTACAACCTTTTTATTCCACAAGTGTCCCATCCAGGGCCACATCATTTTCTGTATTATCAGCGTTAATCCTCAGTTAATCCTCAAATAACTCCCTAGAAGCTCTATGTTCTCCTCATTCCTTTCTACTCCCCAGACCATCTCTGGCTCTCTAATTAGATAGATGTAAGGCAGGCACCACAAGAGTTTTCTGAATGCTTCTGCCAACCACCAGCCCCCATCATCCAGTCATTCATATTTTAAAATTCGGGAAAGGGAGGGTCTATGGTAAATCAGAACCATCACAATTCCTGGAAGGGGGTACTACAAATGTCTGTGACTGAAGTGTGTAGCAGAAATCCAAGCGGGGGTTGCTGGCACCTCCATCCTAATGCAGAATGTCTGGGGCGTAGTCCTATCTTCAGCTATTCTCCCCCAGCTCCTCAAAAGAGATTGTTAGCAAGCTCTCAAGTCAGTATAGGAGAAACTCATTCTGGTACAGGAATTTCAGCACCAGAAGGAGCCTTTATTTCCTAGGCATCTAGTTCAATAACCTTATTTTACAGTTGAGGAAAGTGAGCCCCCCCCCCCCCCCATCCTACCCCTATGCGCCCAGCTTCAGCTGGCAGAGGGTTAACCCTTTCTCTCTCAAAGTACACTTTTATTAAGTGGCTTCTTGTTAACATTAAGAATGTCTCCATGTAACAAGTAGAGTTTAGGGTAATCTATGATCACCTACATTTTTCTCCTTATAAATATGGCTCCAAGATATTCTTTACAAGTTTTGAGAAGGAGAAAAAATCTTTTTTTCCTTTTTTTCCTAGGTTGTGTTTTTTTCCTTTTTCCTGTCCTTCTAACACTTTGAGGCAAAGGCTACGGGGGAATGGGCATAGGATGGTTGCAGAAGTGCCATTGAAGAACTATAGGCTGTTTTCAAAGTAGACATTCCTATTCTTGAATGAGAAACATCAGGTCAATCAGCATGGGGTTTAAGAAGAGGCAAATGTCATTTATAACTTAATGAACCGGTTTACAATTGACACTGGGAAAGTAGGGAGCTTGGTCCTGAGACAGACTTTGTGTTGCATGGGGAAGAGGGAGGACACGTTACAACTGCCAAAGGAGAAAGGGTGTGAGGCAAAAACTGGTGTGACGGAAACTGGTATGGCTGCGGGCAGTTTCCGGTCCCCTGACTTTCAGAGTTTCTATAAGCCTAGCAAATTCTATGCTCCTGCCCTATATATAATTGAAATGAAAATAATACCAAACATTAAAATAAGTGCAGGGAAATCTACCCAGATTCTGAGTTTTCCTTCAATGACTTCTTTCATGTGCATTTTTTTGAAATTGAAGTTTTGACTATTTTCAAAGAGGTTATGGAGAAAATCAATCCTGCCCTGCTCCAAATCCTGCCATAGGCCGCTGAACGTCAGAGCCATGGCCGGAGGGCTCTGCTACTCTTTTGTTATTTGCTGCTTCTGTTCAGGGTGCTGGAGGGTCTCTCTTGGCTTCCCCTCCATGTAGCCCGGCCTGGGACTGCGCTAGGGCCACCTCCTTCTTGGTCCCCATCAGGGAGGCTGTGCGGTGGCTGGGCTCTGCCTGCCGCCACCCTCGGGGCCCAGACCCCGCGCGTGGGGCAGGCAGCCTAGTGACCCTGCGTCCTCGCCCGCAGGCAGCCGCGAGACGGCCTTCACCTACGCCGTGAGCGCCGCGGGGGTGGTGAACGCCATGAGCCGCGCGTGCCGCGAGGGCGAGCTGTCCACCTGCGGCTGCAGCCGCGCCGCGCGCCCCAAGGACCTGCCGCGGGACTGGCTCTGGGGCGGCTGCGGAGACAACATCGACTACGGTTACCGCTTCGCCAAGGAGTTCGTGGACGCGCGCGAGCGGGAGCGCATCCACGCCAAAGGCTCCTACGAGAGCGCGCGCATCCTCATGAACCTGCACAACAACGAGGCGGGCCGCAGGGTGAGTGCCCACCCCCTGTCTGCCCCCGGCCACCTCCTGCCTCTCCCTAGCCCTCTGCATGGATCTGTCTCAGTGTCTCCTGTTGCACCTGCTTCTCTCTCCTGTCTTCCTGTCTTCCCCATCTCTTTTCCTGTTTCTCTCTCCTTCCCTTCCTTCCTTCCTTGTCTGTCCCTTATCTTTCCCTCTCTGTCTTTCTCCCCATCCTTTTTTTCTCTTTTATGCAGGCCTTCCTGGAGAGGGGTGCACAGCCTAGGAGGAGCTCCTGGGGGTTACTTCATCCCACTGTCACACCCCCACCTCCACACCCGTCCTCCCACCAAGGTGCTCAGGCAGTTGTCTGAGAAAGATCTTTCCCTGCCTTTTAAATTAGTCCCTAGTGCCACTGGCTGGAGGAGCCTGAAAATAAAAAAACGTTAATAACTTTCTCCCTAGATCAAGTCTGTGGTTGGGCTTGGATTTGGCCCAGTGGGTGCCCAGCTGAGAAAGCCCTCAGCCCACCTTCCAGGCCTTCCTGTTCCCCTCCAGTCTTTCCCCCAGTTCCTCTTTGTCATTAGATAGCAAGCCTGTTGGACTCAGGGTTTTGCTTTGTTTAGTTTTGTTTTCTTTTAAAAGGCTTTTCTAGGAAAACCTTTAGCAATGTGGAATTTTATAGGTTTGACCACCAGGCCAGTCACAGGGTGGCTCTGGAGAGAAGGGAGAGCAGCCGGAGTGCCCTGAGAGGCTATCTTTGCAGCCCTCTCCCCAGTTCCCGCTGTTGCCTTCCCCTGGTGGACATATGAAAAGCTACTTCTCGATAGTTAAAAAGACCCTTTTTTCCCCCTGTGGTTAAACACATGGCACTTTATGGCTACTTTAAAATGAAGGGGTGAAAACTTTTCTTAACTTTGGCAGCATTGAAAACTAGGGCCATTATTTTTTTCACAGAACCCAAGGTAGGTGCCAGGAACTTTCTGGTCAGACATTTTACTCTTCTGTATTTTGGGGTAAGAAAGAAGGAAGATAATCACAGGGTAAACCACAGAGGATGGGAAGGAGCCTAAGAACCTTCTCCCCCCACCCCCATTTGAAAGATTGGGAAACTGAGGCCTAGAGAACCAGGTTGTGACAATGGAAGGAAATTAAGAGATTGAAATATACGCCTAGGTGCGTTTTTATTAAATTCATGCATCTCAGCTTAGGAGTGAAGAATTGGTGGTTTTGGGAATAGAGACAGCTAGGGTAGAATCTGGTGTTATTTTCTATCTCTTGTTTTCTGTTTCTATTCCCACATTTCCACATCTGTTAAATGGTCATGGCAGTATTACCACTTGGGGTTACTGTAAGGACCAAATGAGATCATGTAGTAGGTTGAACCATATGAAGTTGCCAACACTTAACTCTTTTTGACCTACAAAATAATGATTTCTTAAGGTTTTAGTTTAGTGTTGGTTGTAGTAAATGCTTGATAAATACCTACTAAACATTATGCACAAAGGATATAGACACGTCAAAGATTGTGTAGCTAATTCCAACTAAGTTATCTTCTTCTCAAGTTTGATGTTAAACATTTGGAGCTGTCTAGGAAGGATTAAACTTTGTAGAATTTTGCCTGTGCAACCCTGAGGCATTAGATAATTGGGAAGGATGTATGATGTCCCCTTTCTTACTCCCATTGCCCTGGTGCCTGCAGTAGGCCTTGACTCTCTCTCCTGACTATGGAAGACATGAAGCCATGTATTGGGGGTCAGCCGTACTCTCTGGAAGCCTGTGAGACCTTGCTTCCACCCTCATCAGGGACATATGACTTGGCTTCATGTATATGCTGTGCTTAGTGCCTCACATATTAAATGCCTGTAGAACAGAGATGTGTCTGACTTTTCTGGGTCCTATCTAGGACTGTTTTCATACAGTAGAACCTCCATAATTGACTGCCTCCTTAAGTTGACCTAATTTTCAGGGACTAGACATGTACCAAATGTATCTGTCAACACAGTAGGCCGAGTTCCTTATGTTGACCACATACATATGTTAACCATTTGTTATGTACAGTCCCTTGCGTGGTCAACTTATCGAGGTCCTACTGTGTTTGGTATTGTCCTCATCATTGGGACTTGCTTAGGGTTCTCCCATATTGAAAAATCATAAGGGGCTTGGCAACCAAGGAGAGAAGCTCAAAGGACTTACAAGAGAGGAGTTTGAAAAGCAACTTTAATATTACATTTTCATTTTAAAAGTGCATTTTTTAATAGTGAGATTTTTGGAGGGCAAATTTTATTATTGGATCAGTGAGCTGAGTTTGGATCCTGGTGGGCAAGGCTGTATAGAAGATGTTCCCTAGGATAGTGGGAACTAAGGGTGAAAATTTGGGCTCTGCATCAGAAAATCTTGTTAGAATTTCTTGAGGGTATTTAGCTTTTTGATTTTTCTCGAAGGGGAACAAAAGTTAAATACATTTATAAAACCCTTCCTTAGACTAGCTGAGTGCCTGAAAATCTTCATGCCAAAAGAGTACACTTTGTCCCCTTTTAAAAGAAAGTTCCTAATGGATCCCTGGAGGGAAAAGGTAGCTGTTCTGGGTAGAAGTGGCCTACAGGTTCCAGACAGGCCCTCTCCAGCATGCCCACACCATGTGGACTCTAGAAGGTCACTGGCATAAGAAACTGTGGGAAGGAGGGACTATAAATAGGCAACCGCCACCTCCCAGACTGCTGGGCACAGTGTTATGGGGCCAGACCCATGGGCATTGCTACTGGGAGGTGACTGGGCAAGGGCCCAGACACCAAGCCCTCATCACACTGGAGAAAGACCAGATTTATTGACTGTGTGCTAGTGCCAAGTGCTTTCCATGTCTCCCCTAATTTTATCTTTATAAGAGTGTGGGGAGGTTGGTCCCATCACAGTCCCCTTCACAGATGGAAAACAGAGGCTCTGAAAGGTACAGCCAGTTGTCTAAAGGCAAGGGCAAAGTCAGGAACAGAATCCACATTGCCTTATTCCAGGGTGGATGTGCTTGGCCTGGAGGGGTGAGATGAAGAATGTAAGGGTCTTGTGACAGTACCTGGTCCAAGCAGTAATACTAGTGTGGGTTTTAAGATTTGAATTCCAGCCCAGAGCCCCTTGGAACATTTCACTTGTCAGCTGCATGCCCATGGGTGAGTCTCTGAGCATGCATGTAAAGTCTAACTGCCTGGGTTCAAATCCTGATACCCCTACTTCCTAGATGTTGGGTAGCTCATCTCTTTGGCCTCACTTTCCTTCTCTGAAATGGGGGTGATAATAGCACCTCTCTCAAGCAGGCTGTGGGGTAATTCAGGAAATGCATTGGCAACAGCTTCTGGGATGAGCATTCACAGGTTGCTGCTATTGCTTAAAAAAAGAGGCCTTGGAATGATTTTTTTTTTCCTGTTTCCATTCAACACTATGTGGTAGTTGTTGACCATGATGTAATGGGGGGAGGTGAGAATGTATTTATTTGGAAGACTTTTCAAGAAGGCAACATAAAACTTCTGGTGGTGGAGAATGAAGGGGAAAGAACATAGCCTTTAAATCGCTGGTGAATCGGCTTCATCAGGAAGGTGGGGAGAGCTCTGTAAATTCACGCCCCTCCGCGCGTCTGTACGCTGACTGTCTCTGTTTCCCTGCAGACGGTGTATAACTTGGCTGACGTGGCCTGCAAGTGCCACGGGGTGTCCGGCTCCTGCAGCCTGAAGACGTGCTGGCTCCAGCTGGCGGACTTCCGCAAGGTGGGCGACGCCCTCAAGGAGAAGTATGACAGCGCCGCTGCCATGCGGCTCAACAGCCGAGGCAAGCTGGTGCAGGTCAACAGCCGCTTCAACTCACCCACCACGCAGGACCTGGTCTATATCGACCCCAGCCCCGACTACTGTGTGCGCAATGAGAGCACCGGCTCGCTGGGCACTCAGGGCCGCCTGTGCAACAAGACCTCGGAGGGCATGGACGGCTGCGAGCTCATGTGCTGCGGCCGCGGCTACGACCAGTTCAAGACCGTGCAGACCGAGCGCTGCCACTGCAAGTTCCACTGGTGCTGCTACGTCAAGTGCAAGAAGTGCACAGAGATCGTGGACCAGTTCGTGTGCAAATAGTGGGCGCCCCTCTGGCACCCAGCCCCGCTCCCAGGACCCACTTATTTATAGAAAGTACAGTGATTCTCGTTTTCCTTTTTTAAAAAATGTTTTATTTTACACCCCCACATCACAACCGGAACCATGTTTTCTGTTATCATGTAAGAACTCTGTGGTTTATTATTAATATTATAATTATTATTTGGCAATAATGGAGGGTGGGAACCAAGAAAAATATTTATTTTGTGGATCTTTGAGAAGATAATACAAGCCTTCCTTTGTTAGTGTAGGTTGAGGGGGAGGTAACACATACCCTGACTTAGCTGTGTGGACATAGTACAAAGCCAGAAGGTAAAGAAATGCATTTTCTTTCTTTTAAATATGGGGTCAGCTGGGAGGGAGGATCCCATACGGTATGGGTCTATGCACCATTCTGTGTCTGGGCCCAAAAGGAACTGTAAATACTCTGGTGCAAGGTAAAGAGGTCTTGAGGAAAAAGGCTAAAAACCAAAAACCAACCACAACAAAAAGAACAAGACCTTTCCCAGGTACTGCCAGCCTGCGTTTTACATTTTCAAAATGAGAGTTTAAAGTGTAAGGGCAAGAATCTCATAGTCTCAAAGTAAAAAGGTATGTTTTGCGTCTCATTCTTCTCAAATATTCCTTCTACAGATGGTCCTATTCCAGTAGCAACTTGGAGAGCAGGGAGGAAAGTCCCCAGAAATTAAAACAATTTTAAACTCCTACTTGATGGTGATTTGAAGCTGTCTGGAAATCAGGATTTCAGATTGGAAAAGGATCTCTAGATGATTATCATCTGGACACTAACTAGACTTTTTATTTGGGAAGGGGGAGTTGGCTTCAGTATAAAGGAAACTATCTTGTGATTTTCTTAGGGATACTTGGTTAATAAATGATAATAATGAAAATAATACATGAATTCCATTCACAGATTTTCATCCCAAGTGACAAGGTAATTGCATGCAGTTCAGAACTGCAGCGGAACAGAAAACCTCTTTGAGGAGAAACAGTGGAATCCACCTTCCTCCTTGACCCGGAGCCCTCTCTGATTCCTCCCTTCTGTGATGTGAAGCTGGCCATGTTTCCAAACGGCAGCTCCACTGGGTCCCCTTTGGTTGTAGGACAGGAAATGAAACATTAGGAGCACTGCTTGGAAAACAGTTTGCTACTTAGGGATTTTCTTTTTCCTAAAACTTTTATTTTGAGGAGCTCTCGTTTTATATGTTTTAATGACATTACTTGGCTAATGGAGTTCACAGAGGTGTTACAGTGTTTCACTGTTATGATCCTGTGTTTAGACTCTCCACTCAAGCTTTTCCTACTATTCTGCAGGTGCACCCTAAAACTGTTCCTCGTGTACTTGAACAGTTGCATATATAAGGGGGAAATGTGGCTTAATGGTGCCTGATATCTCAAAGTCTTTTGTACATAACATATGTATACATAGATATAAATATAAATATAAATATATCCCAGTGCAGCCAGTGATTTAGATCTACAGTTTGGGGTCATTTCTCTGTCTGGAGCATTGTCATCCTTCACTGCAATACAACTGGGAGTTTTCCAAGAGGTTTTTTGAGTCTTGAGCTTGGGCTGTGGCTTTGCTGTGATCGTACCTTGAGCTGGATGAAGCAAGCTTGTTTTTGAGGAAGCTTGAGGTTCTGGCTCACTGAAATGCCTGTAGGTTTGAAAATTTCTTTGTCTTTTCTGCCGTATCCCCTGTTCTCCAACCACCATTTCTGTACACTTTGTGGCGAGGGCATTACTTGTTCATCACAGACGTGGACATGGAGAGATATTTGAAACTCAGAAGCATCAGCAAGGTTTCTCTTTTCTTATTTCATTCTGCAGAGTGGAAACTGGTGCCTATTAGACTTGGTAGTTCTTATTTGAGTCCCTAAGGGAAATCCAGCCTACTATATATATTCATAGATAGCTAGTTTAAACAAAATTTTAAACAAGGACACCTCTTTTCAAAAAGTACCATCAAACGTGTTCTTATCTCAGACTTACATTGTTTTAAAAGTTTGGAAAGATACCCATCTCTCATACCCTTCATAGGCATGGTGGCCTTCATCCCACCTCAGCCAGCTGTGGCTATTAATTTATTGCACAAGGATATTCACTTCCCTTCAGTTGCAGTGAATTGTAAGCAAAAGATCTTGAAAGTTAAAAAGCACTAATTAGTTTAAAAATGTCACTTTTTTGGTTTTTATTATACAAAAACCATAAAGTACTTTTTTTATTTGCTAAATCAGATTTTGTACCTTTTTAGTGATTCATGTTTATGAAGAGAGTTGAGTTTAACAATCCTAGCTTTTAAAAGAAACTATTTAATGTAAAATATTCTACGTGTCATTCAGATATTATGTATATCTTCTATGGCCTTTATTCTGTACTTTTACTGTACATATTTCTGTCTTGTGTGATTTGTATATTTCACTGGTTTAAAAAACAAACATCGAAAGGCTTCTGCCAAATGGAAGATAGAATATAAAATAAAATATTACTTGTATATTGGTAAGTGGTTTCAAGTGTCCTTCAGATAATTCATGTGGAGATTTTTGGAGAGATCATGAGGGATAGTTTAGGATGACTACATGTCAAACTAACAGAAGAGTAGAGAATTTTACCCAAACCAAACTACTTGGGGACTTCAAAAGATTTTTATATGTAATGGAACAAAAGGGGAATTCTCTTTTCCTATATACGTTCCTCAAAAAAAGAAATCAAGCAGATGGCTTAAAGCTGGTTATAGGATTGCTCACATTCTTTTAGCATTATGCATGTAACTTAATTGTTTTAGAGCGTGTTGCTGTTGTAACAGCTCGGAGAAGACGGAAAAGGCACATGCTTTTATCCATGACCGGATTTTTAGTTCACAAAAATGTATCTTTGTGTTTACCACTGCAACTGTTGCACCTCTCTAATTGACTTTACTGTGGACCACGGGTAGTGTCTCTATGCCTTTTGAAAGCAGTATTTATGAAAAGAAAGCTTCCGTCTGCAGAGAATGAAAACTGATTGGAAACTGAATGTCCGTTGTGTTAAGAGCAACTCATACAAGTTTTTGTGCTTTAAAAAAAATGTACACAGAAATCTGGAGGGTGCCGCACAGATTGATACATTAGCCCTTTGTTTTTTTTCTTTCCGGATAACCTTGTAACATATTGAAACCTTTTAAGGATGCCAAGAATGCATTATTCCACAAAAAAACAGTAGACCAACATATAGAGTGTTTAAAATAGCATTTCTGGGCAAATTCAAACGCCTGTGGTTCTAGGACTCACATCTGTTTCAGTTTTTCCTCAGTTGTATATTGACCAGTGTTCTTTATTGCAAAAACATATACTCGATTTAGCAGCGTCAGCATGTTTTTTCTTCCTGGCATGAATTCAAGATCTTCCCAATACAGGGAAAATTAACAAAAAATTTATATACAGTCAGCGGCAAACAGAGCCATGTTCAAAATAGTCATGATGGGCTTGAGTAAAAAGAAGGTTGTTTTAAGTTTTTATTCCTTTTGAGCTACTAACCTCTTGAGACTGGCACTACACATGTGTTAGTGGCCTACCCAAACTCCTTTTTTTCAGGCAATTTTACAAATATCAATTTTCAGTTTGTTTTACAAAACAGTATTCAAGCCACTGGAATGATCAAATATGATGCTGTAGCGGAATAAGTACCACAGATAAGGATTAGTCTTTGCTAATTTCAAGAGACTATTAGCAAAAATAGTACCCAAAGACTGAGTGGTCCACAATATAAATATATAGAGATAGAAAAGGTACTTATAACTTGAAGCATATATTTAATGCAAATACGCACCAAGGCACAGGTCTAAAATACCACATTATCACTGTAAGCTATACTTTTAAAATATTTATTTTTTTAAGAAGTATTTTCTAGTCTTCTCTCTCCATGGAATGGGGAAAATGAGATGCCATGTTTTGAAAGTAAGATGATGAAATGAATTTTTAATTCAGGAAGCATTCAGTAGTGTACGAAGTAAAATTTAGAAAAGGGACCTTCTAATTTATCCATTCATACAGACATTATACTTCTGTCTGGTGATTGGATAATATTTTAGTGACACATCGTCATGTTAGAAAACTTTAAAGAATGGATGTAGAATAATGAAAGGTTGGTATGACTTCTGAAAACCTGTATCAGTTTGAACCTAGAAGAAAAAAATGCTATCTCAGTATTTCAAAAAGCAAAATAAGAATGGAGAAAAATTGCATCTTAGACCATTTTTATAAACAGTGTACAATTTGCTGGGCTAGAAATAAGATAAAGATTATTTATTTTTGTTCATATCTTGTACTTTTCTATTAAAATTATTTTATGAAATTCGGTGCAGTCACGTGTGTATGTTTAGCAGAGAAGCGTGTTCATCAAAGTTTGATGCGAGCACTCCCCAGAAAACACGTTCATTTCATTTCAGGTATGTAGATGATATTATGGTTGAATCTCAAAAGCAGATTAATTTTGTATGACATTTTAATCCTCATTTTTTCTTTTGCCTATTGCTAATGTTTCCGTTTCCTATCTGCTCTTTTGCTACTAATATGTAAGAGTTGTACTAGGAGATTAGGCACTTAGCACAGTGAGCTGGGGATATTATGAAATTCAAGGGCAAGGGAAGAAAGAATGATTTGGGGAGAGAAATAAAAATGTTCAAGATGAAGAACAGACTGAATCACCTGGAATATTCTGCTAATTGCTTTTTTTTTTTTTTTTTAATCCTGTAACAGTTGCTAGTGAGATCTTTAGGGTTTCTTAACCTTGGCCCTATTAACACTTTGGGACAGATCATTCTTTGTTGTGAGAATTTGTCCCATGCAATGTTTAGCGATATCCCTGGCCTTTACTCCCTAAAAGCCAATAATACCCTTCCATCTGTGAGAATTAAAAACATCGTCATACATTGCTGAAGGTGCCCTAGGAAGCAAAATCACTCCCAGTTGAAAAATGACAGTTTTAATTGGAGGTACTGAGGTTCTGAGTTACAGGCTGATCATAGAAGTGCACTATTACTTGTCTGGGCTGCCTCATGAGTGACAGCAGTCACTGCGAGTTTCACTGTGTAGAGGGGTGGCATCTCCTACAGGGCAGCCTAGTTTAGCAGTTAAGAACATAGCTCTGGAGCCAGACTGCCAGGGTTGAAATCCTAATACCCATTTCACTTTGGGAAAGTTGCATAACCTGTGTCTGCCTCTGAGCCCTTTGTCTTTAAAATGGGAGAGAGTGTTACTATCTACTTCTTAGAGTCCTTGTGAAGATAACATGAACTAACACTATGGAGTGCCTAGAACAGCTTTCTACATAGTAAAAGCTCAATAAATGTTAGCTAGGAGAGAAAAGTGGTGAGGAAAGGGATGCTGGAATAAGCCTGAGGGCTAAGCCAAGGCACTGTGGGGTCCGTGCTGTTTAACACACCTAACACTATTGGCTCAACACTGGGAAGTCACTCGAGTTTTGGAGAGGTTGTAACCTTAGGGCCTAATGTCTAATCACACTTTCAGATGAGTTTTGTTCAACTGGCATAGCATTAAAACAAATAATAAATTAGCTGCTGACATTTAAAACGTATTATTTTCACAATAAAATTTGGAGTTTTAGTTTGAAAAAGTAAGAGCAGGCTACCTCTCTGCATGTGTCCCAGGTCCCATGTAGCAACAATCCACTGGCTCCAAGCAGCTGCTGCTTCCTTTTAGACAGGGCTGGGCATGCCTAATTAGCCAGTCATTTATGTCACCTAACTGGCCCCTGCAGGCTTTTGCATTTGTAATGGTTTTTAAAAGTGTTCTCCGTGTAGGTCAGAGTTTCTCAACCTTATTTTTAGAGTAGAAGGTGAGGAGACAGGGATGAGACCAGATGCAGGGACTTGAAGACGAGGTACAGGTGTTAACGTAAACAAAACGGGCTGAGCACTGGCTTGAACTGGCTTGTCAGCCATCTCCATCGTCTTCTGTGAATTTTGCTAATTACAATATCATTTACATGGTGTTTAAAAATATTTTCCACCTTTGAAATCACCATGACAGTTCTGAGACAACCATCTGAAGTATGAACATTACAGGGAACCCAATTCTAGAAATCACTACCCAAATATTTAGTAAAATCCACCCTTTGGCCATGAGTACTCCTCCCTTCAATTAGTAAAACTACAGAGATCTAAGACCACGTCCTCCCAGCGCAGCTGCTCTCTTTCAAGCTTGTCTGCTCTTCTCTTTCCTCAGTGTGTACCTCCACCTTCAATAAAATCTGTCACTTGCTTGGTTTACACGGTATGTCCTGAAATTCTTTTCTAGAGAAACACCAGAACTTGGGGAAACCTCCAATTGGACAGTAGTAACGTGATCCCTTTGGCATTTTGTGCAAGCTCAACGTGGGTTGCAGGGCTGGTCCTGTGCCCTGCAGGATGCTTACCTGCAACCCTGGCCTCTGCCCACTAGATACCAATAGCACCTTTTCATTTGTGATAACGAAAAAGTGTCCCCAGACACTGCTAAATGTTCTCTGGAGGGACAAAATCCTCCCAGGTGAAAGCCATTGATTTAAACCAAAGAGATCTGTACCTATTTATAAGCTAGCCATTGGGGCTAAAACAAAGAAATGAAACAAGATTAGTTTCTAAGTATAAAGAAACGCCTGGCATATGACAGGAACCCAGTGTTTAATGATTGAATGAAAAACAACCATTCGAATGTTTCAGCCCTACTCCTCACTTACAAGGTGACTTGGAGCAGATTGTTAAATCTCTCTGATCTCAGTGTTCTCAGCGGAACATAGGGACAAACTGCTCAGTTAGGCTTGATATTTAAATTACGTGATATAACCCTGCAAAAGGCCACTTGCAAAGCATCACAAGAATAGCCACTTACTAAGAGGTGGAATCAGTGTTAAAAACAAAGGTAAATTATCAGCTAAATTTTCTTAACCAGTCCCCCCATACCCAAATAAACATGAGCTCTGTTCTAATATTTGTCATTGAGTTGCAATTTCTAAAGAGCATTCCCTCACTTATAGACTCAGGAGACGCTGGACAGGAAGTGTTTGATGGTCAAATTTGGAAATGAGAAGCAATGGATGCTTGCCCCATTGAGAAAGGTACAATGTTACAATATTGGTGATGTTAAAATCAAAGGGCTGTAGGAAAGAGACCTGCTGTTTGAGTTTTGTTGAATGTTTTTGATTTTGTTCATTGAACACCTGTTACTGTTACCGTCCTCCTGGTGAGTTGGGAAGCCCTGAATGGAGCAGCCCTGCCTGGCAAGTTTTGTAGGCTTGTGCTTTCTTGGGGTCAAGAGTTGTCTGGCTTGCTGTTTATGGCTGCAAAAGTAGGCAGTGGCACCTGGTGACATGTCTGTCCCTCTAATGGAGAGGCTGGACCCAAGCTGAGGTTCATCTGCTTTATAGCCTGGGTGATTGGGATGGGAGGCAACAAGGAAGAGTCCAAGAAATAGACAGACCAAAAGGCAGGAGAGGGATGAAAGAGAAGGAAAACAGAAGAGGGTAGAAAGAGGGGAAAAAGAGAGGTGTAAAATGCTGAGGCAGCAAATAAAGGAATGAGAAGCTACGGCTGTTCTCTGATGATCCCATTCAGACAAGTTTCATTCCTACTAATTAAAAAAAATGAATGTGGCTTAGGAAGGTAATATTTGACAAGCACTTGTTCTGTGCCTGGTACTGGTTAAGGGTTTTATCTTTCATCCCGCTTAATTAAGAGTCCCAAGAATCTCCTGAAGTAATGCTGTCACCCTCGTTTTGTAGACAGAGAAATGGAAGTTTGAAGAGCTTGAGTCTGATCCAAGAGCCTATTTGCCCATCAAAAATGCATGCTCTCCCTTTATCAATGTGGCCTTGATTCTGGAAAAATGGCTGCCTACCTGTGGGGAAGATAAGTCAATTAGGCTTTCTCAGCTGAAGGCTGTGAGGTGCCTGAGTATTTTGAGTAACCATGATCAACCAGCAGGTGCTGTGTTATCCTAAATAATCATCATTCGTGCTTAATTTAGAGCCACTGTTGTTCTGGCCACTAAGGCTCTGAGGCCTATGCAGACTTCCTGGGGCATGGATTTCCCAAGGCGGACTTCCATGGGGGAATGTTTCCGATGCTAGCTCCCTGTCCCAAGAACTGGATGAGAGTGATGACCCCATACTTGCTCATCGGCCTCCTCCATAGAGTGAGTAAAGGGCATGTCCAGCTATCTTTGGCTCCTCGGGTCTTCTTCAGTCTGACTGAATCCCGGGCGAACCTGCTTGGCCTCAGCCTCTGGTACTACGCTAACCAAAGACATTTCCCAGGCTTCATTGTGCAGGGCTAGAGGACTGAGTGAATGGAAGGTGAACAGAAGTGAAGTGTGTCAATTCTGGAGCTCAATTCTTTGGGAAACTAAAGTGAGTTCCCCATGCTTCTCTCCCTCCCACCAGTGGTGAGCAGAAGACTCTGAAGTCCTGGGGGCTGATGGGGCCACAACATGGCAGAAACCTGGGTCCGCGACTTGCCACGTGGAGGAAAGCCTAGTGCTGAAAGGAAACACTCCCCTTAAACTTTTGTGTAAGTACTTTGTGAGCTTTTCTTGGGTTAAGTCAGTAATATTTTGGAGTTTGACATAACAATTAGTAATTCTAACAGATTGCCTCTCCTGGCACTTCCCAAGGGTGTCACTAAGTCTCCAAACTCCCCCAGCCAGAAGATTCATAGATCAGGAAGGATCCTTGTAGGCCATGCCACCCCCCTAGAGTTCTAGACCCCTGAGAAACATGCCATGTCATCTGGAGAGTTCTATGCCCTGGGAAACTGGGACATGTCCTGACTAGGTTGTTGATGAGGATCAGGCTGGAGAAACAGAGGCGGGGAGGCAGAGGATGGGCTCAGCCTCAGCTCAGACATGCCAATTCTGCCCTGCTCCATGGGAAATGCAGCAAATGTTTTCCCATGTCTCAGGGGAGACCTACAGCACCAGCAAGGATGAGGACTTACTCTTTTTTACAGAGCAAGATTCTGAGTTTAAGAGGAAGTGACATTGCTGGGAAGGTACAGGTACAGAGCTGCAGATTATCAGGCACACCTGTCACTGGCCCCCACATGGCTCCCATGGATAGCAAGCTGCACCTCCTTAGGCAAGCCACCAAGTTTCCTCTGGGCATCAGTTTCCTCCCCTTCAGAATGAGAATAATGAGACCTGTGCAGCCACAGCACAGGTTTATCAGCAACAGCTACTGTTTACTAAACACATCTATTGGGCTCATGTTGAGTGTTTTGATTCACATTACTTTGTGTGATCTCCAGGCATATGAAAAAAGGGAGTGTCTGTCTTCCCATTTTACAGACTAAGGATATAGAACCCCTGGAGTTGAAGCATCTTTCCCCAAAGCACAGAGCTAAGGTCTCTGGTTATATAGCCCTTGTTTTCGCCCCCTCGGGGAAGTGCCTCAGTGATGGGAAGGGAAAAATGGAAAGCTAGAAATGCTAGAAACCTAAGGTCGAATTCCTCAACAAAGTCACCTGGCCTATTTTACCAGTTGAGGACACCTCTGTTCCTCTAAGTTCTTGCTCTTGTCTCATGAGAGGGTCCCAGGGTTTGTCAGCCAAGGAGGCGAACCCTTGTACAGGAACAAGGGCTGAGAAAATCTGGGACTCAGACTTCATAATTGATCCAACAGGACTTTCAATATCAGGATTCTGGTCCCACTCTGGCCACCATTTTGATGTGCGACCTTGGGCGAACCTCTCTGGGCCTCATTCTCTAAGGGGTCATATGGGTGAGTTTGATTTCTTGTTCAGCAATATCAGGAAGTCAATGCTATATCAAGGTGGAGAATAGAACCTCAAACCCTGACATTTGGATAAAGAGAATGCAAATGGAATCTGGCCTACACTGCTTTGGCCCAGGCCTGGCATGACTCCTTCCATACAAACTCACACACCCACCACATCCCGACCAGGTGCCTATCCAGCATGGAGTGGGGGAACAGGAAAACCAGGAGCTTTGGAATCAGAAACACCTGTGTGATCTTAAGCACGCTTCTTGACCTTTCTGAGCTTTCGTTTCCTCGTCTGGAGAAGGGGCAAACCCTCTCCGCTATGCAAGGGTTTTGTGAGGTTTACACAGGAAGGGGTTTGTGCAGTGACAGGCACGTGTAACCACTGGATAAATGGTAGCTATTATATTATTATCTTAATACACAAGCCCTCACTTCTACTGGGACTGCCTCTGCCCCGGAGAGGGAAGCTGGATGAATTATTTAGTGTCAGATAATTCATTAGTTAGTCCCATACACTATTCAGCTCATCATCTCCTGAGCCTGTTTGCAGAGAGAATGGATGGGAAGAGGGCCGTTCTCACCCCTGCCCCCCTCACCCACTTCAGCAGTCTGTAATGGAGGGATTTCTGGCACTGAGGTGGATTTCCTTTCCCGGGGCCTCTTCTGCCTTCCACGATTCAGGCCGTGCATGGGGGCTGTCTGGGTTTCTTCTCTCATTCCACATTTCCCTAGTGCCTCCGTGTGCCACGTCTTTTGCTGGGTGCAGAAATGAGTAAGACCCTCTCCTTCCTTGAGGAGCTCAATGTCTGGATCAAGGTCTATACAAGCTGCAGTTCTAGGGGGAACTAGGGATGAAGACTCAACTGTGAATTCCCAGGGCAGCCTCTATGTGCTGGCAGAAAAACCACACTCCAAGCACGTTTTCAACTAGCAGTTTAAACCACTTGAATTCGAGTCTCGAAAACCAAAAAACCAGTTCTAAGTGTTTTCACCTCTCCCACTGCTTCCTCCTAAATTTCATTAGGGCTGACAATTTGTATATCCACTTACAGCATAATGTGATTTAAATGGCTGACCGTAACTGTTAGAACTGGAGTTTTCCCTGGGCGCGGTGAGCAGAGGAGGTGGCTGAGGATGCTTCCCAGGGAAGCAGGGCCCTCTCTGCAATGGTGTGGGACTTTCAAGGCCTGAAGGCGGCTGGTCAGACATGGTGTCTGCCCTAGGAGACGGGAGGGACAGCCCCCTGGCCCTCTTCCTTCTTCCCCCTGCAATCACTTTTGTTCTTGGAGGCTGAGCTATCTCAGAGTTTTCGGTGTGCAATAAAACATGCTCAACCACAAGGCCCATGTTGAGCCAGGACGGCTGGAGGAGGAAGCCAAGCCTGCTGGCTGGACCGTCTACATGGTTAGGAGGAATTGATAGTGTGTGTCCTGCTTTGTGGCTTTCCTTTTTGTTTTGGCTTTGTAACTAAAACAGAGCTGATGCCTAAGAGATGGGATGTTCAGTTTTATTTTATCCCCATCAAAGCTTTACACACATTGTTTGAATGTGTGTGCGAAGCTGTTCTTGCACCACGGATTCAGTTTGGGTCTGAGTCCTCGCCCTCTCCCTTGGTGACCTCAGCATGTCAGTTTTTCCTTTCTCTCTAAGCTGGTGCTTCTTGCCTTATAGAATTAATTTGTTAAAGTGTCTAGAAGTTCAACATCCAGTACAGAAGCCATTAGCCACCTATGGCTATTGAAGTTGAAATTAAGTAAAATAAAATTCTTCGGTTGAAGTAGTCTCATTTGAAGCGCTTAGTAGCCCCAAACCTGAAATGACAGTGTAGCTATGATTTTCCCTCACTGTAGAATTTTCTACTGATAGCACCAGCCTAGAATCATGCTTGCATCCACTAGGTGCTCAATACAAATTTAAACAGAAATTGTGGATTTCACTGTCTTCATCTGGTAAAGCACCAAGGTCAACAGTGGGTTGACCGAGTTCAGAAATAGACCTTGCAGAGAGCAGTTTCCCCTAGAATTTGGAAATGGAAACTCTTAGATTAATGGTCTTGATCTTATGGACCCCTCTTCTTGTATGCAGAATTCCCAAAGGAGAATACTCCACAGAAAGGCAGATGAACCACAAGAAGAAAACTGCGAAACCAAGGGCTGTAACGCACAGGTGTCCAGAGTGTCAACAGTTCTGGGCCGTATTAACGAAGGTTCTTCTACCTGCAGCTACAGAATCCAACTCCAGCTCCAGTAAATAAGATGCAAAGTAGCTGGAGGAATGTTGAGGTGTTTCCTGGAACCCAAGGGAAGAACTGAGGTGGCTCCGAGGTGTCAAGTCAGGAATTCATGATTTTTCATTTGTTGTAGTTTCCAAATTGGACAGAACTTCAGAATCAACTAGGATATTGGTAAAATATAGATTCGAAGGCCCTGGCTTGTTCAGACTCATATGTTGGAGTGGGTTCTGGGAATCCTTTGTTCAGGGTCCTCAGCAGCTACTCAAAAACCTACACTCAAGTCGGTGCTCTTGGGGAGCTTACTAGCTCGGAGGTGCGCAGGTTTCAGAAGGAGAGAATCTGATTGGCCCAGCTGTCTGCCCACTGTCCAATTAGCATTGTGTGGGGATGGGGAGGGGAGTGGTGTCCAGCGTCTCAATCTTGATTCGTGCGGGTTAATTTCTAGAATTACTAAAGACACAGCAATCCCATCACTGGATATATACTTCTGAGAACGGGAATTGAGATGTGAAAGAGATGTCTGCACCCTCATAGTCCTTATAGTATTATTCATAATAGCTAAGACATGGAAGCAACCTAAACGTTGATAGAAGGATTAATGGATGAAGAAAAAGTGGTATGTAGTACAATGGACTATAATGTAGCTATTAAAGAGAAGAAAATCCTTCCATGTGAGATAATATGAATGAAGCTGGAGGATACTATGCCAAGTAAAATATGCCAATCACAGAATGTCAGATGCTGCATGACTCTGCTCATAGAGGGATCTACAACAAACTCATAGAAGCAGAGAGTAGAACAGAAGTTACTAGGGATTGGGGGAAGGCAGAACCTGGGTGTCATTAATGTGTAAGGTTTCAGTCGTACTAAATGAATACTAGGGATTAGCTGTAAGGCATTGCATGTACAGATAACAGGACTGTATTGTAAACTTAAAATTTTGCTAAGAGGGTAGTTTTTTTTTTTGTTTGTTTTTGAGACAGAATCTCACTTTCTTGCACACAGTAATGTCATAGCTCACAGCAACTTCCAACTCTTGCGCTCAAGCGATTCTCTTGCCTCAGCCTCCCAAGTAACTGGGACTACAGGCACCTGCCATGATATCTGGCTATTTTTTTTTTCAGGGGGATGAGGGTGGTGGGGGAGGAATCTCACTCTTGCTCAGGCTGGTCTCGGACTTGTGAGCACAAGTGATCTACCCACCTTGGCCTCCCTGAGTGCTGGGATTACAGTCCTGGCCAAGAGGGTAGATTTTATGTGAAGTCGTCTTAGAGAGGAGAGAGAGAAAGGGGAATTTTAATGAGGTATTCAGACATGCAAAGATGTATCTGTTGAGGGTAATGACATTTTCAGTGCTTCATTTTGTAATGTCTAGTGGTGACTTGTGATTTGTTATGCAAAAATACATAAAGCTAGAGTTTCTTTGGGGGAAATCATTTGAAAGTATTTAGTGTGCTATTGATGTTCTAACATTTTAATGAAAACATTGTTAATCCTGTGAACAGCAAAGATTGTAACATGGAGGGCTCCTTCATCATAGCGCATGTCCTGTTGCATAAAGGAAATGAAGAAGTAAAATACAATCACTCCTGTCCGTGTATGGGGAAAAAAAGCAGTGCACCAAAGTGTTCCCTGTATCTCTTAAGTGGCAGAATTAGTTTTTAATTTTATTAATCTTTTGTTCTGCTGGTTTTTATGACAAACATGAATTCTTTTTGTAATAATTAAAGGTTTTTAAAAATACAAAAATAGATCAATGAGGTAATGATTGTAATTTGTCATTACTCTTCTGAAAATTTTGGGAAAGGATCTCTGTTAATTAAGGGCTATCTTTGTACTCGAAGCTGGGAGTTTTAGCTTCCAAGAGTCCAGGATTGCTCAGCAGTTCAGCACTTTGGTGTCCTACATCTCAACCCCCAGGATGTAATAGGAGTGGTTTGCTGGGCCAGATTCTGAGAGACAAACTGGGGACTGTCAGGGGATTTTCCCTGTATACCTAGGACAGTGCCCGACATCTAGTCAGTGTGCCAAAGTGTTGAATGAAGAAAGGATCTGTCTGAGGAATCTAAGTTGGATTCGTGTCTTTCCATGGTGAAGCTTGGGGATGAGGGAGAGGCAAAGAGGATTATTTGGCACAGAGCATTAGGGTCTCTTTAGTTTTCTGACTTGGGACTAGAAGAACAAGGGACCATTGACGTTGGGGAGTTAAGTGATGGTGTTGGGGAACTGTGCCAAAAAGTAGCCGAAGTCAGGCTGCCTGGCCAGCAGCTGAGGAGGATGAAGCCGCGCTGAGCTTGGGAGGCCTTTCTGCGTGGGGAAGGAGGGGAGGGGATACATGCTCCTAGCATGGTGATGCATCCTCCACCAGCATAGGAGCTTCCCCTTGCACAGCGTGCCTCTTTCTGTGGATGTGCTTTCCCAAGGACTTGAAGGAACAAATGAATTGATGGCAACTTACGCATTAGTTCACTTGACACCTTTTTGCCCAGTGGAAAATTTTATTATATGGGACAACACATAGCATTCCTCTTCATACCTATTGATGTTTTAGACTTCAAAATAGGATATGGCCACCATTGTCTTCTTTTGCTTGGTATTCGTCTGTTTTCAATCCTTCCATTTGATTTCTGTGTCTTTATGTTTTGAGTATTTAAAAGAAATATCCAGGGCAGTGCCTGTGGCTCAAGGAGTAGAGCACCCGCCCCATATACCGGAGGTGGTAAGTTCAAACCGGCCCTGGCCAAAAAAAAAGTAAAAGAAACATCCAGAGTTTTAGATAATCTTTTTCTTTTACTAGAAGAGTTTGATCCATTATATTGATAATGTTCCTTGTTATTACATTTGGAGCTTTCTTTTCCTCCTACTTTTCTTTCTTTTCTGTAGTGTCCTTTTTGGTCCTTTTGCATTGATTTTTGTTTTCTTTTTTATTCCATGTCCCTTTTTTGTTTTGTTTTGAAAATTGCATTTCCTACATCTTTAACATGGCTACTGTGAACATTTGTTTTTAATAAAGTCCAATATTATCTAGTACTTTGATCCTATTCTCAATGTGAGATTCTCAGATCACTGTGTTATCCTTTTTCTAAACGTATGTGCTCTTTTTTGACCAGTCTGTTAGCTGTTCAATCTCCTAAAATAGACTTTGTAGTTATTCTGTTACATGGTCAATTTTTGTTTATGATTTTCCAACTTTTTTGCCAACATTTTGTCTCTCAGAGCTTCATTTTCCTTAGTTCCTGAAATGCAGCCTTTAGGCATTCCTTTAGTGAGGTAATAAGAATTGTTTCAGTTTTTGTTTTATTAAAAATGTTTTCAGTTGACTGTCAGTCTTGAACAAAAGTTTTCCTGGGTATAAAATGGACAACTTATTATTAATCTATTCCTTTTACCCACCAAATATTAGATCATCAAGCTCTGTGTTAGATGCATAGGAGTAATCACAGGATCAGCTGGATGGTTGGAAAAACAATCAAATCATCCCACAAATAAATGTGAAAGAGACATTGATAAGCGACAGGAAGGACTCATGGTGCTCTGAGAGTTTATAATAGGAAGCTTGATCCAACTTGGGAATCAGGAGAGGTTTCCTCAAAGAAATGGAAGTTGAGCTAGGGATTAAACTGAGCTTGACAAATAAGTAGGAGTTACCATGATAAGAGCAGGGCAGGGCAGAAGGGAGTTGGGGAGAGCCTTCTAGGCATAGGAAACAGCTTGTGTGCAAAGGCCATGTAGTAGATGGCACCTTTGAGGACCTGGAAAATGGCTGATGTGACGAGAGGGCCAAAAATGAAATATTTTTAGAAAGTCAGTTACAAGGTAGTTGTGAGTCACTGATATGTTTAGCAGATGATAATTTAGGTGACTTCTAACAAATTTTCCTTCCTAGGGAGAGAAGTTCAGAAGAATGTAGCTACGTAAGCAGAGTGTACGAGGCTAGTTAGTCCTTACAAGAGAGTGGACGGACGCTCACCTTCCCCTTCAGGCTGCGTCACCTCTGTTTCCTCCCATCAGCTGCCCTGCAGCCTGGGGTGGTGGAGTTTGCTCTGGAGCCAACTTGGGTTCGACTCCTGGCTGCACAGCTACTATTTGAGTGCTCTGGCTCAATTATAAATTTTCTCCCAGCCTCAGTCTCAGTTTTCCTGTCTATAGAACTAGGAATAACATTATTTCGTGGGGTTAATGAATAAATGTGGTATTGCATGTTAAAAGTGGGTTCCTTGGACTCAATAAATATTGGTATTTGCTGCCCTTTTGCCTCTCTGTTCTGTAATGATGTGCAGTTCAAACCTCTGCTTTATTTATTTTACTAGTCACAAATTAGTGTCACAAATTGCACAATAATATTGTTTATTTATTTATTTATTTTGAGACAGAGCCTCAAGCTGTCACCCTCCATAGAATGCTGCGGCATCACAGCTCACAATAACCTCCAACTCCTGGGCTCAATCAATTCTCCTGTCTCTGCCTCTCAAGTAGCTGGGACTACAAGCACCTGCCACAATGCCTGGCTATTTTTTGGTTGCAGCATTTTTGTTTGGCAGGCCGGGCTGGATTCGAACCTGCCAGCTCAGGTGTATGTGGCTGGCACCTCAGCAGCTTGAGCCACAGGTGCTGAGCCAATAATATTGTATTTTTTGAAAACAAATATTTAATCCTGGCTGATGTGAATTCAATAGAACATTTCTTCTACTTGTTTTTCTTCCAAACCCAGATTATCAAAACCCAATGTATTCCTCATTAAGATTTGCAATAAGTCACAAAGAAGTATCATAATATATTATCAAAATATTAAAAAGAGACAATGCTTAGTGCTGGTGAACTTGTGGTGAGATGAGTGTTTTTAAACATATGCCACTCAGCAGGGGGTGGGGGATGAGCTATAAAATGGCTCATGCAATCAGTTCCAGCAATCCTCCTTCTAGGAAATCGTCTTAAGAAAATAATCAGGGAGAGGTAGGTAAATAAAAATTTATATGGCAGCATGTTCATGCCAACATTATTTATGGTAGTTTGATATTAGAAACTACCCACATGTCTAACAATAGGAAATGGTTAAATAAATTATGATACAACCAGATAATAACATAGTATTCTATCCTTAAAATGTGGTTTACAAAGCATTTTTAATGATAAGAGAAAATCTAATATAATGTTGAAGGAGAAAAGCCACAGCAGAGTCTCTGTAGCATGAGCTCAGCTAGAGAATCTGAAAGGTCTTTCTCTACATACAGGCCTTAAAAACCTGGGGGAAGTGCATGATATAGTAATGGCTTATTGTCTCTGGATGGGAAGTTTAACATGTGTGTATGTGTGTTTTTTCTTCCAGAATATTTTCTTCCATGTGTGTTACTCTTTTTTTAATCAGGAAAGGAAATGTGGTTGATTTCCTTGATCACCACTATGGTTGATTTTAAAGCATGGGCTGGTTCTGGTATGCGGGAAGCCTTCAAGTAACGCACCATTGGTGGTCAGTGTTCAGGGTGCTGAGCCCCTGGGCTTGTTTTTCATACACAGACTGTTACAACCCCTTTTCTGGGTAAAGGAGTCTGAGAGAGGTGGTGGAAAGACTTCCTGCATCAAGCATTAGGGTGTCCTTGCTGAGGCCCTCTGAGGTTCATAGATCTCTCTGAGGCTGGGCAGCCCATTCCTCACCTTCTGAACTTTTCTACACAAGGAACCAAAGTGAGCCAACCCGCCATCTTCATCAGCTTGGGCTGCCATAACCAAATACCATATAGACCGGGGGATTTAAAGAACAGAAAACTGACTTCTCAAAATTTGGGAGGCTGGAAATTTGAGATCAGGGTGCCAGCGTGGTTTGTTTCTGGTGTGAGATCTTCCTGGCTTCTAGACAGTTGCCTTGTTGCTGTGTCCTCACACGGGGGTGGGGAACAATCTCTCTGGTGGTCTCTTCTAAGATAGCAGTTCTCAACCTGTGGGTCATGACCCCTTTTTTCCATTTGTAACAAAGAGGCTATTAGGAAGGTTGAGAACCGCTGTTCTAAGAGCACTAATCTGAGCCCACTCTCACGCCCTCACCTAGCCCTAATTACCTCTGAAAGGCCCCATCTCTAAATACCATCATATCAAGGGTTAGGGCTTCAATTCAATATGAATTTTACAGAAACACACACATTTAATTCATCACATCCACTCAGACTCCTCTGTTTCACTGTCATGATCACAGCACCCTCAGTGGAGAATAGGACTGAACGCTTGTTAATATCAGCAGCTGCCACTGATCGGACACTTATTACAGGGTACTTGTAGGCACTGTTTTAAATGCAATTCCTGTACCAACTCACTAATCTTCACAACTACTCCAAGATAATTACTCCCTCTTATAGATGCGGGAACTGAGGCACAGAGAAATTAAGAGGCTTGCACAAAGTTAAAGACCTTGAAAATAGTAGATCTGGGATTTAAACCTTTGTTCCTCTGTGCTCTTGTGACACTAATTAGCAGGGATGTATGAAGGCCTAAGCAAGTCCCTCCACCATGCTGAGCCTCTTCGGGTTGTCCTTCTGTAAAACGGGTATGATTCTTACCACATGGGTTTGCAGCGAGGATGAAATGTTGCAGGTGGAAGTGCCGGGTGATTAACAAATGGCCTTCTTTCTGCCCTAGAGCTAAGTACTTGGGGGGTTGCTAACAGTGAAAGTGTGGGCATCATAAAGCTGAAGGGAGGGAAGCCTGGCAGGTGGGGGAGGGCATCCAGAGAAGCCAGAGCCTGAATTCTCGGAGAAAGAGCAGCCAGGGAGATGGTCACCTGCAAAGAAGTTCCTGGGAGCCTTTGCCAGGGAGATGGTCACCAGCAAAGAAGTTCCTGGGAGCCTTTGGGAGAGCAAAGAGCATCCCGTTCCTACAGGCCTGCCCCGTGTCTGTGCCTGACAGGTGTGCGGCTTGGCTGAGGCCGGCTCAGTGGGCCCACCCTGCCGGGCATTAGCAGTAGGCTGAGGTGGGTGTGGCTGGGCAGCAGCCAGCTCCAGACGGAGGGGCAAGTCTGGACCCATGTTCCCTGCACCCTGGGAGCCAGGCACTCATTAAAGAGGAGGAGAAGGAACAATTATGTGCAAACTTCTGAAGGTAAAGGCCAGGAAGAGTGTGTGTGGGGGGAGCCAGGAGTCCTCTATGTGGGGCCCTGGCTTGCCAGGAAGGCGGAAGGGATGAAAGGAGGCTGGAGACCACTTCCAAGGGTCATTTACTGAGGTCAGGGCTGGGGCCAGCGGATCAACCAGGGTGGCCTGGAAGGCTGGGGAAAGCAGTTAAGGTTGATGTGACTTGTAATGGGGAGCCTCGGTGAGCTCTGGAGCAAGGGAAGGGCAGGGTTCAAAGAAGAGGAAGTGGGGCCGGTGACTTAACTGGCTGTATTTGAGGGGTGGCTTTGTCCAGACCCTGGACTCTAGAGGTGATCGTTCTCTTATCCAGGATGGTATTGTCAAAGAGAAATATATTGCCACTCATAGGTAACTTAAAAAATTTCCATAGCCCATTAAAAACAGCAAATTAAAAAATGTGTGAAATTAAGAAAAATATATTTTATTTAATCCAATATATCAAAACTATCATTTCAACATGTAAGTCATATGAAAATCAAGATATTTCATATTTTCCTTATACTAAATCTTCAAGATGAAAGGTACATATATATTTCATGCAGCACATCTGAGGAACTTGTCACACTCCAGGAGTCTCAGGAGGCTTGTGGCTATTGTATTGAATAGCCCAGATCTAGACCTCGCGGCAGCTTGTATGAAGTTCACTGCCGTCATGGCCTCTCTTGGTCCCCTTTTTGGCTGCGTTGGAGGGTGGACCGTGGCTAGAGGGTTGTGCTCTCCCCTGACTATGAGGACATGAGCGGGGAAGTGCCCTTTGGCCGGCCTCTTTCCTCTCTGCTCTGTTGAGCTTGTGGGCTGGGCTGGTCTCCACTGCACGCCCAGAGTTGAACATTAACCCTGGGTTTCTCAGGGATATTCCGAATGAACGAAGTTGTTTTAAAAAACATTAACTTCTCTCTATTCTGAAGGACTCCCGTCTTCTGGGGAGTAGGGTGACTGGGGAAGTGGGTATTTCTGTTCCTTATAGCCTCTCACGTCATATGAACCTGTGGAAAGAGCGTTTAAAGTGTAACATGGAAAGTGGATTTTACAGCTGCAAGCTGAGGGGACTTAATTTAAGACACTTTAGTTAGTTGTCACTGGTAACCAGGCATCAGGGGTAGGAACTTCCCCTCCTTTCTATCTTCTGGATCTTCATGGTTTGGGAGAAATGGGATTGACTTCTAGACTGATTATTTTACATTCCTAGGGTGTCAATGTGGTGTGGAGGTTGTGAAGCAGACTTTGGTGCTGGACAATTCTGGGTTTGAGTTTCAGCTTTATGACCCTGGAGAGAATCAGGTTACTTTTTTAGCCCCCCACTTTCCTTATCTGAGAAATGGGAGTGCAAATACTTAAGATTTGAGGATTTATTCAAATGATAAAATGGACGAATGTGTATAAAGCTCTTTACCTGGTATATGGGGTCTCAGTAGATGGGAAATAATAATTTGTGGGTTACTGATGCCATTAGTACATTATTCACAGAGCAGGGTCTGGGTTGAGCGTGGGGCTTGGGTCAGGAGAGGCAGTAGGAGAATGATAATGTGGGAGGTGGGCTGAGCAGAGGTGTCTCCTTAGTAAGGTCCATCTGAAAGGGAGTCTCAGAGGGATGAAAGTGGGGGTCCCCAGAGGGATATGGCAAGAGTAGGGGTGGCCAGAGGAGCTTGTCCTGGCTGGCACGGAGCAGCACTCTAGCCATAACTGTGAACTCCGTCAGGGTCACGCTCTTCTCCACAGGTTTCCAGTTCCACCTCCCATGTCCACAGTTACCCAAACATTTTCCAAACCAATCTGACCCCTTTCTAATATGTTCCAGATGCATTTTTGAGAAATTGGAAAATGCAGAGCCAAGTGGGAAGTCACACATTTTAGCACCATCTTGGGCCTGAAAGTTTTGCAGTGGGCACCCCATTCCAGGGAGGGGTTGTCTCTGCTCCTTCTCCTCCTCTCTCTCCAAGGAGGAGCCTTCCACAGCCTCTTCCCAAGGTGGCATTTACAGCTACCCATGGTGAGGAGGGGTTGGGCTGAGGCAGGTAGATTGGCCCTCACAACCATCAGTAGGACTTTTGGTCACTCATTTTTCCTACTACAATTAAATTTGTATCTTCCCAATAACTAGTAATTTATTTAAATGGTTTTGGTTCTGTGGACTTCCTTAAGAAGTCCTAGGGAACCTTTCAGCAGTCCAGGGACCACACTCTGGGAACTGCTCCTTTATAGAAGAATATATGGCACTGTGAGAGCTTACAATAAGATAACCTGACCCAGGCTTTAAGATAAGAGTATAGATTAAAAAGAAAAAAGCATTAGAGAGTGTTTCAGCCTTGGGTAAAGGATATGCAAAGGCCCAGTGGTGAGGGAGGCCATGACACCCACAAGAGCTGAAAGAAGACCTCACGAATCCCCTGCCTGAGGTACACTGGGCAGCTACAAGCTCCACACCACCTTTAAATTCCTGTCCCTACAGATTGACTAAGATGCTGTCACATGCCACATGCACAGCTCATCTCTTTCCTCTCGGAAGGGGATAGCATAGCCCTGTTCCCATCGGCATGACTGTAACAACGGTGACACATGCTGAGGTGGGGGAGTTGGTTTGATATGGGCATAAAAACCATATTTGGAATGTCAAGGCAGGAGGGAGGGTCAAGTTCAGGATTGGAAGATGAGTAAGTAGGATCCAGGAGCAGCGGGGGAAGGTGTGTGAATACCACACTGAAGGATGAGAGGGCTCTAAGACCTGGGAGCAAGAAACCACCCGGGCTCTGGCAGGGATGGAAGGGTGTACTGTAGAGAGCTGAGGGGAATTGGGAAGGACGTTGGTTATTCATGCAGCGAGTGGATCAGACCCATCGACTTAGGTCTAAACTCAGTGTGGTTTGTTGTTAGGGTCACAAGCTGGAGTCTAAGCCAGAGCCCGGGTGGTTTCTTGCTCCCAGGTCTTAGAGCCCTCTCATCCTTCAGTGTGGTATTCACACACCTTCCCCTGCGCCTGGATCCTACTTACTCATCTTCCAATCCTGACTCAGTATCTTGTGGGCAGGGTACTTCATCCTTTTGGACCACCTTAGAGAGGCTGCACTGCTTAGAATTTAAGGATTCTGGAGCCTGTCTGCCTGGACTCAGATCTCAGGTCTGCTATGAACTGCCTGGGTGACTTTGGATAAGTTACTTAACCTCTCTGTGCCTTGGTTCCCTCATTCCTATAATGGGAATAGTACTGTTACTTACCACATGCAGTTGTTATAGGGATTCAGTGAGTTATGTGTCTAGGGCTTAATTGTTAACAAATTCCTTACCCACAGCGGGTGCTCCTCCCATCCTACCCACTTCAAAAAATGCTATCATAGCATAGCATCTTAGCTTTGGCAATGACACTGGGGAGTTACCTGGTTCAAAGTCTCATGTGATTCGGAAGATGTCCACTGCTCTTGCTGATCTGAACTTCCTGGGCAGGTGGCCCCTTGGGCCATGCTCCTGCATGCCCTGTGATGTGAGATTGGAGCTGTGAGAGCGTGTGATGAGAAGAGCCAGGGACAGAACAGTGCCCATGTGGATCATGCTTCACTCTTGGGAAGGAAACCACAAGGGAGAAATAAAGACAGAAGAGTACGACTTTAATGTCTGAACCCTTTCCTTCTACTTTAGGGAGATGTGATGCAAATGTATTTCCACCCCATAGAGAAGACCCTCCTGGCGGTCCTTTTCTTTGGGTGAGAAGAAAACCTCCTCTTTTCTTTCTCTAAAAGAGCTTTGAGCCTGAGAGTGGCATGACACAGAGGAACACCATAATGCCATGTGGCTGTGAGGAAGGGAAGGGCCCCCAGAAGAAGGCAGGTAAGACCAGATGTGGCCAACAAGCCCCTCTGCTCAAGGGGGGCTGGTCCTGGAGCTTCTCCTCAGCTTGAGGAGACAAGCTGTCATTTGAGAGGAGAGAGCAGGCCAAGGAGGGCTGCGCTGGGCATGGCCTTTACAATCATATAAAACCTGCTTCTGCAGGCTCTCCCAGGCATAGGCCACACCACAACACCCACCTAAATGTGAGCTCACTTTCCTCACACATTGTGAGAAGAAGTAGTTCATGAATGGTCTTACTGGATTTTGGGCTGTTGAGACTTCACCTGGGCAGATGCTGGGTTCTGTGTTCTTTCAGCCTAGGGATGACTGATTCCTGCCCCACCCCCCGAACTGAGTTACCCACCCATCTGGCATGCCTTCCTGTGTGTCCCCACACCTTTGTTTTGAAGGACAATCTTGAGGATGCCAGCCATGCCCTCCCAGACCTGTCTTACTACGACCCTGAAAGCAGGTGCAGACAGGAAGAGTTCAGTGATAGGTTGGAGTCCTACGAAGGGCTGGGCAACTGGGCTGAGTTACTTACTACAAGTTGTCCCACAGGAGAAGACTGACCCAGTAGGTTGTAAAGGACAGCAGCACCTGGCATGTAGTAGGAGTTCAGTACATGTTTAGCAGGGCTTCCCGTTTGTGGAGTACTTGCCATTTTGAAGGCAGTATGCTCAACCCTTTGCGTTTGCCGGCCTCCCTCCCTTATCCTCATGATAAGGGGCCGTTTCTCTCATGAGTTTGTTCCCAGTTTGCAGTGTCAGGCCAGTTACCTAAGATCGCATGGCTAGGGAGATCCAAGCCCAACTTCTGATGCCTAAGCCTGTCCTCTGACATAGAATCCATTTTGCCTCCAGCTTAATGGTTCAAGTCTTTGCTTTGCTGCTTTCTGACTGGAGAACCTTGGGTAAGTTTCATGTGTCTGCGTCCCAGTTTTCTCCTCCATTAAAAGAAGAAATAGGCCAGACACACTGGCTCATGCCTATAATCTTACCACTTTGGGAGGCTGAGGCAGGAGGATCACTTGAGCCCAAAATTTGGAGGCTGCAGTGAACTATGGCCATGACACTTTACTCCACCCTGGATGACAGAGTGAGACCAAAAATGAAATAATGTTGGAAATGAAAAGAAACAAAGATGAGTGATATAGGGAGAGGAACGAGACCATGAGGTTGAATTTTCCTGAATGGCTCTGCTGTTGATGACTGAAGAGAATTTGATTGGGCCGCTCCAGTGCTCCCCATCCCAGAGGGTTCGCCTGGTGGCTTCTGAGAATCTCGTATTCAACGTCCCACCCTGAGCTGCTTCTGAGGAAGCCGATGTCTGTCTGGGGCTTGAGAGTGCAGCATAGCGCGTGAGCACATATCGTCAGACCTTCCAGAGCACTGAGGGCCCTCTGGGTGCTGGCGCTGGAATCGCAGATGACCCCTCTCTGGAAAGCTGCGCCAGACTGAGGGGTCTTGAGTCATGAGAGCCCAGGTACCAGCATTCAGCCTTCCTGAGACTAAGTCCTTGCTTCTTGCTCTGTCTGTGACCTCACTGGAAAAATCACTTTCTTGAAACCAGAGATAGCCAATCTTTTTTTTTCTCTGTCACCCATTGGAAGAATAAACACACAAACATCTACAAAAGCAGATCAGTCAAAAAAGTCTGCATATACTTTGGATGATACTGACCACCACAGAGAAGCAAAAAACGTCCTCACAAAATTAGCATGTGGCTAATTTAGCAGGTTGGACACCTCTGTTCTAAACTTAGTTTAGAACTAGTTCTAAACTGTTCTAAACTAGTTTTCCTGTCTGTCAAAATGGGGTAGTGAATGTACCTCTTTCATAGGATTGCTAAGTGAAGTGACATCACTTGTATAATGTGCTTAGCATGGAGAGTCTAATTGCATGTGACCTCTGCCCACGCCGCTCTGAGAAATGGACCCAACTTCACCATCAGATATCGTCTACTGATATCTGTATCCTGGGCCTAGCATGGCACCTGGCATGCTCAAGTAAACTCCTTCAAGCTATAGATGAAGAGCCTAAAGAGACAGGATGCTCTATACTACACAGCCAGTGGACAGAAGAACCAGGACATGAACCTCAGCTTCTAGATTTGATCTAATGGTGTTTCCATGGCAGCACACAAAGGCTTAAATTTTGTGTAGTTAGGTGGTTTTTGGTACTTAGGATGTCTCTACTTAGTGCCATGGGGTAGGGGGTTAATGCCTTTGGGTCTGCACTAGACCTTGGAAGCTGGTAAACACTTCTATAAAACTGATTTAGGAGGGTCTTTCAACTTCAAAAATGTAGAGGGGATCTCTGGGGTACCAATTAGATAATTTTATGCTTATATATGTGCAGGATGGGGCTTGCCAGAAAGATGAGAAGCTGGTGCAAGTGTTGCCTGGGAGGTGACCTAAATAAGTCAAAGTGCTCTCAGAAGCCTATAGAACCCTCTGTGTACCCTGGTACTTCCAAGCTCTCCTGCTGAAAGCAGGAGGTAGATTTTCACAGGCCCCACATTGTTTCAAGTTGGGCAGGAAACATTTTTCATGAGCCCTACATAATGAAGTGTGGCGACCCCATGTAATAACTTATCCCTGCTCCAGGAACCCTGCCTATGCAATGTCTTCATGCCCAGGGACACAGGCAGTGACTGGCATGTGTGACTTGAGATAATAGCACTCAAAAGATGCTCAGAAATGTCAGATGGCCAAATGGATGTGCACCAGGTATGCTTGTGGCTGGAAAGGGAGGGCACACTCAGAGCATCTGGTTGCTGTTCTTCATAGATGCCTCATGGACTATGGGCAGGGAATCAGACAGTTCCTGAGGAGTCTCCAGGATGAGTCTGTTTATAGGCACAGCCTCAGCAGGTGGGCTTGTTAGATTTCCTATCTCCATCCCTACCCTGTCCCCTGAGCTCCAGGCCCCAAGTCCCTGTTTGACATCTTTCTTTGAGCATCCTAAAGACAAGTTCTTGATTTCTCCCCCTACTCCTGTGCAAACCATAGCTTTCGGTCCTTCCCACGTCTTTAGTGGGGCCACTAGGCTGGATTAAACTAGAAATCTGGCCCTTACCCTGACCCTTGACTCTTCCCTTTCCCCACATCCAATCTAGCACTAAGTTTTGCGGATTGTACCTCCATAGCACAACTGGATTCTATTCAGTATCTGTATTTCCAGGCCACCACTTTGGTCTTAGCCATCTTCATTTCTCTCCTACACTACAGGAAAATCAGGTGCCACCTGCTTCTGGTCCTGCTCCTGAAGGTTGTGTTACCAACACTATAGTTGAAGTCATTAGGTCCTACTTGGATCCTAGAGTGCAGTCTTTTGACTGAATCCAAATTTTATAGAATAAATCCTTTTATTAAAGGTATTTGTTCTTTAAAGTTTAGATTCGGTCAAGGGGACACAGTTGGGGATCTAAAAGGCCATGTGTGGCCATCCCGGTGGTCTTGGCAGATAGAAGACACTCTTGAAATACTGGAGAAATTAAAATATTTCTAAAAACAAGGAATAATGGAACAGAAACAAAGGAAAGACAATCTTAGAGATGAGACAGCTAAAGACCTATCAATGGAAATCTCAGGATACCAAGTCCATCCTGCCTCCATCCAGGACAATAATTAGTCATCCAAGCTCTGTATTTTCTAGGCTCAGACAGGATTCCAAGTCAAGCAAGAAGCCGTTGGTCCCTGCACAGAATCCTCCACACCAGCAATTCAGCCCAACTGTGGGAGCTCTTCCCATGGAAAGGTCATGGGCACTTTGTCCTGGCACGAGGAATTAACATTTGAATACATTAACATTTCAGTACTTTTATGAAGAAAATGATACTTCATTTTTACAAATGAGAATTAGCCTTTCCATCCCAGCTGGCATTTGTATCATGTGTATCTGTTTTAATCCTCCTCGCCACTCTGGGCCACTGGCTCAGAGTAAATATTTCTCTGATTTTTTTAATAGTATTTGTCCTTCTTGCAATAGCTTTGAGACAAAATACTTCTCTTAATAATACTCTCAGAGGGAAAACATTTGGCTCTGTCCTCCATAATTTCTGATGGAACCTGTTTATTGCCTTGTGGTCATTGCATTGGCGGTCATTTGATGCTGTGGACTGCTGAATGAGGCCCCTTTTGGGCTGTGCCTCTGGACCCAAGTAGAAAAATTTGTGAAACTTAAGAAAACTCAGGCAGCTGGTTGAATTTGGGGGAAAATATAACTAGATTCTATTTCTTAGTTCCTATCAAAATCCTGGATGAGTTAAAGATAAAAGCATATTAATGAACATTAAATAAAACACATAAGTTAGGGGATACGAATGTCTCAACATCTTATTGAGGGCAGCAGCATCAACAGTCAAAGCTGATTATATGTGTTAAATGATCTTTGGCAAAGCATCCCCCCAAAACTCAAAATCATGAGAAACACTAGAAAATTACAAGAAACCACAATCTTACAGAATTATTTGCTGACAATAGGTTAATTTCTTTAACATGTAAAATGCTCAAATCTGTGATGAGAAACTAAAAACAGTTGAAAATGTATAGTGAATATGTAGAGGTCGATTTGTAAACATGTTAGTAGGCTTGTGAGCAAAAGACGTAAGCAGATGACTCACAAAGTACAGCTCATCCACAAGGATTTGGGAAAAAAGTTCCATCTTAGTCGTAAGAAAAAGCACACAAAAACCCTGAGATATCATGGCCTGCCTGTCAAATTGGCAAAGATCAAAAAGAGTGATGATCAGTGTGTGCCTAAGTGTTGTTGAGGCACCATCTCTGTGCACACCCAAAGCCCCAGACTCAAGGCTCCTGACCTTGAGGCTCAGTATTTGAAGAGTTTCCTAGATGGCCATCACCATTAGGATAGAGACCTTGTCTGCCTTAAGTCATCATATGTGCACTCCCAGTAGGTGCTTGGTAATAGCTGGTTGCATGAATGGATGGCTGATTGAATGAATATGGAGAGACACAGACCAAGGATGGTAGAGTATTTGAGTAGGCAAGACAAAGCAAACTTTTTTAAGTTATCAGTAATGTGTGCCTTCAATATATCAACAGTCTAGGTTGCCAAATGACCAGTAGTTGAATGAATTGCCTGGCAGTTATTTGACAAATTGACATTAATTCAGTCAAGATGTCCCCTTGAGGGACTGATGTGTGTAGTGTGTCTATTCCCATCGGGTGTTCATGGCAGCCACGCTACTTGTGCTTCTTGTGTTAAATGGGAGTCTGTGCATATCAAACTCTTTTTGTGTTAGAGCAGTGATTTTCAACGAGTGTGCTTTGGCATACTGGCATGCTGTGAGAGGATCTTGGGTGTGCCGTGAACATTTTTAAAGATCGTTAATTAAGTTACTTTTGAAAGAAGTTCAAAGCAAAGATCATTAGTTAAATTATTTTTGAAAGACATTCAAAGCACAGTAAGTATATTCTTTTTTAATTCTGTTATTTTTTTGATCAACGTAAATTTAAGTGTCTTATAGAAGTTAAGCTGTAGGTTCAAGGGTGCTGTTAGATAAAAGAGGTTGAAAAACACTATGGTAAAGGTTTATATACATTTCTGATCACTAGTTCCTGGATTTTTAAGATACTGATAGACCGGTTGTAAATATGAAGACAATTATAAACCTTCCAGCCAGCCTCCTCTGGTGTCCGGAGTTTGTAGAAAATAACTGTCTTCCCCTATAGCAGGCCCCCCCCCGCCCCCCCGACACACACGCGTAGGTTGGACTTCAGTCCCAAAGTTAATGCCAGCATCAAAAACCTTGGGGAATAACATTCTTGCTTGAGGCAATCTAATTAAACTTCTCCATGTTACTTGAAGTGGCCCCCATGGACAGATCAAACCTATTTTTAGGTTGCAAGTGTTATAAGAAGAAATATTTAATTAGAACGGGGGATATTTGAAATAGCTTTCTCTCCTAACATTGCTGCCTGCTGGCTTGTTTTCCCTGATGTCATTAATCACCAGTGAATGGATGTTAGAATTCACAGTCCGTTATAGTTCCTGTCAAAATCCGCCTTCTGTGGGCAGTTTGTCGAGTGACTCAAAACACCAAATCTCTCTGGATTTGGGCACTTTCCCTTAAGCCAATGGTGCTGAGAGGTTTAGACAATTAACTTTAGGTCATTTCTTCAGAAAATGACCCCCAGGCAGGATATTTCTCCCACAGGGCCTTGGTGGAAATATGGTCATACTCAGTTTGAGGAAGTAGAGCTTGTTCCCTGGTTATGGGACCGTGAAGGGCTTGGTGCTGCCTCGAGCCTTACTTGGGGAACAGTGCTGCACAGTCAGTGATGGGAGGGAGGGAGATGAAAAGCTCAGTTCGGGTTCAAATAGTTTTTATATTTGCCTTTATATTTTTTATGGATCAACAAGTTTAAAATCATCTTTGGAAACTGGAGAACTAGATTTACTTTGCTTTACCTACCAGTTTTGCTATAGGAAGTTCTATATTATACTTGGTTCTAAAAATGACATAATTAAGTACTTAAAACATGCCAAGCATTATTCTAAGGGCTTTGTGTGTTCTTAACTTATACGACCACCACAACAGCCCTTTGAAGGTCCTGCCATTATTATCTCTATTGCGTAGATAAGGAAACCCAGGCACAAAAAGAGAATAACTTTCCCAAAGCTACTCCCTGGGGGGTATAGGAGCCAGGACTATCACACAGCACTTTTGGCCTTGGAGTTGGGTGTGCAGACCTGTCTTCCACTGTATAACCTCACGATTAAGCCAGGATGTTTTTTCTACCATTCCCTGGTGGATTTTTCCTGGAGAGCATACCTCTTAGAACTGCACCTTCAGCTTTTCTTCCCACCAATCATTTCCCATCTCCCAAACTCAAAAGCTGTTAGAAAGTCGTCATTTGTAAGAAGAAAAGGCACTTTTATTCTCCACCTGTGGGATGATGAATGTGTATGATCCTTTTTTTGTCTAATATTTTTACTTCTAGAAACGTATTCGAAGGGAATACTCTAAATTATATAGAGAAATCTGTTTAAAGTTAAAAAGGATATTATTTTTCTACTCCTATAATACAGTAGCCACGGCAATCATTAACAAAATGGTGCATTTATAATTTTAAACAATTTAGTGCAGTGTTTTTTAACCTTTTTTTTTTAATCTCAGGGCACACTTGAACCTATAGCAAAACTTCACATTTAAATTATGTTGATCAAAAAGTAAAAAAAGAAAAAACATACTTTGCTTTGAACTTCTTTCAAAAATAATTTAATGAATGATCTTTAAAACTTTTGATGACACACCTAAGATCCTCTCATGGTACACCAGTGTGTCACGGCACACCAGTTGAAAATCACCGATCCAATAGAATTCATTTTAAAACATTAGTGGTAGTTACCTGTGGTTGGCAAGTTGTGGCTAATTTTTATTCTATACTTTGTCTTTGGAATGCTTTCCATTTTTTCTACAGTAAATATGTGTACGTATTTAATAAGTACTCTTAGGAGTACTTTTGTAATCAGAAGAAATAAATATTTAAAACTATATTTTCTATGGGGTCACAAATATTTATAAAAGCAAGGATTAGGGATAACTAAGGCAAGAAAGAAAATGTTGGTAGGAAAAACACCAAAAGGTTAATAATAGTAGTTGTACTTACCTGGATGGATTGAGATAGTATTTATACTTTTATATATATTTTCCAATTTTAAAATAATAAAAACATGACTTAAACAATATAACATTTCCATTTTAAATGGAAAAAGTAGAGTCTGGGTGGGGAAGTTTCAAAATTGGCTGCAGCATTTGTCCTGGGTTCCACTGTGGTCCTCTTGGCTCTTTTCCCTTTTTGCCTGTGGTAAAAAGTGGTATCAAAGATTTACACTACAATGTGCCTGGCCATCCTGCTGACCAGTTGAGGGCCACCATGTCCCCAGTGTCTGATACATAATAGCCTTTTATGAATTTGCTTAATGACCAAATGAAGTCATTTACAATTTTTACTTTAGTACAATTAAGTAGTTATGGAGTAAATTGTTAGTATTTAAAAGTGTATTATTTTTGCTTTATAAGGCATGGTTTTCTTCCAGTGTCAGTTACCTCTAACGATCTTGTCTCCTGGGTCAATGTCTATTTCCTGGTGGATTTCAAGTGGGTGTGCATTGTGTCCTCCTGCTTCAGGGGTGCAGGGAGCAACAGCCATCCCTCTTCAGGGAGAAGCCTTTGAAGGTGCAGAGAATCACCAAATGGGCTCAGACTCTGCCTCTAATCATACCCCGAAGTTCCTGGTGGGAGTGGTGGGGGCCACAGTTAAAGCTGAGAATAGCACAAAGCTCAATGGCCACTGGGGGTCAGTCTTATGCATGAGAGGTGCCATGGACCCGAGAACTGCCTCCTCCCCAGGATCTTCCCAGCCCCACTAACTGGTAACTGAGATTCTGCCACCAGATATACATATATTTTATGTTTAAGATTTCTGAGAGGGGTAACATTTAAGTAGTATCAAAGTTTTACGCTACAATGTGCATGAAGGTTCTGAAAGCACATTTTTGGGTAGGAAAGAGTTGGCAAGGCTTATCACCTATTCTTGGACAGACTGTACCAGTATGGTAGAAGCTTTCCATATAGGGTAACAGCATAATGAATTTATCATCCAAACTGGGGTGTTTCTGAGAGTGAAAGGAGGTACTAATTAAATGGCATACCAGGTCAACAGGCAAAATCTGGGAGTGTTTCGCAGCCACAGGGTGGTATGATCTCTGTAAGAATGGCTATATCTCATTTAATGCTTGTAGCAATGATAAGCTAGGTAACTGCCTGGTTCTATACACAAGAGAACTTAGGCTTACATGCCCAGAGTGCCTGGTTTCAAAGTCCTTATTCTGATATCCCTTTGAGTCATAAGGTCAGTGGCTTCCTACAGTTATAGGAAAGGGATACCACTGAAGGGAGTATGGCCGAGGCCTTGAATGGAAGACAGTGAGGAACAATTCAATGTTACCTTATTAAATAATGGTTTTTCAAGGACCAACGCTGGGCACAGTCTGAAAGGGCTCTTTAGCAAGGGTCATTGCTAAAAAGCTCCACTGACCCATTGCCACTCGGGCTCCAGCGGGCCTCCTCACCATTGTCAGAGCATATCTTCAGCTATGAGGCATCCCCGTCCCCACCTGGGGGTGTGACCTGCGAGGAGGCCAGAGTTCTGGGATGGCTTGCATTGCTTTACCCCTCGGCAGTTTCCTTTCTGTCCCCACAGGTCGCTATGAGTGGGAGTGTCTCACACAGCTCACATATGTTTAGGATTTTTCTCACATTGTTAGGCTTTAAAATTTTCCCTGCACTTTGCTTCATGAACAAGGAGGAGGAGGGGGAAAAATCTTTTTTACAATGTAGACAGGCTTCCATCACAGACAGCTAAGGAGGGTTTATGGTACCCGTGCTTCAAGTCAGGGCCTGGGGTTTCAGCAGATGAATGACGGTCCTTGACATTTATCTCATAAATTAGTATAGACATTTTTTTTTTTTTTTGAGACAGAGTTTTACTATGTCACCCTCAGTAGAGTGCTCTGGCATCACAGCTCACAGCAACCTCAAATTCTTCAGCTTCAGTGATTCTCTTGCCGCAGCCTCCCGAGTAGCTGGGACTATAGGTGCCTGCCACAATGCCCGGATATTTTTTGGTTGCATTTGTCATTATTGTTTAGCAGGTCCTGGCCAAGCTCCAACCTGCCAGCTTCAGTGTATGTGGCCTGCATCCTAACCACTGAGCTTTGGGCTCTGAGCCAGTATGGGCATTTCCTGAAGGAGGAACACACTTCCCCTCATGCCAAGTAAGTAATCACCTCCCTACTTTGCCATAGTAGGGCTCCATCTCAAGTTAGTTCTACCAAAACAGCCATGTTCACCCTGTGGAAATCATTTTACAAGGGGTAAGGCCAATCCTTACCAAGTCCCACTTTTTTTTTTGGAAGTTTTTGGCCGGGGCTGGGTTTGAACCCGCCACCTCTGGTATATGGGACTGGTGCTCTACTCCTTTGAGCCATAGGCACTGCCCCCAAGTCCCACTTTTTATGGCTACTCACTTGTCAGAGGGTTTCAAACCACAGCCTCCTCCCCATGAAATGGTCAACAGAGCTGAGTCCAAGCTCTTACCTGGAGTCTTTGGGACCTCCTGAAGAGATACTTTGGCAAGAAGAGACAATTTTGCCATTCATCACCAAGGGAACCGTCGTTATGACCCCAGAGCACCTGGCAAACCAGATGACAATTCCTCAGAACACCTCTCAAGAAAGTCCAGAGCCCCGGTGGACACCTGTGTTCTTTATCAGGGACCCCCTTTCTCATGGTCCCCTCTAGGCCTGAGCACCTTCTTTTGCATTTATTTTAAAAATGTGTTATCTCACCATCCTGGATTTTCCTCTTACTTGTATCTAGGCCAAACTAGACGGGCAGAATTCACCCATTTCTGTGATTCCCACCAAAAAAATCAAAACCCAATTCTAGGTTCTGTGACGATAACAGTGGATGCATCTTTTTGAACTTGTTCCAAATGCCTACATATAAAAAGAGCAGCTGGATAAAAATGAAAAAAAATCAGAAACAAATGATTGACATTTACCAAACACACACCCCAACCTCCTCCCCTCCAGATATTCTTAACAAATCCCCATTTGTGAGGATCAATCAAAACCTGCAAGGCCTACATGGTACCAGCAGACCTACATTTCTGCATAGCAGAAAGCCACAGGTAGACACAGAGAGGTGGATGGATCTGCCAACAAGAGTGGCCAAAAATATCCAACAGGTGTTCCTTGGGCAACACAGTGACCAGCTGAGGAGCAGCAGCTGAAACTGGGTGCAGGATCTGCCCTTGCTCATCACAGGTGAGCTTGGGGGCCCTGGGGAGGGTAGGAAGGGGACAACAGCCTGGCCTTGGTGAGCTCTACAAACTGATCTGCTCAAAAATATCAGTGGCCCTCTGTTGTTTAGAGCGTTAATTCTAGACTTAGTTTTTCCTTTTCTTAGCTTAGACATTCAAACCTTTCCTAGTTTCACCCCGACACACCTTTCCAGTATAATTTCCAGCCACGTTTTCTTGATGTTCTCGACAGTCTCTTTTGCATTCCCCAACTTCTTGTTTCTCTCATTTCACCCAGCCATTACGGTATGGCTTGGGTTGATTCTGGACGACGTTGCTGAGACATGCAGGCTCAGGACACAGTTGATGGCTCTCAGTTAACTTTTGGTAAAAAAAAATTTTATAAATACAAATTCCTTTTGGAAGAGAACACTGTTTCTGCCAGACAAAATTCTCTTAGTTCCACAAAAAATAAGAGTGCAACTCCGAACATGCCAGTTCTTGCTTCAATACACTAGTCTTCCTAGACTTTTTCTGTTTTAAACTAATGTTTTCATTCTAAGAATTCTTTGTTACTGTGAACAAAATTTATCGATTTAGGGGAAAAAAGTCTAGAAAGCATTTGTTTGATTTTTGAAATGGTTGAGCATTGCCTTTTTCCCAGAGAGTGCCGACTGCATTCAGGGACCACATTGGGTGCTACAGAGATGTGGAGATGTTTGTGCTAAGGCTCTCGTGTTGACGATTCCTCAGGGATGAACACACATACAGGAAACTCCGGGCAGTAAACATGTTGTCAAGGGTCCTGTGCTCTGTCCTCCACCCACAGTGAATGGGAACATCGCTGCCCTTCTTTAGGGAGGGCATGTGGGCAACATTTTTGTTTTCTTCCACCAAATGTGTATTGATTTTAGAGGATAGGAGAAAGATCGTGATATGTAGAATCTTACTATGTCCTCGGTCAGAGAAACAGATGTACCGTATGATTTTGAGTGTGGCACCCAGGATTTGGGTCTAGTTCAAGCACACAGCTCATAAAACCCCAGACAATAAAAAGTGAAGATGTAAGAGATAAAAGGATTTCTTTCAGATGCCATAAAATATTGTTTAAAACCATTTTTAACCATAGCATTCTAACCTTTACATTTCTATTTTTATGCTAGAAGAAAGGACTGTTGCTATACTAACAAAGCCTCAGGAAATGAACATCTTCTAGCCATTAAAAGCAGGTTCTACTAGTTTAGTAATGACATTGGAATCACTTTGTGATGGCAGGCTTGCCATCATACTTTGGAATGCATTCATTTCCTCATCCTCAGGACCCTGCTAATGCTTTAATTCCTGTGGCAAAAAATAACAGTACATCTGAAATCTCAGATAAAAAGGCATCTAAGTTTTCCTGTAACTTAAGGGAGGTTTGCTGTAATCAGTTTAAGATAGCAGCAATACATATATATTCAATAGGTCTCCACAAGAGGGGTGATGAGACTTGAGCCTTCATTTTGTAGGTATGAGAAGTGGGACTTAGAGGGGGATGAAAATAACTTGTCCAAGGTGCCATAGTGCCAGAGTTTTATTCTAAATCTGCCTGGCCCAAAGAGTCCAAATTCTTAATCACTTTTCATATATGAGGTTGGACAATTAGATTTGAGAACTCATTCTAGAAAAAGTACTACATCCCTCATTGCTGAATATCATTATGGTCACCAGATGGCCAGGAGGAGAACTTCAAAGGTGACTAGGATAGGTTTGTTCACTTAATTGTCAGACCTCATATTGCAGTTTGCCAAGTTCAGGTTTTTCTAAAACACTGAATAAAGCTTTCTTAAAACCAGAAACTAAAATGTAAAAAATGTTCCTCTTCCAACCCTGAAGCTGGAGGCCACACTGTTCCCTGTGCATAGGCACTGTAGTCACAGGAAGTGGTTAACCCCCCACTGCCCTCTTTTAGTTCTCTTATTCGCATAATGAAGGAATGGAGCTAAAAACTCTCCCAGAGCACTTTTTCCTTCTGACGTTGTTCATTTGTCATTTCAACAAATGTTTGTTGAAATTTCTACTATAAGGAAACAGTGCTGGGTGCTAGAATCATAATAATGGAATAATGAGATGTGATCCCTGAGTGTAAAAAGCTTACAGACTTATGGAAAGGAAAAATTCACAAATCATCAGAGTCCAATGTAGTCTGTGCTATAAAAGAATGTGTATGTCTATGTATATAGATGTAGATATATCTGTACACAGACAGATACGTATACATACATACACACAGCCACACACACATATCACGTATACATACAAGCCTGTGGGAGCAGAACGGTGGGACATAGGAGCAGTGTGATTTACTTTATGGGGAGCAGGGGCCTGGGTCTTTTCCTTTTTTGAGACAGTCTCACTCTGTTGCTCTAAGGTGGAGTGCCATGATGTCATCATAGCCCATAGCAACCTCAGACTCCTGAGTTCAAGTGCTTTGCCTCAGCATCCCAAGTAGCTGGAACTATAGGCACCTGCCACAACACCTGGCTAGTTTTTCCATTTTTAGTAGAAATGGGGGTCTCACTCTTGCTCAGGCTGGTCTTGAACTCTTGAGCTGAAGCAATCCACCTGCCTCAGTCTCCCAGAGGGCCAGGATTATGGGTGTGAGCCACCACGCCCTACGGCTGGGTCTATTTTTCAATCTCCACCTGTCCTTGGGCCTGGTAGGCTAATAAATATTTGTTAAATGGTTTTATGTATGAAAGTGAGACACAGTCTGGATTGTAGATGGTCCATGAGGGTCCCCCAGGTGAAGAGTGAGTTCAACACTTATTCCAGGCCCCAGGAACAGAATGTACAAAATTAAGGGGCACATATGTCATGGTGGGTTGAGGAGGCTATGGAAGCTTGGGCCCAGAAGGAGGGTACCCGTGGGCTAAGAGCCAGAGATGAGGTTACATAAGGTAGATTTTGGCCAGGTTCAAGGTGGGTCTGAAGCCAGGAGGTTTGGCTGACATGTAAATCTGCAGAGTTCTTTTAGCAGGGAACTTTTCTTCCCCTCTGGTTAATATGAGTGTTGTTTGTGTTTGTTAGGTTAAGTCTAAGTTGTAGTTGAGTCTTTCCCCAAGGAAGCACCCACATCACAAAGTCCCAAAGCTGCAGTGGAGACTTTTGACTTGAGGAGACCTATAGGGACACTTGCATGGTAGCACTCTGGGTGCCTAACTTATTTACAACTATTAGACCCTAAATCATTCAATATGACTATTTACAGGTAAAGAAGTAATAATGGAAACTCTATCAGGAATAATCACCAAACTTACCACCTAAGTTGTTGACATTAAATAATAGGTAGCAGATTGAACTTGAGCATGGGAACCTGCTTGTAAAGGATCTGTCAGTTTTCTAGGAGGATTGAGAGAGTTAATGCGATGCTTCCTGGGAAATGTAGTTTTTTAGGTCCACCCACCAGGAGGGAGGAGGCTATTTATCCACTCCTTGAAGAAGGGCTGGTTTCTGTTAACTCCTGCATCCAATGCCAAGGCTAGGCCTTAAGAGGCCTTGTTTGCTTCCATTCACTCTCTTGTGCTGCCCCCATATGACTAAGCCCAGCCTAGCTTGCCAGTTGTTGAAACCTAGCCAAGCCCCAGATAGGCAACTGAGGCCATCTTGGACCAGCCAGTCCCCAGCCAACCCGCCAGCTGACTGCAGACTCATGAGCAAGCACAGCCAGTCAAGATCAGCTGAACCTGGCCCAGTTCAGTAGAACTACGCAGGTGACCTGAAGAATTGTGAGCAGAATAAATGGTAGCTAGTTTAAGCCAAAAAGGGGGGGGGGGGCGTGGAGAAAAGGGAGAGAAAAGAAAGCAAATGTGATATGAAATGGTAGTGGTGATTTACCAAACATCTAGTACTCAGCACCACATAGGTGGCGCTGGAATACCCACTTCAGACACCTTATTTCACTTAATTACTTCTTGGTTGCATCATGTGGGTTCACAAATGCCTCAAATCCCTCTTCAAAGGAAAGTTTGATTCCAAAGACTTCTGGCTTGCTTTGTCAAGCTGTATGCCCGCGGGATTTTATACAAAAGTTTTGGAATCATTGGAATCAGATGAATCTGGGTTTGAATCCCAAATCCACCTCTTACCCTCTGAATGATATAATCTTGGTAATGTATTTAACACAAACCTCAGTGGCAATTTCTGCATCTGAAAAGTGGGTCTCAATAACACCTACATCTCTTCTTGCAGTGAGGATTCAGCAAGCCAACTTAGTCCCGATGCCTGTTGCAGTGCTTGCTCACACCGGTGCCCAGCAGCAGCAGCCTCTACTGTCATTGCTGCTTGTGGATTTTAACCAGGCATAAACTGAGGGGAAGAAGTTTTTTCAAAAAAGCTCTCCACCTTTCCCTGGTGTGCACCCTGATGTCCTGTGCATGGCACGGCCACCCCGGAAGCATCCCCAGCATGTTTAAGTTCTTCCTGTACCTCATTTTCTCTCAGTTAAGGGACAGGTCAGTCAAAGTGACATAGGCACCACCTTCAAGTAACTCTCAATTATCAATAAAGACCACAGGATTGCCAATTTGGACAGCTTCTTCTCTACACATCACTGGCAGCAAGCTGACCCCTATTAGGCCCCAGCTGGATATCATACCCCACGGCTCTGAAGGTTTAATCAGGATGCAGAGAGAACCACCACCTCTCTGCTCTCCTGAGCGAGCTTCACCAAGCAAAGCCTGTGCTGGATTCTTGGCACATGGTGTGTTGTCTGGCACATAAAAAGTAATTGATAAATATTTGCTGAATGAATAGCTATATTCCTCCTCTCCAAGGGAGTGAAAGAGCAAAGGTTTTCTCCCCCACCCCCCAGTAAATCAAGGACCCGTCCGGAATTGGAAGGGGAGAATTGGACAGAATATCGCAGTTTGAAGGATAAACACTAGCCTCCCATCAGCAGCTTTATCTGGCCAGGAAGAATGAAAGGGGCTTTGTTACCAAGTGAACCATTCACAACAGGCATGGTTCCCACTGTGAAGCTAGAAGGGGCTTTAGTATCTTTTCAAGTTCTTGTCTAAACTGTCTTTTGAATTTCAAGTCTCAGAGTCTGCTTTCCTTATTGAAAAATCTACTAAAAAGAGGTGGGGGAACAAAGAGATTTAAATAAGGTAAGTAGAGAAGTATAGACTATTAGATGGTGATGAATGCTAAGCAAAAATAAAGCAATGAAAAAAGGATTGGGAGTACTGATGGGGGTTGCAGTTTTGCATAGGAGGGTTAGGGAAGGATTTATTACTAAGATGAACGTGGAATAAAGATAAGAAGTGAGTGAAAGAATGAGGTGGGGTACCTAATGTGGAGAGGCCCAGGCAGAAGGAATGGCAGATGCAAAGGCCCTGTGGTAGAAGCATGTTTAATATGGTTCCAGGTGATCTAGGAGATCCTTGTTGCAGCGTGAGGTGAGAAAGAGCAATAGGAAGAGATGCTGTGGAGGCAATGGACTTCAGGTGTTGGGGAACCTGCCGTGCAATGGTAAAGATATAAGAGTTAAGAGGGTTTAAGGCAGATGGGTGCTGGGGGCTGACTGATGTTTTGATAGAATTGCTTTGGCTGGCTGTTCGGTTGAGAAAAAAATTGAAGGAGGACAAGAATGGGAGTTGAGAGGCCACTTCAGAGGCCACTAGGTGAGGGATGGTGGTGACTTAAAAAATGGTAGAAAATGGTTATAGTTTGGATGTACTTTGAAAGGAGAGCTGATGGTGTTGCTGATAGCTTGGATGTAAGGGAGGAAAAGGAACCCCCTTTAGAAGGGAGCTCCCTTCTGTTAAGGTCTGGCCTATTGTACATGAAGAGGGATATATCATCAGTGGTATATAAAAGATGCCTACCCATTTTAATTCCTCCTGTAGTCAATGGACTTGACTTAATTTTCCTTTTGAAACCATTTCTAAGTTAAGAACTATTTGTAACTTTCACTGAGTGTGAAGAGCCTTCTATCAGCAAGTCACAGATGGTCAGCTGGAAAGGAACTTAGAGATCAATTAAGCCAGCATGTCCCACGGTGTAGGGGAGGTCCCTGCTGCTTAGCCAAGGGATTGCAGATGATACACAGTAATGGACATTATTATATCACATTTTGAGGAAGCAAATTGCTTTTTAACCCTATTTTCATCATATATCAAGAAGTAATCTCAGCATGGTGCTAAGTCTTAAGCACTTCTTTTCTTATTTGTAGTTTTTTAACTGTTAACTATTTTTTTGTGGTTTATTGTGTCATGAGACATTGAAACATCTGAACGAATCAATAGCTGGGTGGTGAGGATGCTGTTTTCTTCTTCACTACTTTGGTTTACTACAGCAACTTGTCCATAAATTACTTAAGTATTTCCAAGGCATTTGCTGCTACAACACAAACTCCCCTGTCAGATGAAGCTAGTCTAGTACCCAAACATCATGCACAACGCAGCAGCGCCCTGCACCCACTCTCACTCCCACCCTGGCCTTGCTCATTTGTGTATGATATTTGGAGCACATCTGGGCTCAGAGTTGTAGTAGGCAAAAGGCTCAAGTTGTCATAGTACTGGGAAGAGGAGGGAGGAGGCAACAGCATGAGTGCCTGGCTAGGAGGAGTTCAGCTGAAGTTGTGCAGGACAGGCCTGAACATGTCATTGGTGCAAACCCAGGCATTGCTGATGTTCTTTAATAGGAACATCTGGTAACCCCATGATGGAGTCTTCAACAGCCTTACTTGGCCCACAACCATGCTAAGGATGCAGCTGTCTGGCTAGGCTGATGGTCCTGTGCCTTGATGCTGTGCTGGCTTCTCTACAATGGCAGCTTTCCCCTAGAACTGCTATCCTTCCCATGTAAGGCACGATGTATCAATATACGTTACACCTAGTTGGGTTCTGTCTTTATCAAATAACTGGTAGTAATGTTGAATGAAGCTGGATTCAGTCTGTTCCCAAACTGGCTTGTCTCCCATTCTGGAGCATCACCCAGCCTTGCTGAGACTGGATGGGCTGGCATGATGCGGGCAGCAGTGCTAGCAAACCAGTAGGGTCTGCCATTTATTTCTGTTTTTAACCAGCAGAAATCAGGTGTTGGGCTCAGAGTTGTAGCAGGCAAAAGGCTCTCACTGGACTTAATAACATGGCTTTGAACACACCAAGTATATTTATTTTTTGCCAAAAGCATACTTACTTGTTGACTTGTATTTACTTATTGCTTGGACACATATTAATGGAGTGTACCACAGGACTATAACATTTGATTCAAATAATTCCCAAAAGCTTTAGGATGATTGCTTGTTTGAGTTTTTAAAAACTTATTTGTTGACGCATATATATTTTCATACGGCAAAATACATAAGTATATAGCTTGATGATTTTTCGCAAAGTAAACACATGTGTGTAACCACTACTCAGCTCAAGACATAAATCATTAAACTTAAAGGATTTCAGATGTCCCCTCCTCTATAACTAATATCTCCCCACCTCCCTGCCTCCAACAAAGACTCTCACTGTTCTAACTTCTATCACCTTGCATTTGCTTTGCCAATTTTGAAATTTGTGTAAATGAACTCATTTGGTATGAATTCTTTTTGTAGTTGGCTTCTTGCAGACTACATTATAGTTAAGAGTTTTAGCTATGTTGTTTATGTAATGCTAATAAGTTATTTTTCATTGTCATATACTATTCCATTGTGTTAATACATAACTATTTATGATGGGTGGATTCTATTTCTAGTTTTTGCTTGTGATTACATGTGGCTATGAACATTCTTTTACATATCTTTGAGTATAAATCTGTACGTTTTTGTTAGTATACAATTTTCAACCATTCTTCTAGGTGTGTAGGTCTAGGTTTTGATTTGCGTTTCCCTCGTAATTAATGGAACAGAACATCACCTTTTTTCCCTGTCTATTGGTCATTTACAATATCTGCTTTTTGAAATACCTGATCAAGATTTTTGCACATTTTTCAACCAAGTTGTCATTTTTTAACTGACTTGTAAGAGTTCTTTATATATTCTATATACTAGTTTTATTAATATCATTATTTGGTTGATCACAAAACAAATACCGCCCTTTACCCTATAGCTTGCTTTTTGGTGTTATTGTGATCCAATTTATCAATGTTTTTCTTTGTGGTGGGTTCTTTGTATTTCTAGGTTTATTTCTGGGCCTTCTATTTTGTTCCATTCATCCACCACATAAGCTGGCACTAGGACTACACTATCCTAATTGCAATGATGCTGACCGTCTTTTCATGTACATTATTGGCCACTTGTCTGTCTTCTTTGGAGAAATGTCCATTCAAATTTGTTGCCTGCTTTTTATTTTTTATATATATTTTTATTAAATCATAACTGTACATTGATACATTTATGGGGTACAGGGTACTGATTTGATAGACAATGTGAAATGTTTACATCAAACTAATTAACACAGCCATCACCTCACTTGCTTATTTGTTGTTGTAAGACATTTCTACTCTATTCTTAATAATTTTGAAATGTACCATTGCATTACGCACATTGGATGAGGTCCTACCAAATACCCTCCCTCCTCTTTTCTCCTTCTTTCTGGACTATAGTTGTATTTTACCATTTGTGTAAATGTGTAGGTGATTATATATTGATTTCATAGTAGTATTGAGTACATTGGATACTTTTTTCCCCATTTTTGAGATACTTAGAAGAATATGTTCCAGCTCCATCCAGGCAAACATGAAAGGTGTGAAGTCTCCATCTTTTTAATGGCTGCATAGTATTCCATGGTATACATATACCACAATGTTCCCTGCTTTTTCATTGACTCTTTTATTGTTTAGTTCTAAGACGTCCTTTACACATCCTGTATACTAGATTCTTACCAATATAAGATTTACATATATTTTTTCCCATTCTGTGGGCTATCTTTTCATTTCCCTGATAATGTCCTTTGATGCACAAGGGGTTTTATTTTTGAAGTCCAAGTTACCTGTTTTTCTTTGGTTGCTCAAGCACTTAGTGTCATATTTAAGAAACCATTGTTTAATACACATGAATAATTACACCTGTGTTTCTTTCTAAGGGTTTCATTGTTCTAGCTTTTACACGGAAATCTTTGACGCGTTTTGAGTTAATTTTTATCTATGATGTTAAGTACAGGCCCAAATTCATTCTTGCTCATATGAATCTTCAGTTGTCCCAGCACCATTAGTAAAAGAGTACTCTTACCCACATTGAACAGTCTTGACACCTTTGCTGAAAATCGATTAGTATATCGATTTATTTCTGGATGCTCCATTCGCCTCCATTGGTCTAGATGTCTATTCTTATGCAAGTCCACACTGTTTTGATTCATTCTAGTTTTGTAAATGAGCTTTGAAATTAGAACAAATGAGTTCTCCAGTTTTGATCTTTTCTTTCCAGATTGTTTTGACTATTTAGGGTCCCAAAAGTTGCATTTCACGTGAAGGCTAGGATCAGCTTTTCCTTTCAGCAAAAGAGACAGTTGAAGTTTTGCTAAGAATTACATTGAATCTACAGATCAATCAATGGAGTATGGTCATCTGAACAATATCAAATCGTCTAGTTCATGAACACAGATGTCTTTTCATTTTTTTAGAATTCTTTAATTTCTTTCAAAAATGTTGTACATTTTTTTTTTAGAGACAGGGTCTCACTTTATCACCCTTGGTAGGATGTTGTAGCATCACAGTTCACAGCAACCTCCAACTCCTGGGCTTAGGCAATTCTCTTGTGTCAGCCTCCTGAGTAGCTGGGACTACAGGCACCCATTTGGCTAAGTTGTCCACTTTTTAATGTACAAGTTTTGTGCTGCTTGGTTAAATTTATTCCTAAGCATTTAATGCTTTTTTATGGTATTGTAAATGGATTTTTTTCTTAATTTTTTTTCCACGTCACACTTCTAAGCTATAGAAGTGTAAGATAGTATGCTTATGCTGTTCCCAATGAGTCTGTGATGTTTTATTATAGCAACAAGAGAAAGCCAGTACATTCTGTATGATTTTAATTCTTAGATGTTTGTTTTGATATAGCCCAACAGAAGTCAATTTAAGTAAATGTTCCATCTATAGGTGAAAAAATGTGTATTCTATTGTTGGCTATGTACATATATACACGCATATGTAATTGTGTTTGTTACATGGTTCATATCTTCAATATCTATTTGGTTTCTGCTTGCCTGTTATATAAGTTACTGAAAAAGTATGTGAAAATATCCCACTCTGATTGTAAATTTGACTGTTACACATCTTATTTCTATCAGTTTTGTTTTATGTATTTTTGAACTCTATTATTAGCTGTGTACATTTGGAATTATTATGTCTTCCTAAAGAATTAATTCCCTCATTGTTATCAAAAATCCCTTTCTAACTGTAGTTATACTTCCTACCTTAAAGTCTACTGGGTATATTAGTTAGCTCTATTTGCTTTTTTTTTTTTTTTTTTTTGACCAGTGGCCACATAGTTTATACTTTTTAATCTTTCACTTTCAACTTTTCTGTGTTCTTATGTCTAAGGTGTGTCACTTTGAAGCATCATAGAGCTGCTTTCCAAAACTAGTTCAGGTGGGCATTTTGTCTTAGAGTATTTAGCAGTTAAATCTACTATCTAACCATTTTCTTATGTTTTTGCAATTTTTCATTTTAACTTTCCTCTTTTTTGTGTTTTTGATTTGAGGCAGGGTCTTGCTCTGTTGCCTGGAGTCATCATAGCTCACAGCAATTTCAAACTCTTGGGTTCAAGTGATCCTTCTGCCTCAGCTTCCTGAGTAGCTGGGACTAGAGACACCCACCATGACACTGGCTAATTTTTATATTTTTAGTAGAGGCATAGTCTCACTTTTGCTCGAGCTGATCATAACTCCTGAGCTCAAGTGACCGTCCCACCTCGGCCTCCCAGAGTGCTAGGATTGTAGATGTGAGCCACCACCCCCCACCTTGTGTTCTCTTTGGACTTAATTAATGCATTATTCCTTCTTTCTTCTTCTTGGCTTGTTAGGCAACATTCTTTTTTGCTCTCCTTTTAATGGTTATACTAAAGATTAAAATGAGAGTATACACATGTGATGTAAATTGCTCCTCTTACTAGTACTCCCTGGACAAAGTAAGACCATCAGAATACTCCGTGTATACCCCCATATTTTTATGTCGTCCTCGCACCTACTTTTACATATATTTTACATAGTACAATAAATTACAATTACTGTTTTGTGCAGGCAACATTTATTTGATTTTACCAAAGTATTTCTACTTTCCCCTGTCTTCATTGTCTTTATTTCCAGGCTGCCATTTGGCCTAATTTTTCTTCTGCTCCAAGAGTTCTCTTTAATATTCCTAAAAGTGCATGTTTGTTGGATATTAATTCTCTCAGGTTTTGTTTATTTGAACATGTTTTTATTTCATGTACATTTTTGAAGGGTGCTTTCCCTGAGCACGGATTCTAAGTCAGCAATTGTTTGCTTTGGGCACATTGAAGGTGTCATTTCATTGTCTCTTGGCTTCCATCATTTTTGTGTAAATGGTAAATGTCAGCTTTCTTCATTCCCATTGCTCTCTTGAAGATAGGATGTTTCTTGTCTTTGGCTGATTTTAAGGTTTTTTGTTTTTTTTTTTTTGTCTTTGTTTTTTAAGCACTTTGACTATGATATGCCTAGTTGTGGTTTTCTTTTCTTTTTTAAAAATTTCTTATAGTAAACTATGTACATTAATGCAATCATGGGGTACAATGTGCTGTTTTCATATACATTTTGAAATACTCTCATCAAACTGGTTAACATAACCTTCATGTCATTTTCTCAGTTGGGAAAGGGGTGGGAGAGGGAAGGTGAGGGAGTTGTGGTTTTCTTGATCCTGTTTGAGGTTGTAAAGATTTTTGATTCTTTAGCATTGTGCCTTTGCTCAGTTTGGGGGAAAAGTTTCAGATGATATCTATTCAAATATTGCCTCAGTGTGTGCTCTCTTATTTCTCTTTCAGGATGTCCAAAGGACTAAAGAGAAGACATTTGGGAGATAGTAAGGCAGCTAGTAGAGTAGATTTAACTGCTAAATACTGTAAGACAATATGCTCAACTGAATTAGTTTTGAAAAGCAGCTCTATGATGTTTAAAAGTGACACACCTTAGACATACATTTTAGGACTTCTACTCCAAGTCCTACATCTCTTTCATGCCCTTTTGTACATCATACATACATACATTTTTGTTTTCTTTTTCCCTCTCATACTCTGGCTTCTCTTTAGATTATACCCTTTTCTCATTCTAGGCTTATGCTTCTGGTGACCTATATTCCAGTTTATAAATCCTTTCTTCTGCATTGTCTAATCTGCCATAAATCCCATGAATTGAGTTCTTATTTTCAGTTAGTATATATTCAATTTTAGAGTTTCCATTTTTTGTTTTATAAAGATTCCAGTTCTCATGAAATTCTCTAATCTATTTTCTTGACCTTATTAGTGATGGATATATTGAAATTTGCCTCTGGTAAGTTCGTTATCTGGATTATATGTGGATTTGGGTTTATTTTTTTGGTTTTTGGTTATTTGGTTATGCGTCTGTTAGTTACTGGGTAATTCCTGATAAATTCCACACAGATGTATGATAAACTGTAGAGCCAATTGGAAGCTCTAGATTACATTTGCTGTTTCCAGAGAGTATTACATTTACGTTGGCTTCTGTCAGGTGTTTTGATTATTAGTAGGTCACCTTGTTTCATCTTGGTTTGAGCCTGCTTAAAATTGGGTTTTAGTCTTTGTGAGAATCGAGCTATTTCTGTTTCACCCTCACTTCTAATGGGTAGCCAATTCACAGTCCCAGTTGGAAGTTTGAGGTTTTTACCAGCTGCCCCTCTGCCCAATTCTCAATTTTGATCACCATGAATATCCTGACTTTTTTGAGCTTCTGGATCCTATGAGGTTTGCATTCAGCAAGTGCCTGGAAAGAACAGTGCTGTTAAATGCTAGATTTATCTCAATGTGCTCTACTTCTCTCCTGGCTCTTGGCTCTTGGGTTCCCAGCTGCCTTACTATCTCCCAAATGTCTTCCAACAGAGGTTCTTTGTTTTTTATTTTTATATTTTATACATTTTATCCAGCTTTTTAAGTTGTTCTTGGCACAGGGGCTAGTCTAAAACATACTAGGCTGCCATGACTAAAAGCAGGAGTCTATTGTACTTATTTTTGTCATTACCTCCTATTTTAAGACCAGTGATTCTAGCTTTCCTTTCATAGTAATGAAAAGGTTTCCTTTCTAAATAAATGTATTTATTATGAGAGATGTACAAGTTCCAGCAAATACAGCAAAGAGTGTAATAAATACCCACTTCCTTCCACCCAGTGTGTAGCCATGTTTAAAGAAGGAAGAGCTGACATAAAGGAGAATAGTAAATAGCAGTATAGATGGTGTTTGGAAATGGCAAAAAAAGGTGACAATGGGGTTCAAACAACTCGTTTTACATGGAGACAAATAGAAGCTCACAGAAGTGATTGTCTTAGCTCTTTAGCATTACATAACCCTCCGCAGAAGATGCGTGTTAGAGCCGATGTTATGATTCATATCCGTTGGTTTCCAATTCATTATCTTACCTGCTCTAACACATAACTCTCTTCCTGAGGTCTCTTCTCCCTCCCTGACTAGCTCTCATATAGTCTTATAATTTCTGTAGTTTATTTTCCATTTTGGCCTGAATTCTTCCATATGTATCCTAAGCCTATTTTTATAATTGTCTTTTAGTTATTGGGTTGTAAAAAAATAAAATAAAATGTCTAGGCCTAGCCCATGAGAGAGAGAGGGAAAGAGAGTGTGTGTGTATGTATGTTTCAAATTCCCATCAGTTTTTACTAGCAGTTTCTATATAATGTTTGAGCCCATGAGATTTAGGATGATTGATCCTTCTAAATGCTTAGCTCCTTTTAAAACTGTATGCAAAAGAATGGCCAGTTCTGTGGAATTTATTGTTACTAAATCTCCTCTCCATTTGCTTAATTGTATTATTTGCCTGGGGGATGCTGTTTAAATGTGGAGCCAAGTCAGCTAAATGAAACATGATCCTGGTGCAAGAAAATAATGATGTGTCTCTTTTGTTAAGCGGCAGCCTCCCCCCTCATCTCCAGATGCTTGGAACCACACCCTTAGTTTTTTGGAGTCAAGGGAGGGTGGTGCCTCTCTTGGTCTTGGCTGGTAGGGGCACCAGCCAAGAAGCAAGTGAGCAACCCAATTCACAGGGAACTGGAGCTTGAAGTTGGAGGCTGAACAGCCCCTAGGAGCCTGCCATTGACTTTCTGAGACAGGAGGCCCGGGCCATCCCTTTCTTCTTGTATTTAGGGCCATTCTCACCCCCCCCCCACCCCCCGATGAACCAAGCAGCTGAAAACCAAAGCTGTAGGTCAGACATTTAGATGAGGAAATTACTAAGGTTGGAGAGACTTTCAACAGAATCATTTATTTCATTCTTGTCTTAAAAGCTCACGGGGACTCAGCACTTGTGTTTTTTCAAACACATTATTATATAACCCTCCATAAATGGATACCTCTTGAGTCCTCTGAGGTGAAGTGAGAGCATAGGATGCAGTGAAGGCCATTCTACTAACATTAATTGAGCATCCATTGTGTGCTGAGTCCATGTCTAGGTTGTGAAAACAGCAAGGCTTGGGCCCTTGTGTTGACGTTCAGTGAAGGATGTGGTAAGGAGAGAGAAATGAGTAAAATGCATGGATGACATAATGAATGGAAGGCGTTCCAGGTAAAATAACAAAATGGGAGAGGGACAGGGAGGGTTGGGTGGGGAAGGGCTGCTGTGTTAAGTAGGGTGGTCAGGGAAGTCCTGCTTGAGGGGGTGAAGGGACTATGCTTGTGCTCTGGGGTTTAGGGAGCTATCAGGAGTGCTTGTGGAGCTGGTGGCCCCAAATGTCAGTGGGCATCGGGACTATGGCAGTTTTTACAGTTTCTCTGGCCCCACTCCCAGGGATTCTGACTCATTTGATGTGGCACAGGGCCTGGTAATCTGCTTTCCTGGAAAACTCCCCATGTGAGTCTTATGTGGGGGCCCAAGACTAGCCTAAAAAAAATTTATTCCAAGAAAAAAGTGATTTTCACATTACAGAGAGAAAGGATTTTCCTGGAGACTGCCATCTTGTTAATGAATGCAGTTTCTGGTGCATGAAGGATGGAAATGGGCAATTACTGAGTGCCTGCTGTGTGTGTTCCCCATTTGCTATCTACTGACCCTGCTGATCATGTCCAATAAGCACAGTGAAGCTCAGAGAGGCCAGGGAACTTCCTGCTTTGAAGAGGCTGACTCCATTCTCCGTGCTCATTCCACTTCACTGTGACTGTTGGACTTGGAGAAGTGGGTATGCAAGTTTGCTTGACCTTCTCCCCTCTGCCACCTTTACTTAACTGAGCCCAGTCTTTGCCAAGGTTAGCTCCATCCAGAAAGCTACACTCTCAGTGAACAATTTTCTCCAGAAACATTTCTGCAATTTTTGCTCAGTGCTGGATGTTTCAGAATGGCTGACTCTCTGAATTCAGAGATTTTGTAGCTGCCCACGGGCAGGAAAATGTGTTGTATCTGCCCACTTTCTTTCCTCTTCTCTTTGTATCCATGGGAAGCATCAGTAATTGTCGGTGACATCCTTTCTCGAATAAGCCAGATGTGACTTCAGGACTCTCTTCAATGTTCTAGCTAATAGCTACTGATTTATCAGTGTGGCTCACAAAAAAGAAACCTGTTTTCCATCTATTATCTGGATAATGGCTTCTTTAATAGATCAGGAAACCAGGGCTCAGTGGGGTCATAGTTGATTGAAGACACACAGCTAGTTAGTAGCAGAGCTGGATCTCATCCCAGATGATTGCTTTTTACTAGCCATTCTACTTGTTAGGAATCTCACTCCTCAAACTGAGGAATGTAAGACATAGTTCTGTAAACAGCTCTCAACCATATTCAGTTTCTGAATCAAGCTATTGTTGCCTGGTGGTAGCAGCATAGCATCATTGTCTCCCTTTGAAGCTGTACACATTCTGGAAAGTAGCAGAGGGCCAAGGCTTTGCTGGTCCCATATAGTCCTTTGGTCATGTGTCAGTGCTACCAACCGTCCTGTGGTCCTTAGTCATCACCCTTCTGCTGGCATCTTAATGCCTGTCCCTCATCTCATCTGTTCATTGGTCCTTAGAGATTGTTGCCAAGTCATCTCCTATTGCCATTAGCAAGGTTCTTTCACACCTAACTCTCTCCCTTTTAGTCTTCGACCATGTATTCTTGATACTACCCAAGGATGTGGGATCTTGCTGCTATATTTGTGTCTTTCTGGGGTGGGAGGTATTCTGTAAGGTTGTCTTAGGCTTGGTTAGACCAGCCCATCAAGAAGTCACTTTTTTTCTGGAGTCTTGCTTCTCTGGGAGTTCACACAGAACAGAGACCTAGGACTTATCTCTTCTCTGATCCTACATATTAGCCATGGTGTCTGAGGTTTCTTTTCATCCTGGGGGTACTCAGCCTGGGGTGGGGCAGGAGAACAGGTGGTTGGTCTCCATTCTGATGATGCATACTATCTATATATCCATATATCCACATCCAGGTCACCCTCCACCCCTGTCATCCACCTGGTAAGGCCTTTAGCCATGTCTCAGATGGGAAGCTTTGCCAGTGTGATCCGTCACTTCTTTTCCTACATCTATCGTTACACAGAAGTCCTTTCCTCTTTCATCTCTGCATACTGGGGAGAACTAAATATTCCATATTTTAGACTTCGAAAGCCAAGAAGATATTCTTATTTCTTTCTCTGTTGACTTACTTGCCAATGAACTCAGGGTGGCCTTATCTGAATAGAGAAAAGGATAAGAAAATAGTGGATAGTGTAGAAAAACAAAATTAGGCACTATCTCAAAACCTTATCCTATTACATCAAGTTGCTTTGGAAGTCTAGATTTCAAAATTGTTTACTTTCACTTCAGGTTTGGTAAACTATGGCCCATGGACTAAATCTGTCCCCCTGTCTTTTGTTGTTACTGCGTAGAATATATTTTATATTTTAAATGGTTATCAATGGTGAAGTATTATATGATCGCCTCTATTTGCTGCTTGGCCTATAAAGTCTAACATACTTACCATCCAGATTTTTAAGAAAAAGTTTACTGATCCTGGTTTAGCACACTGGTGGAAGGAAATATTTTCTTTCAGCTATCTGGGACTACTGGAGGAAAGGATTCCTGGTTTAACTTTGATTATCCACATTCCAACTCTTTAGTGTAAAAGGCCACCAATCCCTCTGTCCCTCACCAGCTGATCTCAGTTCCCTGCCAGTTGAAAAAGAGGAAATTTCAGAAAAGTCAATGTGGGAGGATCTTCTTAATAAAAGTCCTCTTCGGCATTACTGTTGCCCTTGGTGATCCCAGGAAGCAAATGTTGCCTCTTTGGGGAGCTGCTTGCAACTAACAGTGACATGTGGAAAATCTACTGTGGATATGAAGTTTCCTGCCCATAACCTTGTATTTTGGCATTGTCCCATAGAATACATTGGGAAACAAATGCAATTCTCACAACTCGGTTCTCCCGACAGGAAAATATGTCACTGAGTCAGTGAATAATATATGTGGCTATACATTTTTAATAAAATGAGCAAATTGTTTCTGAGTTTTTAGAAGACTTAATTCTTCATTTGCTAGTTCATTTTGAAACCATTACAGCTCTGCATCTTGCTCCATACAAAGACATGAAATTAACCGTCATATTTTCTGCTGTGGTCTGAAAGTTGAACAAGTTAATGTTTCACCCAAATTAGCTTCTTTCCCTTCACATTTGCTCTATCATTAACCTTCTCTATTTGAGCCCATAATAAAAATTACATCATGATCAAATTCAAGGAAAGGTTTTGTATAAGCCATGCCTAACATAGATATTTATTACTGGGCTTGAGGGGCAGGAGTCAGATTTATTTGGATAATTTGTTCACAATTTATGCTGCAACTATTTTAGCTCTTGACACACACACACACACACACACACACACATGCATGCACGTTCTCGCATGAACCCATTGCCATGGTGATGGGCACATTGACTGTGCCCTGAGAGTTGGGTTTTGCTGACATCTGTAAACTGATATCTTTCAGCAAATCTTTTTTGGTATGGCTAATCTTTGTTATGAACTGGAAAAATTCATCTTCTTAGTTTTGCTTAAGCTGTGGGGCGTGTCAGTTGAATTATTTCTACTTTCTTGTTATAGAACTAGTAATCATGATAATGATGGAAATTATCCTTCGTTTTTGGTTCAACCTTTACCTACATTATCTCTCTTGATCCCTGGATACTCTGGCAAACTAAACACAGACAATATCTCTATTTAAAAGCAGGAAATTCCAAAGCTGAGAGAGGAGCAATGAATCAGTGAAGGCCACACAGCATGTGAGTGACCAGTCCTCTTGTCTTCTGGATCGAGTCCTTCCCACCCATCTCTGCTTTTTTAGATCATGCTGTCCCTTCTGTGTTTACTGCTCCACAGTTGAGGGCTCCAGACAACCTCCAGTTGTCATTTGACAGCCTGTGTGTGTTTAAGGTGCCTGAGAGAAGAGTGTTTATAGAGTTTAGAATGGACTTAAGCATCTTTAGTTCTGAATTTAGAAGCAATTTTACTTTATTTGAGGTTTTGGTCAAACCACTTGAAGCAAAATAGGACTTCTTTGTTCAAAGGAAATAGATTTTTAAAAGTCTTATAAAATAGACCCATAATGCTTTTTGGGACTCAAATAACTGGCCTAAAACATTTTAATAAATTAAATGTAAGTGCATTAGAAACAGACAGATTGTCTTTTCAGGAAATATACCCAGGCCCAACCCAGAAGGAGAAACACTTAGAAAAATGTGTTTAGAGTTTCTGTGAGCTGCAGCAATCACACATCTTGGCTCTACTTCTCCTTCTGATAACAGAATAGAGATGAAATCTTGACTTATTCCTGATCCTTTTTATCTGGACCTTTCCAATCTGCTTCTCTGAATATGGCAATGTTTAACCCTTGCCACATTGAATGGTATGGTATTACCTAAGGCTTGGCGGGGTAGCCTTTCAGCGAGGTATGGTGGGGTAAAAGCATTTGGCCCCCATGCCTGTTATCTTTGATCTTCTAACCCAGAAGATATATATGTGGTATACATATATATCATAACAGGGCAGTGATGGGGAGATTTTGGTGGGTTGTAAGTGCAGTGGCAGAGAGTGTGGGATTTAAAGTCAGATGGATTGGGGTTAATCCCAACCCTCCCACTCACCTGTGTTACATAAGGAACTGTGTAATCTTTTTTTTTTTTTTCTTTTTTTCAGTTTTGGCCTGGGCTGGGTTTGAACCCACCACCCCAGGTATTTCGAGCTATCGCCCCACTCCTTGAGTCACAGGCACCGCCCAACTGTATAATCTGTATAATCTTTTGTATGCTCAATTTCCTCAGCTGTAAAATGAGAATGGTCATAGAGTCTACTTAGTATTAAATTGAGGCAATCTATGTCAAGCATGTATTTCACTAGGGGTACAGCACATAGTAGGTACCCAGTAAATATTTGGTGTCTTCATTATGGTGATGGCTGTTTTTACTTCTTTCCCTATATGGCCCTTTCTTTCATTAATAGCAGTGAATTTTCCTTCGGGGACCTCTCCTTTCCTTACTGCCTGCAGCAATGATGAGAGTGCCCCTTAAAATGCCTTTCCCTCAGCAGTGAAGGGAGGTGGCAGCTGGTCCAAAGTAGACCAACACATTGACTCCCTGGCATTAGCTATCAAGCCAAGGCACTCAAGAGCAGAAAGTGGCTGGTGTGTTAAAGAGTTTCTGGACATGTATCCCCAATCTGTCCCAGTGCTGGGCCTTTCTGAAGTATGGTTTATCAGCTTATTCTTTAGATTCTATGATCTGCCAAAATACAAATACTTTGTATTTTCAATGTTAAGCAGTGACATTAATACCTAAGGTCTGTATCAACTGCTTATGAATGAATATTCCCAACTAATAAATTTCATCATCATCATTGCATGCCTTCATTAAAAGAGCTTATTTTTAAAATTACAAATGTGAAACACAATTTGAGGGTGAAAAAAAACGCAAAGCATCATAAAACTAAATAAAAGTCATCCATAATCTTAACAACTGGAGACATCCCCTCTTATTTTTATAAATGTGTTTCTTGTTTTCTTTGCATATGTGAGATTTATGTTTTCATAGATTTTTATGAAATTTTTTTTTTTTATGAACAGGCATAAACCTTTAAAAATGATGTCAGAGGGAACAATGTAGGGGAAAGTCTTGAGGGTCACAGTTGGGGGTTATTTGTGGAACTTTTAAGTGGTCCAGAGACAACATTGCCATCGTGAACCCATAGGAACTGAATCAGACTCAGGAGGATGGCTCTGATGCCAGTCACTAAGGTTACTCCCCTGTCACTGTGCTCCTTCTTCAATCCATAGGTCCTGTGGTTATCTGGTTGGCCAACTCTAGTTATGGGTAATTCAAGGTAGTCCATTCTTTTACTTGCAGAGCTTTACCCATCAGGTATATAGCTGTGAAGGCATAGAGGATGGATGGTTGGGGGGAGGTGCTGGATACACTGGAGTCATCAGGCAGTGAGGAGCCTTGGAACCACATCCTCTTTACTGACTACTGGACATGTGTTCCTATGTAAGTGAGTCATATTTGACACAGGAGTTAGGTTCTAAAACAAGCATGTATGGCAAAAATTACTAAAGTCATAATTACCCTCAATATGGACAGATGATTGTTTCTTTGGCTGAATGCCAGAAGAAATATTTGGCCTGACTCAAGAGGTTAGACTTTACAAAATATACCACGGAATTCTAGGACCATCCTCACTGTGGTGATCCCCATCCCTCTCCCTTGTATCCTCCTAGGTGTAGAGCCGAGAGCAGCCAGACATGCAGCAAATTTACACCCAAATTTACACCCTGGATCTTTCACACACTCCAGGGTGACACACTGGTATGCTGGTAGAAACCATGGAGTAAATTTGCTTTTTAAACCCATTTTTTAAAGGAACAATGAAAACATAAAACACCGGGTTCTGCTGAGAAGCTGGCGCTAGAGTCTCTGAAGCTGAGCATTGACGTGCATACTTCCTCTGGGCTGTGCTTGCAGATGTGGAGATTCTCAATCTAAACTGCAGATTCAGACCTGCTCAACCTCAGGGGCCCTACCCATGAGCAAGCGAGTGTGCCTGGGTGGTCCACCCTGGTAGGGGCGCACCACCTTTTGCAGAGCTGGCCTCAGTGATGGCTGTTGTTCAGCCAATACCAATTCCGTCTTGTCCCTCAGTTAATGAGGTTCTTCACTTCCCACAGTCTCAGAGCACATCTTTACAGCAAGCATTAAACCTGGCTTTATCAGGCGTCCATTCGCATTTATAAAGGAGGCTTCTAATCTTTATCATTTGGACTGTGGGCTTTATATCCTTCCTGTGCTGTGCAGCGCTTGTGAAAGCGATGGATATCATGTCAGTGACATGGCCATTTCCACTAGAGTCATCATTGCCCTGGTTTATGCAGCCTTTGCACAGAAATATTTGTTCAACTCGCTTAAATCTCTAATTTTCAAAGTATTTTGAAAGAGAACGTCGTCTAACCAATAAAAATGATTGTGTGATCAGTCTTAGCAATTATGAACGACTTACGAGAAAAGCAGAGAGAGAAGGACCATGACTTTGGGGATCCTGTCATAGCAGCACCTGAGTTGAGGAGCTGGGGTTGTGCCAGCTTGTGCAGCACGGAGATCACAAGTGCCTTGCAGCCGGACTGCCAGCACCTGGGTCCTGCCTCTGCTTCTGCAAATCGTGTAATTTCTATAAGCCTTGGATTTCTCATTATAAAATAGGACTGATAAGGGGAAAACCTTGTGAATTTATGGCGAAGATGAAATGAAATATCACATACAGGACTTACATACTGTGAGCCATTAGTATGCCCCATTTGTTTGTTAAAGTTGGCATTGCTGTGGTAGTGGTTCTTGGTCAAAAGAATCTGTAATGGAAGCTATATACCTTCTTTAATTTGTAAGATAAGAAAATAGTTCTTTTACTAAATTATACTTTGGGTTCAATTTGTTCTTGTTAGTCAATTAAATACTTTTGGACACCTGAGCTAGGCTCTGTGAGGGGGTTCACGGGCGCTCAATATGCTTCCAACACAGTTGAGGATGCATGGTGAGTATACATCATGTCTTCTGGCTTGTATGTTGTGGGGCAGTGGCTCCAGTGGTCGGTGCTTGGCAGCCCAGAGGAGAAAGCAGCAGCCAGGGCTTGGAGTGGTCAGACCAGACTTTGCTGAGAGGGGAAACACTGTCTTGATGGATGTTTAGATTTTAGAAATGTGGGGAGGAGGAATGAAGACATTCCAGAGAAGAAATTCCCCCTGCTGGAGGTGGGACTGGTTAAGGTTTGTGTATGAGCAAGAAGTAAATTTAATGACACACGTAACTGTCATGAGAATGTGTGGCTTCAGGCGTGGGTAAATCTACGCACTCTAAATATGTCACCACAACCCAGTTTCTCTCTTCTCTTTCTCTTGTCCTCTGCTCCCTGACAGAGAGGTCAGTTCTCAGAAAGGACTGCCTCTTCTAGTTGAAAACTACCGTAGAAACCTCATTTTCACCATTGTTTTCTGCTTTCAATGGCATGGGAGAAGGGCTTCCTGTCCCTTTCCTGACAATGCTGACCAAGTTCTCCTTGGGTGTCACTGACTTTGATTATGCCCAGCCTGCACCAATCTTTGTGGCTGGGGAGGAGATCAGATTGGCCTGGTCTCAGGTAACAGTCACCTGACCTGAGTGGAGACAGAGAGCTTCCCCAGTGCAGAACAGAAACTACTGCTGGCCGCAGTGTAGCGGGCAGGGCTCCTGTACGGGGTAATGATCTTCACCAGAGTATTTTTTTTCCTAGTCTAGTTTATCCTTTTGTATTTAGTATCTGATTTACAATGAGCTGAAAATTAGACAAATCTCTTGCATGCCTTGGAAATACTGAGTTTAAGTCTCTGTGCCCTTTTATATTAAAAAAGGTACAGTTGAGAATGGTTGTCTTGGTCAAAATGAGTAATACTGGATTTACTTCATGGCAAATCAGAGTCTCCTTAGTCTCCTAATAGTACTTTGTTTTTTATAATGCATGGAACAGGATATGACTGAACAGGCCATAATTGCTGCTTTAAGTTTTTTCAAGACTGCAGTTAACTTATTTTCTCTGATTCTCTCGGTTCCTTGAGTCATTTTGGAATTGGTTCTCTGTGTTTTAGTGGCACTTGGTTTCCTCCAAGTTGAGGAAGTAGATTCAGCCTTTTCAGAAGGCAAGGACTAATGAGAAGGAGAAAATTGCCTTTGAAACCAATATTTTTATATCAGTGAGAATTTTCCTTATTCTTACTCTTTGGGAAAATTTGATCTAGCTTCTGAATTTGTGGGAAGTTCTTATATCAACCCTATGCAAGACAAGTTTGGGTTCTTCTCCGACTCTGTCCAGCTCTTATCTGTAAAGACATGATACTAATGATGACAACAATGAATATAGCTGAAACAGAAGTTATCACCTTGGCCTCTGCCGTTTGGGCTGCTACAACACAATACTGTGTATGGAATGGCTTACAAGCAACAGAAATTTACTTCTCATAGTTCTAGGGCCCAGGAAATGCAAGATTAAGGTGCTGGCTGATTTGGTGATTGGCGAGGGCTGCTGTCTCATAAATGGCCATCTTCTCACTGATCTCACATGGTGGAAGGGATAAGGGATCTCTCTGGGGTCTCTTTTATAAGGGTGCTAATCTCATTGATGGGGGTTCCACCCTTATGATCTAATTGCCTCCCAGAGGTTCTCCTTTCTAATATCATTATACTGGGGATTAGATTTCGACAAATAATTTTTAGGAGGATACAACTTTTAGTGTATGAAACTCTATTAAGCACTTATGAGTTTTATATTTATTGTTGTTTTAAGAGACAGAGTCTTACTCTGTCATCCAGGCTAGAGTCCAGTGGTATGATCATAGCTCATTCTAACCTTGAATTCCTGGGCTCAAATGGTTCTCTTGCCTCAGACTCCTGAGTAGATAGAACTACAGTCATGGGCTACCATGCCTGACTAATTTTTTAATTTTTTGTAGAAATAGAGTCTTACCATGTTGCCCATGTGGGTCTCAAGTTCCTGATCTCAAGCAATCCTCCTGCCTTGGCCTCCCAAAATGCTGAGATTATAGATATGAACTCCCAGCCCCAGCCCATTATATTATTTAATTTAATCTTCATATCAACCTTATTAGGTTCCCTCTGTTCTCACGGTTTTACAGATGAAAAAATGAGGCATGGAGAAGCTGAATTATTTTTTAAAGGTGACATGGCTATGGAGAGATGTAACCAAGTTTATCCAAATTCAGGCCAGCCTTCTAAATATACCTGTCAACTGGAGACTGTGCATTTGCCATTTCCCTAAATGCCATGGATTGCGACTCTTTTGATGAACACTTGCCAAAATCACATCAATAGTATTTCATCACATGTTTTTGGACTAAGTATCCTGACATACAGGATTTGTGTTTGGACCAAAGTTGGCCAAAGTCAGCCACTTAGTCTTATTTAAATGCTAGTCGAACTCATTATTTCTCTCCTGCCCAGTCCCTATCTGCATTTACCTTATGCTACCACCAGGTGCCACTGTTGAAGATAGGTCCTGCATGGTCTGACTAAGATTCTCCCATGACTCTGTGATGCTGTTGCTTGTCCACTTCCTGACACCAATGGCAGTGGTGTCCTAGTGAGATGTGGCATCACTCACAGGCTGAGATAAACCCATTTCCCTCCAGGGCCCCCTCAGGTAATCCCTAGCTCCAATTTCCCTAGGCTTACTCATGCATTTCCCTTCTTAGGCATACATGTTTACTACTGTAGTCAGACAGTATTTTATCTATTTTTCTGCATTTGGGGATGGACAGCTGCAGCATAATTTTGTGATAGCTGGTGTGATAAGGTATAAAAAGGAGATAGGCATCAATGGGTGGTGGATAAATTATCCCTCAAATACAATAATCTCTTAGGGAGGCTGTAGACATAGGGTGAAGAGTATGGGCTTTAGATTCCTGCCCACTTGGTCCAAATGTTGCCATTAGTGCTCATAGCATGCATGATTTGGGGCAAATATTTTTATTTCTGAGCTCCAAATTTCCTGAGTTTTAAATTTTAACCTTTTTATAAGTTGGTAATAGTGCTCAACTAAGAAAATTTGCATAAGGCTTTCTTAAGTGATCAAGTAAGTGTAACTATTATTAATTTAATTCTTCTGTTCTCCAGGCTAGAATTTTACAATTTTATTGTAACCCTTGTTGTATAAATTAAAATTTCTTCCAATGTGGTTGATATATTAGAAAATAATTTGAGGAGATGGAGCAAGATGGCAGAGGGAATGCATCTCTGGATCAACTCTCCTCACAGTTTCAGGTGAGAGTGGGGGTGCTGGATCCTTCCCTGTGTGGAGTGTTGGCACACAGACAGGCAACGTAGGCTGTGCAGCAAAGAGAAGTGGATTGCTGGACTGGAATTGTGACCCCAAACTGTGGTATCTGCCAGAGAAAATTTGGCGCCACAGCTGAAGCAGCACCAGCCGCGGCAGCCAGTGGCCAGTGGCTTGAGACGGCAGCAACCAATCCCTCCCCCACGGAGGACTGCTGTTCCCAATTAGTGGGGAGTTTGTGTGTTTTGCAAAGAGTGTGGTGAGGCATGGACTCCTGCACAGACTTCAGCTACCAAAAAGGGAAGCTATTTGGACCCTGTTTGGAGAGTCAGGGGTCTAGGCGGCCAGACAGAAAAGTGAGGGGAAAGGAACCCGCTTAGGAAACAGACACACTTTGTAATTTTAGAAAAGTCTTTGTGGCGCCATGCTGAAGCAGCGTGCAATAGTGGCAACCAACCCCTGCCCTACAAAGATGGAAATGTCTTCTGTGCTCTGCGCTGAGTCCACAGGCATTGGCGGCGTCTGGGCCACCCTCGTGGAGGCTGAGGGCTCTTTTATGCTCCACATCAAGGCTGAGAGCTCTTTTGCGCTCTGCCTCACCCCTTGCGGAGGCTAAGGACTCTTTTGTGCTCCACTCTGAATCGTGGGCATTGGTAGCAACTGGCTCCTTCCTCACAGAGAATGGAAACTCTTTCGTACTCTGTGATGAATCCATGGCCATCAGTGGCAACCAGCCCCTTCCCCCATGGAAGATTACAATTTCCAGTTTGAGGGGAAACTAGGAGTTGAGTGGATAATCTGGTGAAGTGCGGACTTCTGTGCTGAATTTGGGGGACAGATAGGGATGTCGTCTGGAACAGGACAGCCGAGGCTGGGCGGCCAGTCAGGAAGCAGACATATTGTGAAACTCCAAAAATGGCATCTCTATAGCACCACTTCCTCTGGACCAGTTGCTGAGAGTGCATACAGCAGTCTAATAGAATTTTGGTTTT
>NW_003852397.1:28901263-28902713 GCF_000181295.1 Otolemur garnettii
CTTTTTTTTTTTTTTTTGCTTTCTTTTTTGTCTGTTCATTTACTTGTTTCTGATTGTCTGTGCAACTTTGTACTTGTGTGTCTGGTAGCACTTTTGTCTGTTTGTATGTTCGTTTGGTGTCAGTGTGTTTTGTACTTTGCTAAATCTTAGGGTTGGCTATTTTCCCTAACTCCAATTTTTATGTCCAACAAGAATATGGGGGAACAGAGGATGAGGGCAGACTGGAGCTAGTTTTCAACAAAAACTCCAGTCCAGGGAGAAAGATAACAGCCAGAAAGAACCCAACGAAGCTGAAGGAAGAGAGCTGAGCTGAGAGAAGAGATAGATAAACTCATGTCTTCCCCATGCTCCATGCTTTCCCCAGTGGCAGGCGGCTTCCCTGCTGCTCCTACCACTCTCTCCTGGTGCTGGGTGGCCAGAGACCTGCTGCTTGCTTGCTTGACCCCCATGCTCCCCTGGTGGCAGGCGGCTCCCCTGCTACTTGTACCATCCTTGCTGGGTGCTGGGCAACCAGAGACCTGCTGCCTGCTTGCTTGAGCCCCACGTTCCCCCGGTGGCAGGTGGATTCCTCGCTGTTCCCACCATCCTCTCTGGGTGCTGGTAAGCCAGAGACCTGCTGCTTGCTTGCTTGAGCCCTGTGCTCCCTGGGTGGCAGGCAGAATCCCCACTATTCCCGCCACCCTTGCTGGGCCAGGCTGCCCAAGAACTGCAAAAGGACAGTCAGTTGAGGGGGAACTATACTAGAGCAGGGGTACCCAAACATGAAGAGCAGCAGCTGCAGAGGTGGGAACAATAAGGCTCACACCCCTGAGGCTTTTCCAGACAGACATGCCCTATCTCTCTGGACATCAAGAGAAAGCTGGCATCTTCTCTGGTGGTGGCCACTGAAGGAATGGTTCTGGGACATACTCCAAACAGTGTAAATTCAGAATGGGGCAGAATCAGTGGAAAAACTCAGGTGACATGAATAACCAGAGTAGATAAACTCCTCCAAGGAAAAACAGGGAAGAAGCAATTGAAGACCCCATCCATAAACAGATGGCTGAGATGTCAGAAATTGAGTTCAGAATTTGGATAGCAAATACATTAAAAGAATGGAAGCAAGGAGGGAATTAGAATTTCAAGAAATTATTCAAAATATGTCTCAAGAATCCAACAATTTCAAAGATAAAATGAACAAAAATTTTGAAACATTGAGGTAAGAGTTTACAGCTCTCAAAGATCTGAAAAATATGGTAGACTACCTCAGTAACAGAATGGAACAGGCAGAAGAAAGGATCTCTGACATTGAAGACAAAGCTTTTTAATGTGCCCAAGCACTCAAAGATGAAGAGAAATGGAGAGCAAAAACGGATCTTTCTCTCAGAGAGCTCTGGGATAATTTGAAGAAAACTAATATTCGCCTTATAGGAATCCTGAAGGTGATGAAGTTGCTTCACAAAACACAGAG
>NW_003852397.1:28904339-28911134 GCF_000181295.1 Otolemur garnettii
TTGGTTTTTTGAAAAGGTCAGTAAAATAGATAAACCTTTGGCCAACCTAACCAAGAAGAAAAGAGTAAAATCTCTTATCTCATCAATCAGAAATGGTAAGATGAAATAACAACAGACCCCTTAGAAATTAAAAAAATCCTTAATGAATATTACAAGAAACTTTATTCCTAGAAATATGAAAATCTAAAGGAAATAGACCAATACTTGAAAGCATGCCATCTCCCAAGACTTAGCCAGAAAGAAGTGGAAATGTTGAATAGACCTATATCAAGTTCTGAAATAGCATCAACTATACAAAGTCTCCCTAAAAAGAAAAACCTGGGACCAGATGGCTTCATGTCAGAATTCTACCAAACCTTCAAAGAGGAACTAGTGCCTATATTACTCAACCTTTTCCAAAATATAGAAAAAGACAGAATAATACCCAACACATTCTATGAAGGTAACATCACCTTGATCCCCAAACCAGGAAAAGGCCCAACAAGAAAAGAAAATTACAGACTAATATCACTAATGAATATTGATACGAAAATATTCAACAAGATCCTAACAAACAGAATCCAGCAACACATCAAATTATACACCACAACCAAGTGGGTTTTATCCCAGGATCTTAAGGATGGTTCAACATACATAAATCTATAAATATAATTCAAGACATAAACAAATTAAAAAAACAAAGACCATTTGATTCTCTCAATTGATGCAGAAAAAGCTTTTGATAACATCCAGCATCCCTTTATGATCAGAACACTTAAGAAAATTGGTGTAGGAGGAGCATTTCTTAAACTGATAGAGGCCATCTACAGCAAACCTACAGCCAATATTGTGTTGAATGGAGTTAAACTGAAATCATTTCCACTCAGATCAGGAACCAGATAAGGTTGCCCATTGTCTCCATTGCTCTTTAACATTGTAATGGAAGTTTTAGCCATTGCAATTACGGAAGAAAAGGTGATCAAGGGCATCCATATAGAGTCAGAAGAGATTAAACTTTCACTTTTCACAGATGATATGATTGTATATCTGGAAAACACCAGAGATTTTACTACAAAACTCTTAGAAGTAATTGAGGAATACAGTAGCATCTCAGGTTACAAAATCAACACTCATAAATCTGTAGCCTTTGTATATACCAACAGCAGCCAAGCTGAAAAAAACAGTCAAGGACTCTATTCCATTCACAGTAGTGCTAAAGAAGATAAATATTTGGGAGTTTACCTAACAAAGGATGTGAAAGATCTCTATAAAGAGAACTATGAAACTCTAAGAAAAGAAATAGCTGAAAATGTTAACAAATGGAAAAACATACCATGCTCATGGCTGGGAAGAATCAACATTGTTAAAATGTCCATATTATCCAAAGCAATATATAATTTAAATGCAATCCCTATTAAAGCTCCACTGTCATACTTTAAAGATCTTAAAAAAAATTACTTCATTTCATATGGAATCACGAAAAACCTCGAATAGCCAAGACCTTACTCAGAGATAAAAACAAAGCAGGAGGAATCACACTACCAGACCTCAGACTATACTATAAATCGATAGTGTTTAAAACAGCATGAGAGGTAGATGTATGGAACAGAGAGGTAGATGTAAGCCAACAGATGAATCCAGCTACTTACTGTTATCTGATCTTTGACAAGCCAATTAAAAACATTAAGTGAGGAAAAGGTTTCCTATTTAACAAATGGTGCTGGGTGAACTGGCTGGCAACTTGTAGAAGACTGAAACTGGACCTATACCTTTCATCATTAACTAAGATAGACTCTCACTGGATTAAAGATTTAAACTTGAGACATGAAACTGTAAAAATACTAGAAGACAAAAAAAAAAATACTAGAAGACAGTGTAGGAAAAACACTTGAAGAAATCGGCCTGGGCGAAAATTTTATGAGGAGGACCCTCCAGGCAATTGAAGCAACATAAAAAATACACTACTGGAACCTCATCAAATTAAAAAGCTTCTGCACAGCCAAGAATACAGTAAAGCAAACAGCCCTCAGAATGGGAGAAGATATTTGCAGTTTATGTCTCTGACAAAGGTTTAATAACCAGAATCTATAGAGAACTCAATTGTATCAGCAAGAAAAGATCAAGTGATCCCATCTCAGGCTGGGCAAGGGACTTGAAAATAAATTTCTCTGAAGAAGATAGGCACATGGCCTACAGATATATGAGAAAATGCTCACCATCCTTAATCATCAGAGAAATGCAAGTCAAAACTACTTTGAGATATCACATAACTCCAGTAAGATTAGCCCAAATCACAAAATCCCAAAGCCAGAGACGCTGGCATGGATGTGGAGAAAAGGGAACACTTCTACACTGCGGGTGGGAATGCAAACTAATATGTTCCTTTTGGAAAGATGTCTGGAGAACACTTAGAGAACTAAAAATAGACCTGCCATTTGATCCTGCAATTCCTTTATTAGGTATATATCCAGAAGACCAAAAATCACATTACAATAAAGATAATTGTATCGAAATGTTTATTGCAGCCCAATTCATAATTGCTAGGTCATGGAAGAAGTCCAGGTGCCTATCGATCCACAAATGGATCAATAAATTGTGGTATATGTACACCATGGAATACTATGCAGGCATAAAAAAAGATGGAAACTTTACCTCCTTCATGTTTACATGGATGGAGCTGGAAAATGTTCTTAGCAAAGTATCTCAAGAATGGAAGAAAAAGTATCAATGTACATAGGCCTGTTATGAAACTATAGCTTTCATATGAAATCTATAACCTAATTATTGCCTAAGAATATGGGGAGGGGGAGGGTAAAGGAGGGGGGTGGATGGGTGGAGGAAAGGTTATTTGAGGGATCATCTCCTTGGTTTACCTTACAAGGGTACAAGTTAATCTTTCTAAAAGTAGAATATAAATGTCTTAACACAATAACTAAGAAAATGACATGAAGGCTGTATTAACCAGTTTGATGAAAATATTTCAAATTGTATATGAAAATACCACAGTGTACCCCATGATTACATTAATGTACACAGCTATCATTTAATTTAAAAAAAGAAAATAATTTGAGATAACACAAATTTCATGTTTGGGTATGCTTAATTTTGTACAGGAGAAACACTAGGTGAACACAGAAACAGCACCTAGCTTTACAGGGATATGTAGGAATACACAAAACATCTAGATGTTCAAGTGCAAGCATCCAACCTCAGTTTAGCATGTGGGTTGTGAAGTTGACGTTGGGACATTCTGTCTGACTTCAATAACTCTCCCCCACTTCACAGTAGCTCACAAGATGCAGCTTTCTGACACCCACTTCCACAAACAAACTTGAGATCATTTTCAAGGTACATTTATTGTAGGTATGTATTTCTTGACTACTTACCATGTGTACAAATGTGCTACTATTCACATGAGGTTTCTTTCTTTGTGTTTTATTGTGTCACTGAGGACATTTTTTTTTCAGTGTGTGCCCCAATGCTGTAAGTTCTGTGGTTTTTATTGCATGTTTTGGCAAAGTGCAGTGATTTTTAGGTGCATATTTGTAGTTTTACAGCAGTTGGCTCTTGCCATTCATCTGTAAAGCACTGCACCTGCTCTCAAAAGGAGGTTGCAGTTAAGACGGCTTGGTCCCCAGAGCTAACAGCTAATCTGAAGAATGGGTGTGGTCTGCTGCGTACGGCCTTGGCTCTCGCCCTCTGGATTCTTCCTTAATTTCTCAGAGCAACTCACTGGAAGCCATGATTGGCATAGTCTAATATGCACTGACCTCCCTTCTCAGGAAATTGCCATAAGGAAAGCTTGCCAGCACTTCTGTTTCTCTCTTTTCATCTTCCTTTCATGCTTAAATCCCTGAAGATGAGTATCTGATACCATCTTTCTGCTTGAATTGGCAGCTGCTTCTGGTAATAATGATGCCTCAAATTGGCATAGTGTTTTAAGATTTTTTTCAATGTGCTTTTAGTTAATTAGCTTATTATTTAGACTGTCCAGGAATGTTGGTGAGATTGTCTTCTTTTCGTCATGGCGTGTCTAGTATGGAGGATCACATAAATATGAATGGTTATTTTCCATTTCATGCCATGGCTGATATTACTAATAAACCTAAAATTCTTTTCTTACTGAGCTTGAATTCTTTTTGAGACAGTACTCCATGTAGCTCCTACCAATGGATTGACAATAAGAAATTATGCTTACTTAATGTCTGAGATCTAGGCTTTTGAGCTCTTTAGGGAAGACTATATCTCTGGCCTCTATCACAGTGGGCTTGTGATGAATGTTTACTGAGGTGGATTGATTGAGGAAATAGGCCAGGCAAGTTAGGTGATGTTCTCCTGGGAAGAGTGTCTATACTGTACAGTATTAGGCAGTGGGATATGAAGTCTATGTCTTTAGCTATACCACCCTTGGGCAGCCAGTTCCTTTATCAGTAAGTCATCCACCAGGATTAGTGCCAACATTCCCACCAGAGAGCCCTTGGGCTCTATTTTCTTTATCCATACCATAGGCTCTGGGGGTTTTCCTAGAGAATGCTAGAGATGAGCTTGTATGTAGTTGTCCATTAGCATGATGAGTGTTAGGAATTGCTTTCCCTGGTAACACTAGTGTAGTCAATATATGTAGATTGGTTAAGCTGCATTAGGGACAACTCTGCATTTTTTAATTAAACCTGTAGCCTGTTTATTTGGAGGTGGACCCTGAAGCATGACCTTAAATTAAGATGTGCTCAGTCTCTGTTCATAGATTTCAGTTTATCTAATGCTAACTCTACAGGTGATTCTGGACTATGGACGCATCTGCTTTCATGTGAGCTGTGGTCAGTGTACCCATAGAGCTGAGATTTCATCAACTTTATAGCACAGGCTGCATGGACTTCTTTGTGCATCCTTGTTAATTAATGCTTTTTAAAGAGAGAACTCCCAGTGGGACAGGTTTAGGCAGAAAGTTGTTTTTAGTAGAAAAGTTGTCAAACAGGGCTAACCCTTAGACACATTTAACCAACAGTATTTGATTACCAAAACCTAACACTTAAGCTTGATGAGCTTAGATCAGTTAACTTCAAGATCACAAAAGTAGATCAAATCTGCAACCCCCACTCACATCAGTACTTTTTTGTTAGAACTGAAGGGTTTTTTCCTAGGGGGCCATAATCGTAGTTGTATAGGTGGTACACTGCAAAAGGCTTTCACTTGCTGAGACACCATTTTTATCACAAATATGGTATATTTATTAAGTCTATTTTCTGTCAGATAGCTGTGTCCTTTAAAAGGTGTCATATTATGACAACTTTCTGACAAGTAGAAGTAAAGTCTCTCAAGAGAAGAGAGCCCTTCTAATTCCCACTAGTTGGAGGACCAGTGTTGGATTCCTTTAACATTTCATTTGGTCTTTCTGTAAGGTGAAGCAGGAGAACTCGTATCTCCAGGATGTGCCTGGTACCTAATGGGAACTCTGTCATTTTTGGGTAAATAAGCAATTAAAAGAGGTAGAAGTTTTGTGTTTCTAAATAATACTGAAAGTCTGTTCTTTATAAGCAAAAAACTGAGATAAAGGAATATAAAGCTCTTGAAAGCTGGAGTACTTGGCTGTGCGGTCAGGAAAATAAGCAATAAAAGCAGAGGAAATTACATAAAGTGCCTTACTATGCTTGACTCAAAAGGATTGTTTGACCACCCAGACTTGCTGGATAAGGAGTGTCCCTTCCACCAAGTCACGCAAAAATGTTGCCTCTGCCATGTTTCCATCTCAGCATTTTGCACACTCTGAAATGATTGTGTTCATTTGTCCCCATACCAGAATGTGCACTCCATGACAGCATGGAGTATTTTTTACAAAAATACTACATGCTATAGAAAGTATGTGAATATAATAATATAAAGTAAAAAGTAGAAATCTTTCCCTTTGAGTTACCCACAATCTTCCTGCCACATATATTAAATATTCATTTAAAAAATTTCAAAATATTAAGGAGGTACAAATATTTTAGTTATATGGATCCCTTTTACAATACTTGAGTCAGGGCTATTAGTGTGCCTATCATCTGAATAGTGTTCATTTTATCTGTTAAGTGGGTTTTTGCCTCTCCTCTCCCCCCACCCTGCTTGATTTCCAATGACTTTTACTTCTCTCTGTGCCCATGTGTGCCCATCACCTAGTTCCAACTTATTAGAGAGTACACATAGTGTTTGTTTTTTATTCTTGAGATAGTTCACTTAGGATAATGGTCTCCAGTTCAATCCAAATTGCTTCAAAAGACATTACTTCATTTCTTTTTATGGCTAAGTTGTACTTCATGATATATACATACCACATTTTGTTAATCTGCTCATGGGCACTTAGGTTGATGCCACACCTCTGTGATTGTGAATTGTGTTACAGTAAACATTAGAGTGCAGATGTCTCTTTTTGATGAAATAACTTCTTTTCATTTGTGTAGATGCCCAGTAGTGGGATTGCTGGATCAAATGATAGTTCTAATTTTAGTACGTTGAGGAATCTCCATACTGTTTTCCATTGTAGAGGTTGTACTAAGTTGTAATCTTTCTAATAGTGTATAAATGTTCCTTTCTCTCTGCATTCACACCAGCATCTATTGCTTTGGACTTCTTAATGATAGCCATTCTGACAGGAGTTAGGTGATAAATCATTATGGTTTTAATTTGCATTTTCCTGATGATTAGTGTTATTGAGATTTTTTTTTTATTGAATGGTAACTATGTACATTAATGCACTTCTGGGGTACAGTGTGGGGTTTTCATATGCAATCTGAAATACTTCCATCAAATTGGTCAACACAGCCTTCATGTCATTTTCTC
>NW_003852397.1:28917341-28931513 GCF_000181295.1 Otolemur garnettii
CCCTGGCCCCCGTGGGGTGTGTGTGTCTCTCGCAAGCTGTTTTGGGTCTACCTGGATTGGAGGATTTCTCTGCCTCTGCCTGTGGGATGCCTGCAGCACGCCTGAGGCCCTAGCGAGTGGTACTGGGCCTGCCCAGAGCAGGAGCCTGCTGCCCATGAGGCGTGCGACTCTAGCAAGCAGTTTTCGGGCCGCCCGGCTCTGTGAGGGCAAAGGGACCCACTCGGCAACTGGGTTATTCTGGGAAGGTTAATACCTCCTTCCCTACCTTACGCCCAGTCATTCGTGGTCCCCCAGGTCTGAGACCCTATTCACTCCAGTAGGCCACTGCTCCCGGGTTTTACCTGGCAAAATCAGCCAGAGATCTGAGTTCCGCAGGGGGCCTTAAATTAGGCTTCTGTCCGGTTAGATTTCTCTCCAAACCTTGGAGTGAGTGGGTAGGGACTCCTCAGAGTTCAATGTTGCAGGTGGGGAATATATACAGTTTTATATAGTTCAAACCTTCCCTCAACCATACACCGGGGGTGCCCCTTTGAATAGTCCTTGGGTGGTCTACTAGGTTTGAGGGGTCCAAATCAGTTGTCCCAGTCAGCACCCATTTCAGGTGGAAGAGTTCAAATGTCTCTGGGATTTAGATAAGAGGGGTCTGCTTGCAGTTCAGATATAACTTGCTCCAGTGCTCCACGAGGGCAAAGGGACCCACCTGGCAAATGGGTTAGTTTGGGATGGTTAATACCTCCTTCCCCACCTTGCACCCAGTCACTCGTAATCCCCCAGGTCTGTGGCCCTATTTACTCCAGTAGGCAACTGCTCCCGGGGTTTACCTGGCAAAATCAGCCAGAAATCTGAGTTCAGCAGGGGGGCCTTGTGTGTTTAAATTAGGCTTCTGTCCGGCTAGATTTCTCTGTAAATCAGAGGTTGCATTCGGCTTTAAACTCAGGTGTCAATTCTAGCCTCTGCCCGCCCACTGCCTTTGTCTTGGCCGCATTAGCCCCCTGAGGGCAGGCACTCCACCCAAGAAAGTTAAGTGCGCCCTGCCTGTGGCTGCTGTCCAGGATGGCATGCTGCTCGGGATGCCACTGTTTCTGCACTGGTGTCCCCCGAGCTGACTCTCCTCTCCTCATGCCCGCACCACAGTCAGCACAGAACAGCACCAGCCCTTTCTCCCTCCACCTCTCTCAAGGAGATGCCCAAGAATCAGGACTCCATAGGTAATAAACCTCCAGATCTTGGAGTGGGTGGGTGGGGACTCCTCAGAGTTCAATGTTGCAGGTGGGGAATATATACAGATTTATACAGTTTTACAGTTTTATGTCTGGCCAGAGGGTGCCGTGGCATGCCAGCAGGGGTAGGAGGTCCAGTTTTTAGGGGGTCTTTCCTGTGGAATAGAGTGGGAGGAAGTTTGAACTCTGCTCGCTTGTTTGCATGGAGTAAACTGCGAGCCCTTGTTGTGGGGGAGGAGACTCCAGTCCGTTTGGTGGTGGATTTTGTACCTTTTGGTTGTATTTTTGACGTCGCAGCTCGCCTCAGGAAGGTTGAAGTGCGCTCTTCAATCTTCTCTCTTGTCTCTGCTCCAAACCATCAGCTAATCTGCTAAGCTTCTGTCCTTTCAGCCTCTTTCTGGATGCGAGCTTCTGTAAAAAGCTGGCTGCAGTCCGCCATCTTGGCTCCGCCTCCCCCCATTTGTCTACCTTCTTTTGAAAAACCTCTGTTCACATCTTTTGCTAACTTTCTAAGGTATTGTTTTTTTCTTGCTGATTTGTTTGAGTTCTTTGTAGATTCTGGATAGTGGCCCTCTATTGGATGTATAGTTTCCAAACACTTTTTTCCATTCTCTAGGTTATCTGTTTGTTCTGTTGATTATTTCCTTTGCTGTACAGAAGCTTTTTAATATAATCAAGTTCTATTTATTTATTTTTACTATTGCTGTGATTGTCTCCAGAGACTTATTCATAAATTCTTTGCCAAGATCAATACCTAGAAGAGTTTTTTCCATGTTTTCTTCCAGAATTTTTATGGTTTCCTGCTTTACATTTAAGTCTTTTATCCATCTTGAATTAAATTTTGTGAGTGGTGAGAGATAAGGAGTCCTGTTTCATTCTTTAGTGTCGTGGTTATCCTATTTTCCCAGCAGAATTATTAAAAAGGGCTTCTTTTCCTCATTGTCTGTTTTATCAATGGTCACTTGATCATAGGTAGATGATTTTATATCTGGGTTCTCTGTGCTATTCCTTGGTCTATGTCGCTAATTTTGTACCAATACCATGCTGTTTTTGTTACTATAGTTTTGTAGTGTAGTCTGGAGTCTTGTAATGTGATGTCTTCAGATTTTCTCTTTTTCCTTAAGATTGTTTTTACTCTTCAGGCTCTTTTTTATTTTTGGTTTCAAAAGAAGCACAGAATTATTTTTTCTAGCTCTGTGAAATATGCCATTGGTATTTTGATGGAGATTGCATTGAAATTTATAATCAATCAATATAATTGAATAGATATTTTAACAATGTTGATTATAGCTATCCATGAGCATGATTGGTTTTTCCATTTGTTTGTGTCATTTGTGATTTCTTTCCACAGTGTTTCATAGGTCTCTTTATAAAGATTTTTCACCTTCTTGGTTAAATATATTCCTAAGTATTTTATTTTTCTTTGCAGCTATTATGAATGATATTTATTTGACTCTGAGATTGACGGTTACTGCTATTTAGCATGCCACTGGTTTGTATACATTGGTTTTGTAACCCAAGACTTGCTGAATTTACTTATTAATTCCAGGAGCCTCTTGGAGTCTTCAGAATTTTCTAGGTAGAAGATCATATCATCTACAAAATGTGATAGTTTGACCTGCTCCCAATTTGCTTACCTTTTACTTCTTTCTCTCATTTGATTGCTCTGGCTATGACTTCAATACCATGTTGAATCAAAGTGGTAACAGTGGGAACCCTTGTTTTGTTCCACTTCTTTGGGAGAATGCTTTCAACATTTCTCCATTCAGTATGTTGTTGGTTGTGAGCTTGTCCTATATGGGTGTCATAATTTTGAGATATGTCCCTTTTATACCAACTTTGTTGAGGGTTTTATCATGGAATGGTACTAGGTTTTGTTGAATGCTTTTTTGCATTTATTGAGATGATCATATTATCTTTGCTTTTGCTTCTGTTTAATGTGGTGAATCACATTAATTGATTTACTTATATTGAACCATCTTTGCATCTCTGGGATGAAGCCCGCTAGATCATGGTGTTTGGGGTTTTTTTTCCTCTTTTCTTTTGATGTGCTATTGAATTGGTTTGCTAGTTTTTTGTTGAAAATATTCACATCAATTTTTATAAGGGATACTGTTCTGTAGTTTTTTTTCTTTCCTTTTTTCTTCTCATGTTTTTTCCTGGCTTTGGTACCAAAGTGATTCTGGCTTCATAGAATGAGTTGGGGAAGATTCTCTCCTTCTCAATGTTATAGAATAATTTCTGTGGTATTGGTACCAGCTCTTTGTAGGTTATGTAGAATTCTGTGAATCTATCTGGTCTGGGGCTCTTAAATTTTAGTGAGGGAACTTTTTTATTATTGCTTCAATCTCACCACTCATTATTGGTCTGTTCAGAAATTCTCTTTCTTCTGTATTGAATCTTGTGAGGATGTGTATTTCCAGGAATTTATTCATTTTCTCTATGTTTCTAGTTTATGTGCATAGATTTTCATAGTATTCATGAATGATACTTTGTATTTTTGTGGTGTGAGTTACAATTTTTCCTTTTTCATTACTGGTTAGGTTCATTTGGGTCCTTTCTCTTTTATTCCTAGTCAACCTAGCAAGAGGTCCATCAATTTTGTTTATCTTTTCAAAGAAACAACTTTTGTTTCATTAATCTTTTTTATTATTTTTTGTTTTCCATTTCATGTAGTTCTACCCTGAGCTTTGTTATTTCTTTTCTTCTTCTGACTTTGGGTTTGGTTTGATCTTTCTTTTCTAGTTCTTTGAGATGTAATATTAGGTTATTAATTTTTGATGTTTCTTTTTGGTGTGGGCATTTTAGGTTATAAATTTTCCCCTTAGGACTGCTTTTGCTGAATCCCATAGATTTTGATAGCTTGTGTCTCTTTTATCATTTAGTTTGAAGAATCTTTTCATTTCCATCTTAATTTCATTCTTGACCCAATAATTGTTCAGCAGCAGGTTGTTTAATTTCCATAAATTTATGTAGATTTGCGTGTTTCACTTGGTATTGAATGCTAGTTTTATTCCACTGTTGTCTAAGAAGATATATAGTATGATTTTTACTCTTTCAAATTTATTGAAATGTGTTTTGTGGATGGTCAGTCTCAGAGAATGTTCCATGTACTGATGAAAAGAATGTATATTTAGTTGTTTTGGGGTGGAATTTTCTGTAAATGCCTATTAGTTCCATTTGTTCTAGGGTCCATTTAAAGTCTAGCATTTATTTTCTATTTTGATGACCTATCTAGCTTTGATAATAGGGCATTGAAGACCCTAGGAGTTACCATTCTACTATTTATCTCTCTGTTTACCAGCAGTTCTCAACCTGTGGGTCGCAACCCCTTTGTAACAATGAAAATACATTGTGGCACTAGGAAGGTTGAGAACCACTGGCTTAGACCTAATAGAACTTTCTCTATGAATTCGGGAGTTCCTGTATTAGATGCTTTTATGTTTAAGACTGTCATGTCTTCCTGTTGAATTGTTCCCTTTACCATTATATAATGACCATATTTGACTTTCTTTGCCATTATTCATTTAAAGTCAACTTTATTTGATATAATGCCATACCTGCTCTCTTGGTTTCTGTTTATGTGGAATATTTTTTCCTTTCTTTGCCCTCTAGCCTGTGTGTGTCCTCATAGGTTAGCTGAATTTCCTGAAGTCAGATAGTGCTTGGTTAGTGTTTTCCGTCCATTCAGCAAACTAGGTCTTTTGAGTGAAGCATTCAGACCATAAATGCTGAGGGCAGAATTGATACTGGGGTGCTGTTCTGTTCATCATATTGAGTAGTACCTTACTGCTTTGTTTTCCATTATCTTTTTAATAGAAGTTGGGAACTTGAGTTTTGGGGTGATTTTACCCTGTTGAGTATTTACTGTGCTGATCCATGTGTAATGAAATTCTGAATATTTCTTGTAAGTCTGGTCTTGAAAAATTCTCTGTGTTTTTATAGCTTGGAAAGACTTCATTTCTCTGTCAATTATGAAACTTAGTTTTGTATGATACAAAATTCTGGGATGGCAGTTGTTCCGTTTAAAAAGATTGAAGATGGGTCCTCAGTTCCTTCTGGCTGATAACATCTCCACTGAGAAGTTTGCAGTTATCCTGGTGGATTTGGCTTTGTAAGTTAGTTGTTGCTTTCATCATGCTCATTGTAGAATTTTCTCCTTCATTTTGACTTTTGCCAGCTTGATTATTATGTTTGCTGGCAGTGTCTAGTTTGCTATGTATCTTCCTGGTATTCAATGCCTGTCTTGTGTCTGGATTTCTGAATCCTTGCCAATACCAAGGTAATTTTCCTCAATAATTCCCTCATATATTTTTCATGTTATTTTCCCTTTTCTTTTCCCCCAGGGATATCCATAATTTGTATGTTGGTTTGCTTTTCATAATCCCTTATTTCTCTAAGTGATTGCCCAGTCTTTTTTATTCTTCTCTCTACCTCTTCAAATGGCCAGGTTAGTTCTAGAAGAGGCTTGTCTTCAAGCCTGAGATTCTTTTTTCTTTTTGGTTTAGTCTGTTTTTGAAGCTTTCTGCTGTGTTTTGAAATTCCCCGAATGACTCTTTCATATCTTTAAATCCTATTATGTCTTTTCTTGTGTTGTCTAGCTCTTTAGTGACTTTTTCATTGATTTCTTGAAATTATTTTTATTTTTTTGTTGGTTTTCACATTTCTCTTCAATTCCATTCATCTTATTTGCCATTCATATTCTGAGTTCCACTTCTGTCATTTCAATAATTTCCTTTGGCTTGGGTTCCCTAATGTAGTTCTATTATCCCTTGGGGGTGTCAAACTGTTTTGTTTTTTCATGTTGCCAGAGTTCTTTTGTTGGTTTCTTGCCATCTGACTCCTTCTCTCAGATCTGGGCTAATAGGTTTTCAGGGTACCTGTTCTCCTTTACTGAGAACTCTCCTGTTCAGTTAGGAGAAGGGGAGAACCCTAGATAGAGCTTTGATGTCCTACTCTGGAATATTGGCCTGGCAGGGGAGGGGTAGGTACACTAAGAGCCTGTTTTGACTCACTCCTTTATGGTTGTTTCAGTTTAAGCTGGTGCTATATTATCTTTGTGTGGGGTGGTGGGTTGTTCTCCAATTCACTGTTAGAGGTTTAAGTTGGGGTCTGGGTGAGACCTTCTCCATGAAACCTGGCATTGTGGGGGATTGTTCTGCCTGGGGTCACCGAGCAGGAGTTACAGTGGCAGCTGGGTGAAGCTGTATAGGTGACTGGACTCTGGATATTTTCTTGAACTAGGTCCATGTATAAAGAATAATTGAGGCTGGGGTCCCTGGTTGAGTGTTGGACCTTGGGGCAGTTCTGATGACTCAACAGTTACGATGAAGGACAGGGTGAGGTCTTGGGGCCCAGGCACAACTCTGAATCTCACAGGATTGAGGTGCCCTGGAGCCTTAGGGAAGAGGTTTGGGATCCAAGCACAGTGAAGGCCTCAGAGATGGATCTGAGGATCATAGAGGAAGAGCTGCACAGATAGGGGGCTCTTCCCTCAGCATGGAGGAGAACTCCTAGAACATTTCCCAGCTACATTTATGGAATAAATGAATGCACGTTGAAGATCAGTTAAATATGTGTATTCATAGACTCAGGGGTTGAAAGGAGACTTTGGAAAGTCCCACCAGTTTTACAGATGGTGAATTGAGGGTTCAGTGGGCTGTGGATAAGCATCCTAGTGCCCTTTTTCTTTATAATTTGTGAATCAGATTGGTTACATGCCAGGACCAGTAATTAATCTTTATTCCAATGACCCAATACTCTTACATGATAACCTAAGACCCAGCTTTGTTCTCAGAAACTCTCACCTTGTTCTCTACTAGGAAAATATATGAATAGGAGCAGCAAGAGATAAATTTAATAGGAACCAACTATTTGGTAGGTACATGATATAGGAAATGGAGGCCATGAAAGATCAACTTTATCTCAAGCATTTAGTGCCCATGAGGTCTCCTCACTGCAGTGTCTTTCTGCAGGTGAAAACTTAGTCACATAGAATCTCTGTGTTAAAGCACCTCAGAGAAGTAGAAATTGGCAGGGATGTTCTGAGTTCCATACCTCTTTGCTAGCTTTCTGTCATGACAGCCCATGATAGTGTCTACACAGAGCAAATGGCAGAGCAAACACCTGTGGGAAGGCTTTTGTGTATGAATCTCTTGCACTTAAAAGCTACATTTCCCTAGAAGATAAAAGAAAAGTAGTGTCAGTCAGCTGTGAGCTTCACAGTTATCTGTAGGGACTTCACGGAATTTAAGCCATGCTGGGAAGCAGCCTGGGACGAGCATCTACTATATACTTCCTTTTTGTTGGCATTGAGGTCATCCCATTGCATGAGAATTTTTTCTAACCTCCAGTAATACCTTTGCAAGGAGGAATAAATTAAAATTAACATTTGTTCTTCATGATCTCATAGTGGTTCTTATTGGTCACTGTTTTCTAAGTGCAAACAAACTACCTAGCCGATAGTCTATTTTCAAACCAGTTTACAGTTCCCAGTGTCAAAGGACCACATCCCTTTTGAAAAGTGGCCAGGAATTTTTGCTCTTTTTTTCTTCTGACATATCTTCTGCTATATTCAGATTTATGTGCACTGAGCTCATGGCTACATATGCAAACTATTCCCAAACCCAGGAATCACTTAATCTAAGCCTGAATATCAAATCAAGTATGAGAAAAGAATTTGAGAATTTATACAAAGTGTTACACAAATCTCTACGTTATCATGATGGAATTGTAGACTCTGTATTTTCTCTTATGTTACCACTCAATTTTTTTTGTCAAGTTCTTTACCTCCTGTTCTTAGACCCACTGCAGGAAGCTGGGCTCTCTACATGATCCCCTAGGTAAGCTCATCCAGTCCCATGTCTATATATACCATCTACATGCCAGTGACTTGCAAGTCCAGATCTTCAGTTCTGACCTCTCTTGGAGAGAATAAAATTGAATTTCATCCATTTACCTGTTCAGCATGACTAGTTGAATGTATAAGTGTCTCAGATTTCATATGTCCTAAACAGTATTCATGTTTCTCTGTTCCTCATCACCACTACTTGTTTCCCCCAACTTTCCTCTCAGTCTAAATGGCACTTCTATCTACCTAAGTGCCCCAATTTTAAATTTTAATCTAGTTGGCCCTACTTCTACAGTGTAGCTCCCCACTTCTCCATTGCTACCTTTCTGGTCCAAGTCACCATCATCTCTTGCTAAGTCTATTTCAATACTCTCACTCTTTCCCCAAATTGCTGTTCCCACTTCTTTTCTCCTTCCAGTTACATTTCTCTTCTTTTCCTTCCTTTCCCTTCCCTTTTGTTACACCCCCACCCCCACTATTGCAAAGTCCAAAGGCACCAGTTTATTTTCTGGTTAGCAGCTTGAGTGATCTTTCAAACAAGAAAGTCAGATTCTATACTTTTCTGCTTAAAACTCTCTCTGTGGCATCTTACCAGGGCCTTTGTGTTCTGGCTCCCACCTTCCCCTCAACTCACCTTCTATCACATACTTTTCTTTTTGAATAGTTACCCCCTAGCCATCTAGTCTCCTTTCTGGACCTAAAGACACCAGGCTCATTTTCATGTCAACCTTGTGCTAGCTGTTCCTTCTCCTAGTTCTGTGCATGACTAGCTTTCCTGTGCCCATTTATACCTCTCTGCTCAAAGGTCATGAAATGTCCCTGGTTTGATCACTATCTTCACCAGTCCTTTGTCCTGCTTGATTTTTTCCATAGCACTAAGCATGTTGTTTCCATGTTTAATTTCTCTCTACCCAGCTGAAGTGCACATTAGTCCCAGTGAGGGAGACCTTGCCTGTCTTGCTCACCACTGTATCTCAGTTCCTGGCACATGGTTTGTGTTCAATACATATTTGCTAAATATATTATTGAAGAGATCTGAACTCAATTTAGGTGGCTGGTTATTCTTTACCCATCTTTATTGTCTTTTTGAAGAAAATAATCATTTCATATTTTTTAGTTTAAAGTTATTGTGTTGACAAAGAAGAAAAGAAATAGGGCTGGGTAAATTTTTCGTTTCTTGGGAAATATTAGATTGTCCTTCTAGAACCTGGAGCTATCTCTTTTTCATCTTGCTCTGGAACAAGCTTAAAGCATTCCTTCCATTGTTTTCAGCATTTCCCTGCAAGACTCAGATTTCTGGGGGCATAATTTTTCTTTTATATTTCTCCTGGTTCCTGGCCTGCTCTAATTAGTATAATCTTTAACAATTTGAGTTCATCAGATAATTCCGATGTTTTAAAAATCAAATACAAGACCGTTTACAATCAAGTCTCCAATTTTTTTGAATCAACATTGAATCTTCATTGAAAGGATTCAATTATAATCTTCATTTACCAGCAGGCATTACTACTGGGTTAGATTTTTGTAGCTGAGCTGGCTGTCACTTTGAATATACATGAATAATTGTCATTATTTGACTCGCATACACATAGTGCATAATGTGGTTATGTGAAATACAATATTACTAAAGCAGAGCCTGATAGAAATGTTTTAATAATTGTCATATTGTTACAGTGCCTGGTACATATCAGGGATCATGGGTATGTTGACATATTGACATGTGAATCTCAGATTTTTACTAATGTTTTAAGAAAATAAACATTAGCTTTATAATCTAACCATCCCACACTCCTTTCTTCTCTAGAAATAATGGATATCCTTAAGCTGATGCAGACTCTGGAATGTATTTTATTCCAAATATATTCTATATATAACATGTAATATATAAAAACAATTATTATTTTGGTTTTTGTTTGTTTGTTTGCTTGTTTGAGATAGTCTCACTCTGTTGCCCAGCTAGAGTGCCATGGCCACATTGCTCATAGCAACCTCAAACTCTTGGGCTCAAATAATGATCTTACTTTAGCCTCCCAAGTAGCTGGGAGTACAGATGGATGCCTATCACAATACCCAGCTAATTTTTCAATTTTTAGTAGAGATAGGGTTTTGCTACAGGCACCCGCCATAATGCCTGGCTATTATTAGAGACGAGGTCTTGCTCTTCCTCAGGCTGGTCTCAAACTTATGAGCTTGAGCATATCCACCCACCTTGGCCTCCCAGAGTGGTGGGATTATAGCCATGAGCCACTGTGCCCTGCCTAAAACAATTGTCATTTTCAAAAAATTAATTTATCTGAGGCCGGCACAGTGGCTCATGCCTGTAATCCTAGCATTCTGGGAAGCTGAGGTGGGTAGATTGCCTAAGCTCACAGGTTTGAGACCAGCCTGAGGAAGAGCAAGACCTTGTCTCTAAAAATAGCCAGGCATTATGGCGGCTGCCTATAGTTCCAGCTACTCAAGAGGCCGAGGCAAGAGAATTGCTTAAGCCCAAGAGTTTGAGACTGCTGTGAACCATGATGCCACTGCACTCTACTGAAGGCAACAAAGTGAGACTCTGTCTCAAAAAAAAAAAAATGTTAACTTATCTTTTTAGAGATAGGGTCTTTCTATATTGCCCAGGCTACAATGTTGCAATCATAGCTCACTGCATCTTGAATTCTTGAGCTCAAGAGAGAGCGTTAGCCTCTTGAATAATTGGGACTACAGGTGTGTGCCATCTGTGGCTAATAAATACAAATATTGAAATATATCATGTTATAAATATTCTTCTATAATCTGTAGTTTTTCACTCAATATCTTTTAAAAATATACCCATGTTTATATACGTGGCTTTAGTACATTTGCTCTAGTATTCTAATTTTCCACTAAAGAACAATTTAGGTTGTTTCTATTTATTTTTATTTTTGTTTTAGTTTTTGTCATGGAAACAAGAATAAAGTAGAGAATATCTTTGACCACAGGCCAGAATTTCTGGAGGGCAAATACCTAAAAGTAGAAGGAAGGGCTGTGTCATAGGCCATCTTCATCTTTAAATTTAGTATATGTTGCCAGATTCCCTTTCAAAATATTTGCCCCATGTCATAACATGTCAGTATTCCCATTTCTCCATGTTATTCTCTACATTTGGTGTTTTTAGATATTGAAGCATTTGTAGAATGAGAAATGGTATACTGCAATTGTAACTTGCATTTTCTGGTAATGAATGAGTTTGAAAGCAAATTTTCCATTTCTTTGCCATTCAGGTATTTTCTTCTGTGAAGTCCTTTGTTGTTTATTTTTCTCTAAGGTTATTTGTACTTCTTACTATTTAAATAAACTCTTCACATCTTCCAAATATTCAATCTTTGGTGGCACACGAATTACACGTATCTTCTGCTAGATTATGGATTTTAAAGCATCTGTTGCCATATTCTTTAGCATATCTAATAACTGTTAGCCTAAAGCCTGCAGGGATTTTCCAATAATTTTTGTAAAAATACCAGCTAGGTTTCCAGCTCTCACCTAGAGGGCACAAGGAGAAATATGTTGGTCGTCTTCAGCTGAAAATGCTTTTATTGCATGTGTGCTGTAAGTTCAATGGAACTGCTTACTGTATTCCAGGGTATTATATTGCATGCAGATATTGTTATTGCTTTCTAGAGTTACACTTTTAATGCATAAGCATAAATAAAAGACTTTAAAACCTTTAAACAGATATGGAATTATGGTATCACCCTTGTATAACATGGATCTTTTTTTTTCCTCAAAAATTTAGGCAAAATAAGCATGCATTATACGTGGCAAAATAGAGTCTCTTACCATGGTTCATTTGTCACAACTAAGAAATCAGCATTGGTACAACATTACTATTAACTAAACTCCAGGCTTTATTCAGATGTCACCAAGTTTCCCCACTAATGTCCTTGTTCAGTTCCAGGATCTGCTCCAAGACACCACATTACATTTAGTCATCAAGTTTCCTTAGCTGCTTCTGGTTTACAGCCATTTCTCAGAATTTGTTTGCTTTTATAATCTTAACAATTTTGAGGAGTATGGGCCAGGTATTTTATAGAATAAATCCCTACATTTGAGATTTGTTTGATAGTTATATCAGGATTGGATTTGGGGAGAAAAAAGCCCCGAGGTAGAGTGTCATTCTCATTACATTCACCACTCCCTTTTTGAATTTGTCAGTTTTTGAGCTGACAGGGGCTTGGGATGTAGTTTCAAGTATTTTGTTTTTATCTTTGAATTCAACTCCAGCAAAACTGTGGGGTCTGATTTTCTTGCCCCTGTAGTTTTGAAGCTTCTTGGCAAAGTTTAAGAGTATAGAAGAGGGGGTAAGAAGTGCTGGGATGAATGATTTGTTTTTACATTTGGATTCATCTAAGAGTTGGCTAATTTCCCCTTCTCATCTGCACAAATTACTTCTGTCTATGGTTAAAGCCATTCCTTTGTCCATCTGTACTGAGACTCAAGCTAAGGCTCCTGCTTACTTATGAAGGTCTCTTTTATCTCCATATTTCAGTTGTTCAAGGCTTGCAACTCCTCTTTACTAACCCTTCAGAATAGTAGGATTCTTATTCTTCCTGGTTTTCTTCCTTCCTTCCTTCCTTCCTTCCTTTCTTTCTTTCTTTCTTTCTTTCTTTCCTTCCTTCCTTCCTTCTTTCTTTCTTTCTTTCTTTCTTTCTTTCTTTCTTTCTTTCTTTCTTTCTTTCTTTCTTTCTTTCCTTTCTTTCTTTCTTTTTTGCAGTTTTTGGCTGGGGCTGGTTTTGAACCCATCACCTCTGGCATATAGGGCCAGTGCCCTACTCCTTTGAGCCATAGCTGCCACCCCTTTTCTTTCTTTTTTGTAACACACTAGAAATGACCCATCATATCCAATTTCCTAAACAGAAGTAAAAGTCATGTACAAGGTCAGACAATTAAGTTCCCGAACTCATCCTAGCAAAACTGCTATATACCCCATTGCTGAATATCATTATGGTCACTAGAGGCCAAAGGGGAGGACTTGGTATGCAGCATTTTTTTAAGGATGAGTTGGTGAACTTAATTGTCAGTCCTTACATGCATGATGACAGCTCTGATGGCCATTCCAGAAAAAGAGTTCCAAAATTGCTTTGAAGGGTGGACTAGGTGTGGCATTGGCGCATAGCTTCCCACAGGGAGTGCCTCAAAGGCGACCGTATTGATGCTCCTCAATGTGGTCTGTAGAACTTTTTCTAGGATGAGTTTGCAAACTTAATTGTCTGACTTTATATATTTGGGTGTTTTCTTTGCCTTGTTAATTCCTTATCCTTTTTTTCTCCTTCTTTTCTGTTGAATTGTTTGATCTCTTAAGAATTTTTCTTTTATTCTTCCTCTGATTTGCAAGTTATATATTTCTTTTGCATGTTTTAAAGGATCAACAGTTTATTTTTAACAGAACTGCTTAACTTAAAATATATGTAATGTTTTATTCTCATTATCCTGCTTTAATTATATATTATGATCTCATGTTTTTTCTTGCCCTTTTTATCCCACAAAATTAATAATAATTGTTATTATCATCATTTATACACTCAGTTCTTTCGAGTTTCCCAATTTTCTCACTATTGCTTCTCTTATCCCACTTATGACGTTTAGATTCTTCTCTCAGTGATCCATTCTTTGATAGTTCTTTCAGCAAGGGTCCTTGGTAAATTTTTGCAGACTTTGAATGAAACTATTTTTATTTTGCTATTATTCTTTTTGTTTGTTTGTTTTTGTTTTTTATAGAGACAGAATCTCACTTTATCGCCCTCGGTAGATTGCCATGACATCACACAGCTCTCAGCAACCTCCACCGCCTGGGCTTAGGTGATTCTCTTGCCTGAGCTTCCTGAGTAGCTGGGACTACAGGAGCCCACCACAATGCCTGGCTATTTTTTGTTGCAATTTGGCTGGGGCTGGGTTTGAACCCACCACCCTCTGTATATGGGGCCAGCGCCCTACCCACTGAGCCACAGGCACCACCCCATATTTTACTATTATTCTTGAATGACAGTGTAGCGGAGAAGAAAATTCAAAGTTTACTATTTGCTTTTGATATTTTTAGTATATTATTCAATTTTCTTTTTTCTTTTTTTTTTTTTTTTTTGACAG
>NW_003852397.1:28931732-28945116 GCF_000181295.1 Otolemur garnettii
GGCGCCGAGCCATATTATTCAATTTTCTTCTGAAATAGACTTAACTGTTGTTTGGGGGAAGTTTGCTGCCAGTTAAAATGCCATCCATTGGTTCATAATTTGGCCTCTGTCTATGTCAAGATTTTCTCATTGTCTTTGTAGCCTACAGTTTTGATGGGTGTACAATATCCTTATGACCTCAATAAATGTCATATTGTTTTAGTCACTGAAGTTTTATAATGTATTTTAATATTCAGGAGTTTGATAAACCTCTGCTATAACATTACTCTTCTTTTAAATAATTTCCATGGAATTTTCTCTGACTATTTTTCAGACTAATTTTAGAACAATTTTGTCAAGTCCCAAAATAGTGAGATAGTGTTTAATTTTTAGGCTAGGTTTGAGCAAATGAATGAAATATTATGTCTTTATATTCAAGGGTTTCATGGTACATCCCTCAATTTTTTGTCTTTATCTTATACAAATAATATAGAATTTTATTTAGATAGATCTTAAATATGACCTATAATTATATTGTATAGTTTTATAATAACTATATAGTTTTATCAGTATTTAGGTAGGTTCTGAGTATGTTGTATTTTTTATTTCTAGGTATCTTATGTTTTTCAAGTATTTTTTTGAATCTGGTATTTTCTTGTGTATTTTAAATGGGATACTACATAAAATGTTATTTATTTTTATATACTTATTTTGATCCAGATTAACTTACTCAGTTCTCTTCCTGGTTTTATTTGTCATTTAAAAAATATTTTATTTCTTTAAAAAATTTTCTCATTCTCTTGGACTTTCAAGGCTAAATACAAACATACAAAATAGCTATGTCCTTCCTAACATTTGTAATTTAATGTCATCTAATTTTATTGACTATACTGTGAAAGATGTGACATATTAGTAATGATATCACGGCCCTGTTCTTAATTTCTTTGGGAATTATAGCATTTCTTCCAAGAACAGAATACTGCTAAGTGATTTAAGACATTTAAAACACACACATTAAAGAAAAACCCTGCTTCTTTCTGGAGTTAAGATGAAGCTTAACTCCAGAAACTTAAGTTGAAAAAAGCCTCTTTAGTTTTAAGTGTTCTTTTAATTATCATATATGTCACAAATATAAAAATTTGTCAAATGTGTTGGCACTGTTTCAAGAGGAATAAACAAAATTGAACCTTGAGTCCCTATGTTAATTAAAAACAAAGTCCAGTACCTTCTGAACCCTGTGAGTATCCCCTTGGTCTCCCTCCCTCCCTCTACCTTACATAACCAGTATGAGGCATTTGACATTTCTCATTCCCATGCTTGTCTCTATGGCTGTACAACTGTTTACACATCTCTAAATAAAGGATCCATAAATTTGCCATACTTTGAACTTGATGTAAATAAATTGCATTGTTGCAATCCTCTGTAACTTGCTTTTACTTGTTTTTGAGATTCACCTGTGTTTACACAGCAGGCTCTGGTTGATCTGTTTTAGTTGCTGTATACTTCCATCACTGAAATGTACCATCCTGTCTACTGCTGATGGACATTGTTTCCAGTTTTTCACTTTCATGAACATTCTTGATACATCATTTTTGTATATGTTCCTTGGCTCCCATTTGTATGAATTTGCTGAGGGAGAGTTTCTTGCAAGAGTTTTTCAGCCAATGATTGAAATTTCTGGATCTTGGAGCTTGTGTATGGGCGCCTTCACTGAGTAATGTCAAAGCATTTCTCAAAGTGGCTGTACCAATCCACATTCCCATTGATAGTGTAATACAAATCTTCGTTGCTCCACATCTTTGCCCACTTCTAGTACTGTCAAACGTTATAGTTATTCCCAGTCCCAAATTATTATCTCAACATTTATCTAACAACCAGGTGAGCTTGAGTAGCTGTTCATTGTCTTTTTAATTCCTCCTCCTATTAAATTCCTGTGTATGAATGTTTTTCTATTGAGCTATGACTTCTCATCACTAATTTTTAGGACTACCTTATCTATTCTGGATACTAATTTTGGTTATGCATTACAAAAATTTCCCAGTTTGTTATTTCTCAAGGAAGTTGGTCAAGTTTCAAGTTGCCAAAATTTTCAGTCTTTATTGTTTGTGTTGTTCTATCTTGTTTTAAAAATGTTTTCTTTACTGAATTAATAAATACAGTTATTCTCCTGCATTGATTTCTAAAAATATTTTTAGATGGAATATTTTTCAACTTTTGTCATTGTTGACAAAAGAATCTTGTTTGCGTAGTTTTGTTACAGATTAACTTTATCTGATTGAGTTTTATGGAAAGACTTTTTTACATTTATTTAATAGGATAGCGTGGGCTTTTTTTCTAACTTGTTAATATGATGACTATGTTAATTTATTTTATACATTGAATAAATGCTAGATTTCTTTGACGAACTCAGATTTCAACCTTATGTTTCCATAAAACATAATGGTGTTTTCTGATTTGCCAATTTTTTTTACTTTTTTAAAAAAAATTTATACTGTTGAGTACAATTGGCCTATTATACTGCCTGTGTCTTGTTTGGAATCAAGGTTAGGTTCTCCTAATAAAAAGAATTCACTGGAAAAGATTGTATAAATTTAGAGTAATCTGTTCCTATCTGTTTGGTAGAAAGATGCCTGTAAAGACATCTGGGTCCAGTGTTTTCCTAACATTTTAAACTATCGATATGATTTTTAAAACAGTGGTGTGATTATTCTCACATTCTCTCCTTTCCTGAGTCAATTTTGGTAGGGTATATTTTTCTTTCTTTTTTAAATTTCAGATTAATATGAGGGTACAGACAATTAAGTTACAATGTTTGCATTTGTTAGGTAACGTCCCTGTTATAGTTGTGTCCCACACCCAGGAGATCTGCCATATACCATTATATTTTGTCTATTAGGTGGGAGCTCACCAATCCTCCTCTTTCCGCCACGCTCCCCCCTTAACCCCCAACTTGAATTAAATTGAGTTTTTCTATTGTGTGGGTGTACATTAGTTTGTCTACTGACTTCATATTAGTATTGAGTACATTAGATACTTGCTTTTCCATTCTTGTGATACTTTACTAAGGAGAATGCTCTCCCAACTCCATCTAGTTTAATACAAAACATGTAAAGTCTCCATCATCTATTTTTATGACTGAATAGTATCCCATGGTATACATATACCACAGTTTATTAATCCCTTCGTGGGTTGATGGGCATTTGGTTTGTTTCCACATCTTTGTGATGGTAAATTGATCTGTGATAAACAATCTAGTACAAACATCCTTATGAAAAAGTGATTTTTTTTTCTTGTGGGTAGATGCCTAGTAATGGGATTGTGGGATCAAATGGAAGGTCTATGCTGAGTTCTTTGAGGATTCTCCATAGTATTCCCCTCTCTACACACCCTCGCCAGCATCTGCAGCTTGGGGACTTTGATGTGGGCTGTTCTCACTGGGGTTAGATGATATCTAAGGGTGGTTTTGATTTGCATTTCTCTGATGATTAGGAATGATGAGCATTTTTCATAGGTTTGTTGGACATCTATCTTCTTCAGAGAAGATTCTATTCCTTTATCCAGTGATAGATGGGATTATTGGCTTTTTTTTGTTGATTAATTTGAGTTCTCTGTAGATTCTAGTTATCAAGCCTTTGTCAGATTCGTAACATGAGAATATCTTTATTTGCTTTAATTGTTCAGTCCTTAGCTCTGCAGAAGCTTTTTAGCTTAAGTCCCATTTATTTAGTTTTGTTGCTGTGCTTGCCAATCAAATCTTGTTCATAAAATCTTTTCCCAGGCTGATATCAAGAGTTTTTCTCACATTTTTTCCTAGGATTTTTATTGTTTCATGTGTTAGATTTAAATCTTTTACCCATCATGAGTCAATTTTTGTAAGTGATGAAAGGTGTGGGTCCAGTTTCAGTCTTTACATGTGGTTTTCCAGTTTTTCCAGCACCATTTATTAAATAGGAATTCTTTTTCCCAGTGTTTGCTTTTGTTTGGTTTATAAAGATCAGATGGTAATAAGGGGCTGGTTTCATCTCTAGGTTTTCTATTGTAGGGTGTATTTTTCTAGGGATGTATCTATTTTGAGAAAATTTATAAGTCTATTGGCATAAAGTTATCCATATTAATTTGTAAACTATTAATCTCTGTAGCACCTGTTGTAATGGCTTTTTTGACATTCACTATTTATATGCATATGATTTGTTTTTATTGATTAACAATAACTTTTTATGTATTGATCTTTTCAAAGAACCAACATCTATGTTGGTTCATCTTATTTGTTTCTTTATTAATTTTTATTTTTATCTTTATTCTTTCCTTCTATTTTCTTTGCTTTTCTCTTGGTATTTCCCTGTTATTTCTTTCAGCTGAATGCTTAGTTGACTGATTTTTAGACTTTCTTATTTATAGTTAAATGTGGAAAGTACAGTTCGTTGGTCATACTATTTTAGCTGTCTCACTTATTGAATTATAAATATTTTCTAATTTCCATGATTATTTCTTTGTTGGCATATTAACTATTTCCTTTAAATTCCCAAATGCATGTAGTTTTTTTTTTTTAAAAAAAACTTTCTCTATTTTTTTTAACATTTTTTTAATGTCATTTTAATTTAATTTTATTTATTTATTTATTTTTTTAGATGGAGGCTCAAGATATCCCCCTGGGTAGAGTGCCATGGCATCACAGCTCACAGCAACCTCCAACTCCTGGGCTCAGGCGAGTCTCCTGCCTCAGCCTCCCAAGTAGCTGGGACTACAGGCGCCTGCCACAACGCCTGGCCTTTTTAACATTTTTTAATTTAAGTTCGTGTTGGTTGGAGAATGTGGCACAGTTGGTACCATTTCTGGCATTCTTGAGGCCAGTTTTATGGCAAAAATTACGGCAAGCTTTTGTGCTTGAAAAAAGTGTGTATTTTCCAGTTTCTGGGTTAAATGTTTTATGTAACACATTAAATCAGGATAGTTAGTTTTCTTTTTGAAATCGGAATGATTTCTTGGTCTGCTTGATCTTTTCAATTAGTAGAGATGTGCTAAAACAATTTCTATTACATTGGTAGATTTACCCACTTCTTACAGAATGCTTGTTAATTTTTTTTTATATATAACATACAATTGAACTTTAAAAATTCCAACTTTGCCTAGAAGTTTTTGTGTTTTATTTAAAGATATCCACTTATATGAACTGTGAATGCTGACACATTCAAATTTATTACCACAACCTAATTATGTGTTTTTATTTTGTCTTACTTCTAATTATAGTAATCTTCCTGTTATCCAGCACATGGGGACTGGTGGATTCTGAATAAATGTAGTTTCTGGTTGTTTGAGAGTTACTATTAAAAATAGGCCTATCTAATTCTGTAACCCATACTATACTATACCATACTATAAACTCTGTGTTGACTTGATATTAATATTGAAATATGCTAATTAAAAGCAACTTAAAAAAAAAAAAAAAGCAACTTAAGATAAAGATAAACTTATCATTACACAGTTTACTGTATTATAAAACAGCTTCATAAATGCAGTAAGCAATTTTAGTTAAGTGGCAATCAATACATTTTTCAGCTTCACTACTATATATTTTTTAACTTCAAGTAACACACATGAATACTTAAAACTGTTACTTGGGAGCCACAGGAGGGGTGCACAAAGCATTGGCTTTTACTCATGACACAGTGCACCAAGTTTAAATCTGATTTTGTTTTTTAGCAGGGTCAAGTGCTGATTGCTTGAGTTCTAGATAACAAGCTTACTGTATTTCTTCTCTCTTTTATTTTTATTTATTTTTTATTTTCTACTTCTTTGGTAGATGTATGTTCCATGCTTATTCTTTTAATAGTTATACTAGCAATTTTAATAAAAATATTTAGCTGAATCAAGTCCACATTTCATGAATACATTTTCTATCTTCCTGAATAACCCTGAATAACTTAGGATAGTATCAGTCCCAGATCATCTTCCTCCCATTACCATTCATTATTTTTGTTTCATCGAGAATTCTTTTACTACCTTGGTTCAGTATTTTTGTTCCAGCTTGTATTTTAGCTTTGCCCCATCCCATTTGATATTATTTTTACCATCACTTTATACAATTAATGTTTGTTTAGATTAGACCAGTTTACCAATGTTTCTGCTCACTTTTCTCACATCACATTTTCATCTTTTCTTTTGTCTAATACCTTTTTCTTCTGTCTAACACATTCTTTTAGAATTTAAATTTTAAGGGTAATTGTAGGTTTCTAGTTTGGGAATAAATACTCTCAGCTTTTGTTCATGTCTTTATTTTGCCATCATTACTAAAAGGGAGTTTCACTGGGTGTCGATCTCTAGGTTGACAGTAACTTTTCCCAGCCTGCTGAAGACATTCCACGGGTCTGGGCCTCTTTGTGGGTGAGAAGTCAGCACTCAATCCACAGGCTGCTTCTGTACAGGCAATCTGTGTTTTATCACTGCCTGCTTTTAAAATTGTTTCATTTCCTTTGGTTTTCAGCAGTTTCACCAAGATGCATCTATGATGTATCCTAAATCTGAAAATTGGTAATATTATCTCTTTGATAGTACTTCACCATATTATCTTTTATCACCTTCCAGAACTTAGATTAGATTCCTATTAAGCCTAACAATCACTCCCATCTTCTGTGTCTCATAACCTCTTCTGTTTATCATCTATCTCTTTACTTTTGAGCTACATTTGGAATGCTTTCCTGCACTCCCTTTTATTAACTGCCTTTTCAGCTCCGAGGCTCTGGTTCAAATGTGACCCTACATCACCTTTGGCTGTTGAGTAATGTGCCTCTGTTGGAAGAAATCATAGGCCGTACCGTGTAATGCTCTGTCACTCTCTAGATCAGTGCTTTTTAATCTCACGGCACACTTGAATGTATGCCATGGCACACTCCAAGTATGTTGATTTAAAAAAAGGTTAAAAAAAGAATATACTTACCATGCTTTGAAAATTTCCAAAAATAATTTAATTAATGGTTTTTAAAAATTTTAGCGGCACATCTAAGATCTTCGTATGGCCCACTGGGTGAAAATCATGGTTCTAGATGAAAATCGGGTCTTTTCAGTTTTAGGCTTAGAGATAATGTATTTACTGCGAGACGCATCGACTGCTTGGTAAGGCCATCACAGCCTCGATGGGTCACATGCCACACCACTTCATGCTTACCCTGCTTTTCTAACACACACACAAGTATCCCTAGCCAGCTCTTTGGTTGGTGATGCCAAGAGCTCAAATGAGTTGCTACCAATATATGTACCCATAATTGGCCACATCAGGGTCTGCAATCAACAATTACAGGCTTCATGCTTTCAACAAAGAACATAATTTTATCATAATATTGATAACAGTTCCATACTCCATCCAGTTTGACCACCAGAAAATGATTTTACCCAGGGGGGAAAAGACTAGCCTGTCTGGCCCAGCACGCATATTATTCTCTGTTGCTCCTGCCCATCCATCTTTGTCAGAGCCTGGAGGGCTTCTTTCCCAGCTGCTATCTTTGGCACAGTACCCTTTTGGTGTTAAAGGGTGTTCATCAGAACCTACTCAAATGAGTGGTTTATGGTACCATGAAATTTTAAACCACTCTAATTTTCCTAAGAGATCTGCTGATTGTAACTGCCAGAAAAGACGTAAAGGAGCAGTGAAGTTCTACTGAGCCTTGTCTCATATTTTTTCTTTTGCTGTATTCAGTGGAACACTTGGTCTCTAACAGAAGCAAGTGTCAAAGGCATCCTAGAGGAAAATAGTCCATAGTGGAAGGGACTCTGGAGGTCTTTAGAGAGCACAGGTGCCCTCCCCAAGGTCACTCAGCAAGTCAGGGCTAAGCTCACCCCTCCTGATGAGAACTCCTGTTATGTGCTTGGTTCTTCAAACTGGAGCCCTCACTGAGCGGCTCTTCACTAGTCCCTGTGGGTTTGGCTGCCATGATCTACTCTTTTCCTCACCCTCACCCTCCAATAGCACTGACGTGGCCCCAGTCAAGTGAAACGCCGTGTTCCTCTGGCCTCAGTGATTAGCTCGGGAGTGGGACTAGTATGCAATCAGAAACACATGGAGACTTTTGTTAGAAAAGAGGTAAATCTTCTTTCCTACTAGACTAGAACTTACAAATATGTAGGCAGCCATGGGGGGAAGTACAGAGGGAGTAGGGCAGTTAAATGAAGAGGTAACAGATTCTTTTGGTGGCTTTTTGAACATCGGGACCCAGTTGTGTCTGAAGTCATCCCTCTGAGGTTTTCAGTTTCCCAACTCAATCAAATCCTGACTTAGAGAGTCCTGATATGTTTCAACAGGGCAACCCTGGGTTCTAATCAATGGGCCCATGTGATCCCAGTTCTAATGAATTTCCCTAGGGATTAATTGCTTAACTTTTATCTAATAATAGTATTAGCCTTAGATGAGCTATAGACTTGATAGGTATACACAAACATTTTCCTGGTTGGAAGATGGTCCCTTGGCCTATTTAGAATGTATCACATGGTTAAATAATTGAACGAAATTATTCAAACAAATAAAGGGTATATTTTGAGTCTTAAGAGATGATTTATGTTCCTTAAATGCTATTATTTTTTGTTGGTATTAAAGAATAGTACCAGCAACTCAGAGAACTTGGGGGTAAGTATAAACTATGATAGCCCTACAGATGGATATATGTAACCCAAACAATATCACCTTAAATAAGTGAGAGAAAAATAGTAATTAGTTAGTAGATGGCTCTTGACAAAGAATTTGAAATTTCAAAGATAAGTTTCCAAATTGATAGAGAAATTGACAAAGCATTTCAAAGCTCTGGGAAGACAGTGGACATTTCATTCTTGACAGGAGAACAACTGTAACCTGAGCCCAGCTAAGTTGGCATTGGTCTGGGACCTAATGTGCAGACAGGATGTGCAACCTCCAGCACAGAGGTTCTCAGCCTAAGCCCTAGTGATGTTTGAGATCGAATCATTCTATGCCCTGTGCCTTGTAAGATATTTGCTATTCTCTGGCTTCTACTCACTAGATGCCAGTAGCACACTCTGTTTTAGTTATGGCAGCTAAAAGTATCTCCAAGCTTTGTCAAATGTCCCTCCGAAGGCAAAGTCACCCCCCACCCCCAGTCAAGCACAATTGCTTTACTTAAAGTTCTCCAGCCTTTACCCATCACCTGCAGCCAGACTGCAAACCAGGCCTGTCCTGGCAACTCCTAGTGGATCCTGACAGGTAGCGGATGTGACCTGTGCTGCATACTTACAGAGAGGTTATGCCATGCGTCTAAAAAGAATGTGAGTTCAATAAAAGGCAGCCCTGAGTTCAAATCCTCCGGTATTCCCAGTAGGCCCACTGGCACTCGCTTCACTGAGCTGCAGGCTGCTTATCCGTAAAATAGGGATAATAACGCTCTAATCAAAATTGTGGTTTGGATTGAGATGAGAGTCTTTAAGGGTTTAGCTCAGAGACAGCACATAGTGAGTACTCAATAAATGGTCAGAATGTTAATTTCTGTCACAGTACCCAGTGTTTAGGGGTATGCGTGGGGAAGGTAAGGGGAGCTTCAGTGTGTCCTATAAAGTGGGAAAGGGACAGAAATGGCAAAGGAGGGTTAAACAGGCTTCTTGGCCTTCAGCATTTACAATCTTGTTCAGAGGATAAGATTAACACGTAAGAAAATGCATGTTACAGCACAAAACAATCCTTGGTGATAGCTTGCCAGGGCCTGGAAGATGATGTGCCAAGGTTGACAGTCCATGCTGTGCCGCAGGGCTCCTCTAGCCTCGTGCTGCCACCGATGCTGTTAGACTCCCTGATTTTCCCAAAACTTGGAAAAATTGACTTTTTAAATATAAAGAATATAGTTCTTCACTTAAAAGTGTTAGTGTCTAATTAAACAAATGAAGAAACAGTGCATTGAAACACAGTCACGGCTGTGAGCCATGAAGCAGTTTGTGGGTCCTGGCACCAGCCATAATAGGGATATGACTTCAGAGCAAGAAACAACCCATGTGCTGGACAGAAGCTGGGCGTCCTGGAAGAGGCAGGGCTGAGCATGGTGGGAAAATTGATGAGGCTAAGCCAGGTGGCAAAGAGGGCATCCATCACTAGGCTAGTTCTGGCCCCGTCCGTTTCTTAACGTGCTCCATGGATAGCCTCATTTCCAGCCCATTCCTAGAAACAAGAAGCATCTCCATACTAAAAGGGATGCTTAGAATCTTCAGCCCTGGAGAAAACACAAAAGGGCTTTTCTTTTGCAAACATACCTGGTATCCAATGGGCAGTGAGTGATATGGATAATGGGCCTCTCTGTCTGAGACAACGCAAAGCCTACCAAGGATTTCAGGCCCACAGTGATTGATGGGGGCCTGGTTTACTGGCAATGATGTTTTCTGCAAAGGCAATGTCTTATTTTTTTTTTTAACTGAGACAAAGTCTCACTTTGTCTCCCTCTGTATAGTGTTGTAGTGTCACAACTCACAGCAACCTCAAACTCTTGGGCTTAAGTGATTCTCTTGCCTTAGCCTCCCTGGTAGTTGGGAGTACAGGTGCCTGCCACAACATCCGGCTACTTTTTTTTCTTCTGTTGTTGTTTTTGTTGTCATTGTTGTTTAGCAGACCTGGGCCAGGTTAGAACCTACCAGCCCCAGTGCATGTGGCCGGTGCCCTAACCATTGAGATACAGGCGCCCAATCAAGGCAACTTCTTTGCCTTGTTTCCTACATCACTTAAAGTTTAAAGTTCATTTAGAGAGCAGTGCTCAGTCAAAGCCACACACGTGCATTCCTAAATGGCTCACCTGTTACAGCTGACACAGCCCAGCCTCCACTCCCAAACTAGGGCAGGCCTGACGCGTTGATCACAGCTTGTGTTCTTGATGAATTTGGGAGGGGCTTCACAAACCTCCATGCAGCCCTCAACAGTGCAGCCCTCCCGGGAAATGAAATCCCATGTCACCTGGTCTTTCATGCCTCCTACCTCAGTGTGTTTTAGTGCTGTTCCAAAATGGGTCCAGTGTCTTCTGGGCAGTATGTCTGTCTCCAGGTGAGCCCTCATGGGCATCTATGGGTTCTCGCTCCATTCAGATTCTCCCCCATCTGCTGGAATTGAGGGGACCCTTCTGTGTGTAAAATTGGTCTTAATCAAATATTAATTGACCAAATCTATGGTCTCAGGGGAGTGGGGTCTGCAATAGAGCAAAATTACAGGGTTAAAATATCAGCTTTTCTCTCCTAATGTTATGTTTGTGGGGAGGTGATGAGGAGCATGAACATAATTTTCCCTTAATATAAAAGTTATATATTAAAAAGTTACATATTGTGTTATATAGGTGTCCCCAAAAGTCACCCTAAAGTTGCCATACATAGGGGAAATAAGAAATTGTACCTAAATGTACTTTTAGTTATAAAACATTCATGACAAAATTTTACAAAGAGGTAGCCAACATGTAGGGTATATTTTTGTAAAATTTTATAATGAATATTTTGTAAATGTATGTTAATTACAATTGCCTATTTTTCCTATATATGGTGATTTTATGGTTGACTTTTGGGACACTCTGCATTTATTATATTTTTTATTTATTATACAGTAGGACCTCAGTAAGTTGACCACCCAAGGGTCAACACATGGGGGTGGTCAACATAAGGAGCTAGGCCTCTTATTTTGTTTTTTCTTTTTCTTTTCTTTTTTTTTTTCTTTGAGACAGAAGCTCATTTTGTCAACCTTGGTAGAGTGCTGTGGCATACTAGTTCACAGCAACCTCAAACTATTGGGCTTGAAGAGATTCTCTTGCCTCAGCCTCCCAAGTAGCTAGGACTACAGGCACCTGCCACAACACCAGGCTAATTTTTTAGAGATGGGGTCTTGCTCTTGCTTAGGCTGGTCTCAAACTCCTGAACTCAGGCAATCCACCCACCTGGGCCTCCCAGAGTGCTAAGATTATAGGCATGAGCCACTGCACTGGGCCCTGAAACTAGGCCTCTTGTACTAATATGTACTTGTGGTCCAAGTCTGGACTTAAGGAGGTGGTCAATGCAGGGAGGAAGTCAACATGGAGGTTCTACTGTATTTATATTATAATATAAAAATGATACTCAAATCATATCTAATAGGATAAATAGACAATGAGATGTAGCACTGTGGAAAGAGGGGATTGAGGGAAGATGTGTAGGAGGAAAGAAAAAAGTTGATGGGTAGTTAAGCCAGTCATGGGATAATGTAAACCATCTCAGTGGGTGATGGCTGAGAATTGTAGGGGAACAGAGACAGAAAGGCAAAGGTGTAGGCAGAGGGCAGAATTAAGGTATCTTGGGGGTTCACCCGTTTTGGTGTTTTTCTGAACCAATAAATTCAATTCAATAATTTTTCAGTTACGTAAAGAATTACAATTAGGGAAGGGATCTCTTTGACAAATTCATCCATTTATCCCTTCGTATATTTGATAAATATTCATGGAATGGCTATCATGTGCAGGTTTAGTGTGTTGGACTCTGCATCAAAAAATAAGAAAGGACACGATGCTCGGGTTGAAATGCTGCTTGTATGTTAGGCAGAGACTCAGTTGTCTACACAACAGTGTGAGGGTTTCTGCTTCCCTCAAGATGATGTGGACTTGTTTCTCCCTGCTTCTGCCTGCTGTGCATGACTATAAATCCTGGAAGCAACAGAAAAAGCAAGCAGAGGAGAACTCTGAATACTGGAAAGATGAAGGGGAACTGGTTAGGGCACCCAGGACTAGAGGAACAGCAGAGAGCAGGCGTCTCATGCCCTTCCCTCACCTGATGTGAGAAGGCAGTCTAGGACCTGTTGGTCTTGACCTCTGACCTGAGCAACAGGAGGTGGCCCAAGTGAGCTCATTTCCCTAATAGATGAAATGGCTATCCTCCCAGCAACCTGAGGTCAGCCCAGAAGCACTGGAGTGGGTAAGGTGTGGAAAGGACAAGCTCTCCTCCTCCTCTGGCCAGAGACTCCCATCCTTCCCTGAGAGGTACCAGATGGCCAGCTGTGCTGGCAAGACAGATCCTACCACAAGTTATCCAGACCAGAAGGCCGCTTGGTCAGCATGGCCTGCTACTTTCCTGCCTTACCCGGGGACATCAGGCAGCCAGGTGCTCTATCAAGGAGGAGCTTACATTCATGCCAGCAACTCTGGTTTTGGGATTTCGTGATATGAGCAAATCTTACTGGAGTTAGGTGATATCTCAAAGGTTGGTGGGAATGCAAATTAATATGTTCCTTTTGGAAAGACATCTGGAGAACACTTAGAGAACTAAAAATTGACCTGCCATTCGATCCTACAATTTCTTTATTAGGTATATACCCAGAAGATCAAAAATCACATTACAATAAAGATATTTGTATCAGAATGTTTATTGCAGCCCAATTCATAATTGCCAGGTCATGGAAGAAGCCCAAGTGCCCATCGATCCATGA